>NC_140994.1:166052500-166583512 GCF_052327205.1 Somniosus microcephalus
TTATATCAAAAGAAAGCTTATGATTAGGGGAGTGTCATAGGCATGTTTATATTTTGGTCAGACAAAAATTGTTCAGACAGTGTACAAAAAACAGACAAAATCCGCTCATTTTAACAAAGCTTCTTCGGCGTGACTGAGCTCCCCTGCTCACTGTCTCTCGGGCACTCTCTCTCTCTCTCCTTCCCTCTCTCTCTCTCCTTCCCTCTCTCTCTCTCTCTCCTTCCCCTCTCTCTCTCTCCTTCCCCCTCTCTCTCTCTATCATTAATGTCAATGATAACATTGCAAAATTATAATTCTGCTTGCTACCTCCAAATTCACATAGAAGGAAAACTGTAAAACCTGGAGTATATGGCTACTGTCGAACCCCATTAACAAAAAATGAAGTTAAAGAACCACCTCCTGGGTGCTTAGCAAGAGTTCTTCAATCCCAACTGTTTTATAAACAGTTTTATAAACATGGCAGAGGGTTCTTCAGTTCCCTCGGCAACGCCTGGTACTCCAGGCTAGTATTTTTTTTTTTTTTTTAATTCATTGATGGGATGTGGGCGTCGCTGGCTAGGCCTGCATTTAGTGCCCATCCCTAATTGCCCTTGAGAAGATGGTGGTGAGCCGCCTTCTTGAACCGCTGCAGTCCATATGGTGCAGGTACACCCACAATGCTGTTAGGAAGGGAGTTCCAGGATTTTGGCCCAGCGACAGTGAAGGAACGGCGATACAGGTCCAAGTCAGGATGGTGTGTGGCTTGGAGGGGAACTTGTAGGTGGTGATGTTCCCATGCGTCTGCTGCCCTTGTCCTTCTAAGTGGTAGAGGTCACGGGTTTGGAAGGTGCTGTTGAAGGAGCTTTGGTGAGTTGCTGCAGTGCATCTTGTAGATGGTACACACTGCAGCCACCGTGCGCCGGTGGTGGAGGGAGTGAATGTTGAAGGTGGTGGATGGAGTGCCAATCAAGCGGGCTGCTTTATCCTGAATGGTGTCGAGCTTCTTGAGTGTTGTTGGAGCTGCACTCATCCAGGCAAGTGGTGAGTATTCCATCACACTCCTGACTTGTGCCTTGTAGATGGTGGAAAGGCTTTGGGGAGTCAGGAGGTGAGACACTCGCCGCAGAATTCCCAGCCTCTGGCCTGCTCTTGTAGCCACAGTATTTATATGGCTGGTCCAGTTCAGTTTCTGATCAATGGTAACCCCCAGGATGTTGATAGTGGGGGATTCAGCGATGGTAATGCCATTGAATGTCAAGGGGAGATGGTTAGAGTCTCGCTTGTTGGAGATGGTCATTGCCTGGCACTTGTGTGGTGCGAATGTTACTTGCCACTTGTCAGCCCAAGTCTGAATGTTGTCCAGGTCTTGCTGCATATGGACACAGACTGCATCAGTATCTGCCGAGTCTCGAATGGTGCTGAACAGTGTGCAATCATCAGCGAACATCCCCACTTCTGACCTTATGATGGAGGGAAGGTCATTGATGAAACAGCTGAAGATGGTTGGGCCTAGGACACTGCCCTGAGGAACTCCTGCAGTGATGTCATGTGATTGAGATGAATGACCTCCAACAACCACAGCCAACTTCCTTTGTGCTAGGTATGATTCCAACCAATGGAGAGTTTTCCCCTTGATTCCCATTGACTTCAGTTTTGCTAGGGCTCCTTGATGCCACACTCAATCAAATGCTGCCTTGATGTCAAGGGCAGTTACTCTCACCTCACCTCTTGAGTTCAGCTCTTTTGTCCATGTTTGGACCAAGGCTGTAATGAGGTCAGGAGCTGAGTGGCCCTGGCGGAACCCAAACTGGGCGTCAGTTAGCAGGTTATTGCTGAGTAAGTGCTGCTTGATCGCACTTTCGACGACACCTTCCATCACTTTGCTGATGATTGAGAGTAGACTGATGGGACAATAATTGGCTGGGTCGGATTTGTCCTGCTTTTTGTAGACAGGACATACTTGGGCAATTTTCCACATTGCCGGGTAGATGCCAGTGTTGTAGCTGTACTGGAACAGCTTGGCTAGGGGCGCAGCTAGTTCTGGAGCACAAGTCTTCAGTACTATTGCCGGAATGTTGTCAGGGCCCATAGCCTTTGCAGTATCCAGTGTCTTCAGCCGTTTCTTGACATCACGTGGAGTGAATTGAATGGGCTGAAGACTGGCATTTGTGATGCTGGGGACCTCAGGAGGTGGCCGAGATGGATCATCCACTCGGCACTTGTGGCTGAAGATAGTTGCAAATGCTTCAGCCTTGTCTTTTGCACTCACGTGCTGGGCTCCACCATCATTGAGGATGGGGATATTTTTGGAGCCTCCTCCTCCTGATAACTGTTTAATTGTGCACCACCACTCACAACTGGATGTGGCAGGACTGCAGAGCTTTGATTTGATCCGATGATTGTGAGATCGCTTAGCTCTGTCTATCGCATGTTGCTTCCGTTGTTTGGCATGCAAGTAGTCCTGTGTTGTAGCCTCACCAGGTTGACACCTCATTTTTCGGTATGCCTGGTGCTGTTCCCGGCATGCTCTCCTGCACTCTTCTGTGGTAGAGAATTCCACAGGTTCACCACTCTCTGGGTGAAGAAATTCCTCCTAATTTCTGTCCTAAATGGCCTACCCCTTATCTTTAGACTGTGAGCCCTGGTTCTGGACTCCCCGACTATCGGGAACATCCTTCCTGCATCTAGTCTGTCCAGTCCGGTCAGAATTTTATAAGTTTCAATAAGATCCCCTCTCATTCTTCTAAACTCCAGCGAGTACAAGCCCAATCGTCCCAATCTCTCCTCATACGTCATTCCTGCCATTCCAGGTATCAGCCTGGTGAATCTTCGCTGAACTCCTTCCATGGCAAGAACATCCTTCCTCAGATAAGGTGACCAAAACTGCACACAATACTCAAGATGTGGTCTCACCAAGGCCCTGTACAACTGCAGCAAGACATCCTTGTTCCTGTACTCAAACCCTCTCGCTACGAAGGCCAACATACCATTTGCCTTCTTAACCGCCTGCTGCACCTGCATGCTTACCTTCAGCGACTGGTGCACAAGGACACCCAGGTCTCGTTGCACTTTCCCTTCTCCCAATCTATTGCCATTCAGATAATAATCTGCCTTCCTGTTTTTGCCACCAAAGTGGATAACCTCACAATTATCCATGTTATATTGCATCTGCCATGCTTCTGCCCAATCACCCAACCTGTCCAAATCATCCTGGAGTTTCTCAGCATCCTCCTCACAGCACACACTCCCACCCAGCTTTGTGTTATCTGCAAATTTGGAGATATTACTTCTAGTTCCCTTGTCTAGATCATTAATATATATTGTGAATAGCTGGAGTCCAAGGACCGATCCCTGCGGTACCCCACTAGTCACTGCCTGCCACTTGGAAAAAGACCCATTTATTCCAACTCTTTGCTTTCTGTCTGCCAACCAGTTCTCTATCCAAGTCAATACCTTGCCCCCAATCCCATGTGCCTTAACTTTACACGCTAATCTCTTATGCGGGACCTTATCAAAAGCCTTCTGAAAGTCCAAATACACCACATCCACTGGTTCTCCCTTATCTATTTTACCAGTTACATCCTCAAAAAATTCCAGTAGATTAGTCAAGCACGATTTACCTTTTGAAATCCATGTTGACTTTGTCCGATCCTGTCACTGTTTTCCAAGTGCACTGCTATTACATCTTTTATAATAGACTCTAGCATTTTCCCCACTACCGATGTCAGGCTTACCGGTCTGTAATTCCCCGTTTTCTCTCTACCACCATTTTTGAATAGTGGGGTAACATTAGCTACCCTCCAATCCATGGGTTCTGTTCCAGATTCCATCGAATGTTGGAAGATGATCAGCAATGGATCTACTATTTCTAGGGCCACTTCCTTAAGTACCCTAGGATGTAGATTATCAGGCCCTGGGGATTTATCGGCCTTCAATCCCATCAATTTCCCTAACACCATTTCCCTACAAATACTGATTTCTTTCAGTTCCTCCCTTTCATCAGACCCTATGTTCCCCGACATCTCTGGGAGGTTATTTGTGTCCTCCTTTGTGAAGACAGAACCAAAATATGTATTTAATTGGCCTGCCATTTCTTTGTTCCCCATTATAAATTCCCCTGATTCTGACTGCAAGGGACCTACGCTTGACTTCACCAATCTTTTTCTCTTCACATATCTATAAAAGCTTTTAACAGTCAGTTTTTATGTTCCCTGCAAGCTTACTCTCATATTCAATTTTCCCCTTCTTAATTAATCCCTTTGTCCTCCTTTGTTGAATCCTAAACTGCTCCCAATCCTCAGGTTTACTGCTTTTTCTGGACAATTTATATGTCCTCTCCTTGGATCTTATGCTATCCCTAATTTCCCTTGTTAGCCACGGTTGAATCACCTTATTTGTTTTATTTTTATGCCAAACTGGGATGAACAAATTCTGTAATTCATCCATGAATGTTTGCCATTGCCTATCCACCGTCAACCCTTTGAGTGACATTCCCCAATCAATTCTACCCAACTCGCGCCTCAGGCCATCGTAGTTTCCTTTATTTAAATTCAGGACCCTGTTCCATTGATAGGCATGAAAAGTTACAATGAAGTGAATGTTACTTCCAAGTCTGAATTTATTTACTTGCTTGTAACTAATTTCTATCCTTCTGTTCTAAGCACTTGTGTTGTTTCCATTAACTTTCTAACCCTTATCTGTATACCCATATATGAAACTGATTGCAATGGAAAGCATTGTCTAGTCGCTGTAAGCTTGTTTCTTTGGAATCAGTTATTCAAATTACTGTTGATACGGTTCAGTTTCAAATTCAAACTCCCTGAAGAAGTTCGTGCCTGTTTTTGTTTTATACCGTATTTACTTGAAACAAGTGCATTTATTTTTAAAACCGAGTCTGCTATTATAATTGAACTATCTCGAATGGGGCTGATAGAAATTTACTGTCAACGTGAGCAGTTATGTTTAATATTGAAAATCACTTTTTAATACTTGTAACACGAATATATTTCACCTGCAGCCTGTTGCATTTTTCCCCCCAGATTCTCGACCATGTTTAAAATCTGTTGCAATGTTTTAACCAGGCGGCAAACCATTAGTCCCGCCAGAAGCAGGGCTGACCCACAAACGTATCGACCGATATTTAAGCCTAAATAATCTGCCGAGGAACATTACTTGGACGGGAAAGGGGATGAAACCCCGCCTACAGGAGGTAATCGGGACTTTCCGTCCCCTGCCTAGCCAACCCACATTCAAGTTTCAAAGCGCGCTATCTTTGCTCTGCCGGAGCTCTGGGTTTGTTTGCTTTTAAACAACAACCAACAAAAAAAGGAGGTTGACAAGGGGTGGGAGGGAAAGCAGGTGTCCGTGCCAAGGGTAGCTTTCCAGTTGCAGGATTGGCGCCCTTGTCCTGGTCAACGACTGGTCCCAAGTAGCGGCAAAAAAAGTGTAAACTGATGAGAAAATAGGAGCAGCCGCTGTTTGCACCATAACCACCTCGGCAGAGACAAGAGAAACAGACAGACATGGGGAACAGCAGCTCCAGCTTACTGACCCGTTCCACCTGGAACAACGTCAGCCTGGCGGGCAACAGCAGAGCGACTCCCGGGCTGCACTGCCATCAGGGACACAACCATAACTGTGAGTTTCTGCTTTGTGCAATTTCACTCCGTCCGCCCGCTTTAATCCGCCTCTCCCTCCCCAGAACGCGCTGCTGGAAAGCCGCTCCACCACCAATCCACCCTGTGATATTTATAGTCTGTGACCCTCAGTTGCTAAGTGATGGCAGGGAGAAAAAAAATACCTTGTTGGTAATGGGAGCGAAAGGAGGGCAAAATGCATGATTAACAACCCCACTGGCGTGTTAATCAGCAAGTTGTAGAAACATCCCCGAGGTTATTTGAGATGTGGCAGTTGCGCTGTCTGGAAGCGCGGGTTTAGTTGCTGTTATTGCAAGAAATAATGTCAGAGTTCATTACAGCTGATAACGTTTCCTTTCTTCCCAGGGCCCTAAAGGCAGCCGGGTTGCAGAGCGGTAGGAATAGGAAGTGTAGTACACATTTAGTAATAATTCCATCAATACAGTTTTTAAAAATATCCTTCACTACAAGAATAGCTCATCCAAATGATCATCGAACGCTTTTAACTATAAAATGCCATGTGCAGGTTTCAAATGTTGTACATTTTGCCTGATTATTGATATGTTTTATTCTACAAGGTTCTGAATGCTCAATTAAAAAGCACAATTCTATAAAACAATAACTTTTTCTAGCAACAATTCAATTAAAATATAAATTGGACTCAATATTGTGGTGGTCTGCTTTCCTTAGCTGCCGAAATTAATGAATGAACACCATTGACTATTTAAAAATATTTTCCCCTATTAGTTAAAACCAAGGATCACTTCAACCTAGTGCAGAATGTTAGAAGTAAATATTTTGAATTTTGGAATTTAATTAAATGAAGGGTGGGAGAAAAAACACACATTTTTCTTTCCTGTCTACCCACACCTCTGATCATCCTTTCTGCCTCAGATCTCTTTGCTCATCTCTCTTCTGGTCTCATGGTTCCTCTCATTCCTCTGACTCCTGTTCCATATGCTCAGGTTAGCTGGATGTTGGGAGATGTGACAATTTAGGCCTTCCTTTTGATCTGAAACTTAGTCCAATGTCCCTAAAGTCATTGTTCAGGCATAATGGATGCCAGAGTAGTCTGTCTCTGAATGTTGTTACTATCCCTCCTCATCTTTCTTGACCTGTCTTCAGCTTTACATGGTTGACCACACCATTCTCCTCCAATGCCTCTCCTCCGTTGTCCAGCTGGATGGGACTGCCCTCACCTGGTTTTATTTCTATCTCTCTACTCGTAGCCAGAAAATCTCCTGCAATGGCTTCTCTTCCCGCTCCTGCACCCTTACCTCTGGAACCCCCCTAAGGATCTCTCCTTGGCCCCCTCCTATCTCTCATCAAAATACTGCACTCCGTGACGTCATCCGAAAACACATCAGCTTCCACATGTACACTGATGACACACAGCTCTCCCTCACCACCACCTCTCTTGACCCCTCCACTGCCTGATTTGTCATGCTGCTTGGCCAACATCCAGTACTGCACGAGCAGAAATTACCTCCAATTAAATATTGGCGAAACTGAATCCATTATCTTTGTTCCCCACCACAAACTCTGTTCCATACCCACCAACTCCATCCCTCTCCCCGACCACTGTCTGAGGCTGAACCAGACTGTTCGCAACCTTGGCATTCTATTTGATGCTGAGCTTCTGACCTCATATCCTCTCCATCACCAAGACCACCTACTTCCACTTCTGTAACACTGCCCGTCTCCTCTCCTGCCTTGGCTTATCTGCTGCTGAAAACCTCATCCATGCCTTTGTTACTTCCACTATTCCAATACTCTCCTGGTTAGCCTCCCACCATGCATCCTCCATAAACCTGAGCTCATCCAAAACTCTGCTGCCCATATCCTAACTCACACCAAGTCCCATTCACAAATCACCCCTGTGCTTGTTGACTTGCATTGATTCCTGGTCCAGGAACGCCACTATTTTGAAATTGTCGTCCTTGTTTTCAAATCCCTCCGTGGCCTCACCTCTCCCTATCTCTGTAACCTCCTCCAGCCTTACAACCCTTCGAGATCTCTTGCTCCTCCAATTCTGGCACTTGTGCATCCCCAATTTTATTTGCTCCACCATTGACAGCCTTATCATATAAGCTCTGGAATTCCCTCCCTAAACTTCTCTGCTTCACTACCTCCCTCTCCTCCTTTAAGATGCTCCTTAAAACATACCTCTTTGATTAAGCTTTTGGTCACCTGTCTTAATATCTTGTTATATGGCTCAGTATCACATTTTGTGAAGCGCTGTGGGATGTTTTACTAAGTTCAAGGCGCTATATAAATGCAAGCTGTTGTTGAATGTACTGAATTCCTCACTTGGAGACAACGGGACTATTTTTAAAAGTAGTTGGTAGTACGGATGGGAACAGCTTATTGGACTATGGCTTCTGGAATTTTGCTAATGTTCAGTCATTATAGATTTAACTGTGATTTTTCCTTCCAGTAACCTGAACCAAATGAACCATAGGATTATACTGCACAGAAGGAGGTCACTTGACCCATCATGTGTGTATTTGCTCTTTTCTAGAGGAATCTGAATAATTTATTAATTAAACTGATTTGTGTTCAGTTAGTTCCCAGCCACCATAGATATTTCATTTTTCAATATTTGATAGCGTATGAGGTAATGATAAATGGCGGGAAGACAATAAGTCTACAAATTATATTGACTTCCCTTCACTTCCCTCCAATAAACTAATATCCTTGTTCTGACTGCAGCTTTTAATACGTCCTGTTATTCTACCACTTAATGCAGATGGTTATCATCAGTCTAAATTGGCATCACATTAGGAATGAACATTGATATTGATCCTGATGCTGGTGGTGATGAAGAAAGAGCTATTTTATTGAATCTGACAGTTTTCCAATGCTGAGACCACCATAGCATTTTCTGCTGTTGATCAACGGTTATTAGCTGGAAGGGATCTGTCATAATTCTGTATTTGGATTTGTTTCTCAAGAACAACATAAAAATATCACCATGTAATACTTTTAAGGGTTTTTAAAATATTGCCTTCCTGGTGAGTCTAAATTTTGTAATGGTTCCGGTCACTTATTCAACTTTCTGTTTAAAATTTCAAGGGATCTGTTACAAATTTCTTGGGTCTACAGTAGATATTCTCTTGGGTACAGCTTCACTGGTTGCTTTTGTAAGTGATTCTTTTTCCCCTTGATCCAGAGTGCACTGTTAGTGCCCAATATTTAGTTAAACGGAAGCATACCTGGAAATTATGATCTCGCATGTATATTCGCCTGTCTATATGGAAGATGGCCTGAAAAGCACTTGAGTGAGACAAGGCCAATTGTAAACTGACAAACTGGTTTATTTGACATGAAATGTGTGAATGAACAGTGTTTTTCAGTGAGATACATTTATTTCCTATGGTTCTTGTACCATAAAACAAAATGAACAGCTCTGCCCCTGTCATGGGCTAAAGTCACTTACAAATCAACTGCCCCATAGCCAACTGCTACCTGACCTTCCCTGTTATAGCTGCATATATTCATACCTAGGCCGGGAGTCGCTCAAGCTCCGTGATTGAAGTGAGAGAACTATCTCCCTGTACTCTCTGAGCCAGAGAAAGAGAAATAGATGTACCGAGACTGTCCTCTGAACTGTTCCTTGACTCTGTATGACCATGATTAGTCTGCTGAACTGCCTATCTTGAATGGAAAAAAACACAGCACCTGTATTTCTGCTCAGCTAAGCCCCCTGCCGAATGCAATGAAAAAAAACATTCAATTATAAAGGCCAGAACTACCAAGGACCAGCTATTAAAATTCTCTGTTGTCTCAAAACTAATGTGACATCAAAATAAACAACCTGATATCTGTGCTGACTCTGTTGTCTGGTATTTCTTAGTGTGAATCAATATAATCAGCATCCTAAATGGCTTGTATATCTGAGTTAACCCTTTGTGAGATGAATCTAACTTTATAACAAGATTGTAAAATGAATTAAAACAAAATCTCTCCCAGACCATGCAGGTAAAAGTTTTGAATTGTTCAAGTGCAATAGAAAAATGTCAGGTTTAAGAAGTAAACTGGAAATGCCTTTGAGAAGCATCTGAAAGAGGATAAATTATTGTTTCAGGTGCAATGCTGCATTAGCATGAGTTTACATCTGAAACATTTACTTATTTTTCTCTTTTCTCTAAGATTTTGAGAATTGTCAGATTTTTCATTCTGTTGTTAAAAGGTACAGGGGGGCGGGAGGGGTTTTGGATTTACCAGAGATATAGAACACTGTGAAGAATACCCCTAACTTTTCTGTTGTTGAAGTGTGGCCTTAAATCTTTTTCATAAGGTTAAAATCTTTGTAAGCTTGGGTGTACACAGTTATCATTACATCAGCTCATGCACTAACGGGCTAAATTTTAAAATAATACCAGTGATGAGGGCCGCGATTTTGCGTTCGGTGTCGGGATGGTTGCGGGTCAGCTGGTTTCCGTGTTCCGGTCCCACCCCCAGCTGCCTCCGCTCCACAGATGTGATTTTCCCTTGATTGACCTTGTTAAGCCCGGCCAATTAACAGAAAGGGGGTCTGATGACATAATTTGATGATGTGTCATCTGCTGGTTTCCTTAAAGGGACCAAACACAATTTTATTTTGACGGTTGATTTCTCAGTGTTTGACAGCATTGAGGTGCTGAAAACACTGACAATCACTGCACAAAGGTGAACTCTTGCACCCAGGCTCTCCAGTGACTCCCTCCATATGCTGGAATAGATGACAGCTGCAGGTGAGATGACAGAAGCGATCTGTCACTGGTGAGAGAAGTTCTCCCAATGAGGTGGCACCGGACATATAGTTGGGATTAAAAACTTGTAAGCTATAGAAATCTGTATATGTTTTAAAAATGCAGTAACCAACATTTTCTTTGCTGTGAAACTCACCATGTGCAACATTGCATCCTTCACACCACATCTGCAGCTGTCATCTTTTCACAAACATTACATCAGACCCACAACACGTCACACTTACCTGGCGTGGTGTCCAGACGTCATGAAACCCAACCCAGAAGCGGGAAAATCGAAAAACAGGCTGAACACTACTGACAAGTACCTGTTAATAGGCAGGTAATTGCCTTTAATCCGTTTCCTGCCACTAGGTGTCGGGTCCATTCGCAAATCGGGGACCCAACACTTGGGAAGGCTGTTTGGAGGTGGGTTGACGGCGGGTTCAGGACCTGCCGTCAATCAATAGGACTTTAACCTCTGACCCACCTCTTTGAGTGCCGGCAAAATCGCGGCCGAAGTGTTTGCACATTGACCTTTCATTTCTTGAGCTTGACTTCAAATCCAACCCAGACTACAAGGATGCTGCTGGAAATGAAACCATCACGCAGGTGCAGTAAAGAGAATAAGAAAAATGTATTTTTGTGGTCTGAATTTGGTTTGGTGGTGGTCCTTTTAAATCCAGTCTTAAAGCCAGCTGCAGTTACAAAAAGAAAACAATGTCTCGTTCATATTTGATCCATAAGTTGTGAGTCCGGTTTCTTAAACTGTAGGCTTGAGGAGAGGAACCAACCTATTTTAGAACAAACACAGGCTCTGATTTTTGTAGTTAATTGTGTGATGATCCATTATTTTTTTGAATCGAACAAGCCATGGCAACCTGTGAAAGGGTAAATAAGTGGTAGGAGTTGGTAGAAAACAGTCAAACTGTTTGGAATCTTGACAGGGATAAATAATGTACACTAGCTTGCTCCTCTAGGCAGAAAAGATTACAAGAAAGGAAAGGGCTACATATGTATAAAAATGTAGCTTAGCACTAGATTGTGGCTCATTATTTTTCACACAAGTTAGATAGTAGACACTATTAAAGAGATATATTTGCATTAATTTACTGTTAGATTATTTGCTTGTTCATTGTTTAATAAATTTGTTTCATGTTTTAAACTTAAAACATGATCTGAAGTGATGCAGTGCTGCATTTTGAAGACAGCAAAAATTTCTGTGGCGGCAAGGATGAATTCCAGTCGCTTAAAAATAATGAGCTGGCCTGGTTTCTGTTCATTATCATGGGCTAGGATAGACACTTTTGAAGGTATGGGCAGTTGGGACTTGCCCATGTGAGTGAGATAAGATATGAGAGCCAAAATAATGTAGAACAAGAAGGGTAGAAAAGACCCAAAACTATAGCAAAGGGTTCCCTGGAGATGCTAGGATTGGAGTTCATCATTGGGGCAGAGAAAAGAGACTTTTAATCTGCATCTCGCCCAGGTGATGTTAAATCTGGGTCACTTGATACTGGGAACTGGGTGGCTAAAGTAGAAAACTCTTCTGTAAGCCCAGCAATGAAATGTATTATCTTAAGTACAAAAATAGTCCAGAATATTTCAAAATAATTAAATTAAGTAAAATTTAAAAATAAACTGCAGAGCAATTTAAATTGTAGCATTCAGGCTATGTTGGGACAAAAATTGTTTCCCAGCTGTAATTATGATAGCATTTTGGCAGAGGCTGTGACTTTAGCCATAAATGTCTTCTAGTGAGAGAGGTTAATTACAATACAAATGCACAGACTTTTGCTCATTTGTGTGCTATTGAAAAAGTTAGAAAGCAGGACATTGTTGCATTGTGCATTAAACTGCTGAACAGATTTGATGTGGGTGAGAATTCAGAATCCCAAGTATTTACTGGACATTGCACCCTCCCAACCTCAGCACTTTATTGTGCATCAATTACACTGAGTTATGCAACTTTGGAATCGGAGCTAGATGAGTTCGGGTAGTTATACAAAGACGCTAGATCATCGCCTACACCCAGATTTGATTTAATCTTTCCAGTCCAGGAGATATAATGAGCAAATCCAAGATGAGGTGTATATTGTATGAAGACTTAAAAGCAAGTTTTTTCTAAAAAAAAATTGCCCATGCATGTTTACAGTAACATATATTTGTACATACTTTTATTGCAGATAGTAGAGCACAAAACTAAGTGCCGCACAACAGTTTAAACATTTTAAAATGCTTCTAAGAACTGATTTCAATCTTGGAAGAGAGTTAGCTCCATCTGGAAAAGCAGATAACCATTTTTAAATAAAAAAATATATTTACTGATAATTCATGAAGCAATCAGTAGTTTACAAAATAGATACAGGAGAACCATAAAGCACTTGAATGTGAATGTAAATGAAATAATTGGCTAATATGATTTCTTCCTATTTTGCCCCCCCCTTCCCCCAGATTTTGCATTGGATTATTCTTTAGGCATGGGGAAATACCCACGCCAGCAGTCTTCATTTGGAAAAAAAATCTTGACTTGCATGAGGGTGTGCAAGTTTACTCTGGATATGGTCACTTTTGTGAAATTAATAATTTTTAAAAAACTTGTTTTCATGAACTATACCCACACATGTCCAAGGATATGGAGACTATGATTTACCAGAAAGGTTGTGACAGAACCATGCAGTTTTCTGCAGCCTGAGGTGCAACCACTTTGAGTACAGGGGCAGCTCTGTCGTTAGCTGTCCAGGCAACCACTGCCTTGAAATTGTATGTCCTTGGGTCATTTCAAACAAATGCAGGAGACAGTTGATGATCCTCCCAACCTGTAGTGTACAGCAGCACCATGCAGGTCATACATGCATAGTTTGCCTGGGCCTGGGTATCATTATTATATTACTATCATTATTGTTAACCAACCTCATGGATGGTTGCTAGGGCAGTGGTTCTCAAACTGGGGTTTGCGGACTCCTGGGGGTTCGTAGAGACTTTCCGGGGATCTGCGAAATAATGTGAAAGTGCGGCTGGAGGCTGGCTTGGTGCGAGGCGGGATTGGAGTGCGGCCGCCACATGTGCAGCGCAGAGTGGGCTGGCTGTCTCACCTAGGAGGGGAGTGCGCATGGAGGAGCGCTGAGAGCGGCACAGAGATTACCAGAAGAGGAGCTGGTGGAACTATCCTGTGACCGCTCGCTCGAACCTTCTTCCCACACTATCTGTTAATCCCCTATTTTAGGGACACTTTCCCTCCCTCACCTGAGGAAAAGCATCACATCAAGGATAGGCAGACACTGCAGTGAGAAGCAGGCGCACCCATCTCATTGATATCTACAAGTAAATACCTGGTTTCTTAAAAGCATTATTAAAACACTCTTTACATGCAGCACTTTCATATTATAAGTATTATATAGTGTTATAATTTAGATGGGGGGTCCGTGATTACTAATCCATTTGAAAAGGGGTCCTTCAACCAAATAAGTTTGAGAAACACTGTGCTAGGGGACCAAGGATATCCAGATGCCATGATCCAGCAGGGCTCAATGTAGAGCCCAGCCAAAGTATTGGCCCAGAAATTCGGGTCTTCGCGGGTGAGTATGCACGGTGTACTCACCCGTAGGCCTGATGGAAGTGCCGGTTTCCTGCATGCACTGCGCATGCGCGGGAAACCGGCACTTCCGTTCCTCTGAAAGCAGGGGTCAGAGGTCGAATGCGTGTGCGGGGGAGTCTGCGCGTGCGCTTTGAACTTACGTTTTTTTTACAGGTTTTTCCGTGAGGGTAAGTCTTTAGAATTTAGAAATTTAAAAAGCAGGCGTAAGGCCTGCTTTTTACAAGGTAAGTGGTCAATTAATTAAAATTAAAACATTTTTTCCACAGGTTTATTATTTTTAAATACTTTAAAGCAAGGTAAGTTTATTTTTAGCCCCATTAGAATATAAAATTATTTTTTTCAAAAGTTTAAATTATTGTTTAAAATAGTTATTTAATGTAATTTATAGTTTATTTAAAAAATGTGATGTTTTAAAAAAAATTATTTGAAGGTTTACTGCTAGTTTGGGGCCATAGTATTTATAAGTCTTGACAGCTCTTCCTGTCAAGACTTTTGAATGGAGCATTCCCTGCTCCGATTGGCTGCCCATGGCCCACGTGATCCCAGGGGACGCATCGAACTAACTGCGTCCCTGGGATACGCAATCACTGTGCGCCAGCAGCTGGGCCAGGCCCCGGATCGGAATTCCATGGGGCCCTACAGCTCAACTGCCGGCGCGTAAGGTAAGTGCAGGTCGGGGGCTTGCACCCGCGGGAAGCCCCCGACCCGAATTTCTGGGCCAATATTATTGCAGTCTACTGCATCTTGTACAACTTCTCTTTGCAAAGGGCCACTTCCCTGAATGATGGAGAAGACAATCTGCCACAACCTGGGTCAGAAAAGGACACCAACCAGGAGCATAAAGGGAACTTTGCAGAACAATTGCTCACTTAGAAGGAGTTTTAAGGCAGGCTACAATAAAGAGCCTTTATTTGAATGCCTTTACCATCCAATGCACAACAGTCATCTGCACATGCGCCCAATACCTTGACAAAAATCACAGTCCCTACCATTACCTTTGGCCTTATTTCAAAAGCTATCAACACCACAGCATTTCTTTACAAGTACCTTTTTGTTCCACAACCTAAATGAATTGTCACACCACATCATAGTACTAGTTAACCCAAATCTTATTCATCTTAACAGTGCATGGTGCAGATGTCTTGGGTATGTTTCCCCATTGTGATGGTGTACAGTGTGTGTATTCTACTTCCTAATTGTGTGCTCCTAAGTATTTCCCCAGTGGAAGGATAAAATGAGCTGTTTGGCTGCTGCATGCCAGTGCTGCGGATGGAGGTGAACCATTACGTCATTTTGTGGAGGCAGTATATTGTGTTGGGTTGGTGGACTGCACTGCAATACTGTGGGTATTACTGCTATAGCTTCCTGGGCTTGTATGTTTTCTGCCACATTTAGTCATTTGAGTGGGGCAGATGAGTGATACAGATGTGGCTTTACCCTGAGGCATCTCCATTACCTGTGACAAATTTGCAGTTTCCCATCTGGGCACTGCCTCAGCATGGCCAGAGATCTGTGTGGGTGTACACTGCTGGGCAGCAATGAGGTTGTCGAATTATAGTTGTCTCAATCTGATTCCCCAACATGGCAAATCCATATAAGGCAATTTGCTGTAGATTGGAACTGAAGATCTCTAAGCCCCAGTGAGTTATGCCTGAGCTTACTTTATTGCCAAAAGGGGACTACACTGCAGAGAACCTTGGAGATGACACTTCTCCATGGTGGTCTGCAACTTGGTTAAGTGGTCATGCAGCACTGTGGATCTTCTAGAAATGCCCCAAACTGTGCAGGCTGCTTGGCAAATTCTCAAATGACTGCAGTAGTTGGTGCTGCTGAACTACCAAACTATATTTGTAAGCAGGTCTTTAAATCACTGGTATCACCGCCCACAGGAGCCCTTGAAGTGACCCTCTGGGTCTACAGGTTGCAGCTCCTCCAGTTTCACCTGTACTTTCTCATCCTCACTTCTGCTCCGTTTCACCAATTGCTCTCTCCAGCAATCCTTTACCCGACTCCCACAAAGTGGATGTGTGTGGGTGCTTGCTCACATGGTATTCGATGACTCAGTGCCATGAGCTGCTTGGTTGATGCCAGATATTAGACTGTGCCTCTTGGAGACCTAGCATAACAGAAGAAGAATATATTTTAGAATGCTAGCAATAAGACACCCCTTCAAGTGGAGTTTACATGGTGAGACATTGTATTGTGTTATGCTGCTATGTATTCTCGTTTGTGAGGGAGAGAGTGAGTAGGTATGATAATAGTCACGAGCTTGGTGCAGGGCTCTGACTTTGACTTCACCCAATTCTCTTTCGGGCATAGGAAAGGGCGTTAAAGTTTTGCAAGAAGTGACCTCTTTCTGTCCGCTTTTGTATATTACAACAGTGACTACACTTCAAAAAGTACTTCATTGGCTGTATAGTGCTTTGGGATGTCCGGTGGTCGTGAAAGGCGCTATATAAATGCAAGTATTTTTTTCTTTCAATGGACCAGGTCTCCTGCCGGAACGGTGGGGCAGCTGGCTTACGCCCTCTGCTGGCCAGCCTCCCAATGGTTAAAATCGCCCCAGCAATGGTGCAATTTTGCCATGCATCGAATGCATGGGTCCCGATGGCCCTAGTCATTTTCCTGTTTGGTTGTTACTTCATCATGAGGTCAGACCTTTTAAAGTTCATGTAATGTTTGAAACCATTTCAGGAAAGTACACAGGAACTCATCTTAAGAATATGAATGTCAATGCTGTGCTAATAAAACTTCATTGGGCATTAGTTTTTTCTTATTCATTCATGGGATGTGGGCATCGCTGGCAAGGCCAGCATTTATTGCCCATCCCTAGTTGCCCTTGAGAAGGTGGTGGTGAGCTGCCTTCTTGAACCGCTGCAGTCCATGTGGTGAAGGTACTCCCACAGTGCTGTTAGGGAGGGAGTTCCAGGATTTTGACCCAGCGACGATGAAGGAATGGCGACATACTTCCAAGTCAGGATGGTGTGTGACTTGGAGGGGAACTTGGAGGTAGTGGTGTTTCCATGCGCCTGCTGCCCTTGTCCTTCTAGGTGGTAGAGGTCACGGGTTCCCGATAGCGGGGGAGTCCAGAACCAGGGGTCACAGTCTAAGGATAAGGGGTAAGATATTTAGGAGTGAGATGAGGAGGAATTTCTTCACCCAGAGTGTGGTGAACATGTGGAATTCTCTACCACACAAGGCAGTTGAGGCCAATTCATTAAATATATTGAAGAAGGAGTTAGATATATTTCTTAAGGCTAAAGGGATCAAAGGATATGGGGAGAAAGCAGGGACAAGGTACTTAATTTGGATGATCAGCCATGATTTCATTAAATGGCGGAACAGGCTCGAGGGCCCGAATGGCCTACTCCTGCTCCTATCTTCTATGTTTCTATGTTTGGGAGGTGCTGCCGAAGAAGCCTTGGCGAGTTGCTGTAGTGCATCTTGTAGATGGTACACACTGCAGCCACGGTACGCCGCTGGTGGAGGGAGTGAATGTTTTTTAAAGTGGTCGATGGGGTGCCAGTCAAGCGGGCATTAGTGAGATACGCATTCCCTGCCTCTCTCAGCCGACCCTTCCTCCTACAGTTCACAAACTCCAGCTTGAAGTCACCTAATCACTACTACCTGCATTAGCGTTTCTCAATCGAAAAATAACATTTAATGTAGAATGTAATTTGAAATTACTGGTAGAAATAAACTAAATATTAAGCAGCCTAATTTGTAATATATTTATTATATAAATAGAATTAGTTATAACTTTTGATGCTATGAACTCTGGAAGAACAAACACTTTTTGGGGATGGAGATTGATGGAGTGGGAACATGGTCTTTCTGAAAAGTATAGATACGTGGGTCTCTTGATCAAACAAAGAGAAAAGATACTTTCTGCATTTCCTAAACTACAGCTCTTATCATATGTGGCATTCTGTTAGTGATCTCTTGGGATATTCATATTTCAGTGACATTATATTCCTGTGATTGATTGGATGCAAGTACAGTATCCAAATGGAAAGTGTATGCTATGCTCCTCTTCCCCTCCCACCATTCTGTTGAGGGGAAACTAATGCTGAATTTGCGATCGGAGGCTTCCTGCGGGCGGATGCCTCTGACCATCAAAAAATCTACGCATTTACCTGGTGATCTGGGAGATACGGAGGCTTGCAATCCTGGGCCTCTCCTGGTAGAAATGCATAGAGGCCCACGCATCCCAGGGGCGCATGCAGTTCGCAAGCGCCCCTGGCATCACTTGGGCCAGCCCAACCAATGAAAGAAGGGAATCCCCATTCATACTTATGACAGATCCGTATGTACAGAACTGTCACAAGTATGAATGGGAATGACTTAAAAAAATACACGAACACATGAAATTCATTTTTTAAAATTGCATATATAAAATCAATTAAAATTACATTTAATTAAATATTTTAAACAAAAATTTAATTTTTTTGAATTTTTTTTTATTATATATATGTTTTAAAGGGGCTAAATATAAACTTACCTTATTGGACAGGGTTTTTAATGTATAAGTGAGTGATAAAATTGTATTTTTCTATTTTTTCAAACTCTTATGCCGGTAAAAGCAGGCCTTACACCTGCTTTTACCAGGCGTAAGAATTCCACGGCCTTTCAGTGGGCGGAAGTTGGGCAACTAGCACAACTCTCCACCCACAGAGACCCTTCTCCCGGGGATGCGGAGGATCGGAAGTGCCGGGTTTCAGTGCATGCGCTTCGAATGCCTAAACCCGGAACTTGCGCGGCCCCTACAGGGATGTACACACCTCGTACGCACCTGTAGGGGTCGCAAAATATGGCCCATTAATAAATGAAAAGAAATGTTGCAAGTTTTGAACTAGTTCACCAATGGGGGAAGTGGTGTGGCCCTGAGAATATGGTCCTTTCACCTGCAGGATCTCTGTTTGGATCCAACTCAGACTGAAGTCAGAGGAATAAAACTGTCATCTTTACTCTTGGGATTTTTAAGAGAAATTGGTTTTGGCAGTCTTCTCCAGTGGATAGATGAAAATCTGTAGCACAGATCTGTCTATAATGCTAAACCAAAGTGTTATAAGGTTGGGTAGTGTGGAAAAGAATTGTCCTGCTGATAGTAGAGCTGACCTTTGATTGCTTGTTAATAATGATTTGTATGCTTTTTTATCTTGGAGTCATAGAAGTTATGCTGAACCTTTGTAAGTCACTGGTTAGGCCTCAGCTGGAGTATTGTGTCTAATTCTGGGCACCACACTTTAGGAAGGATATCAAGGCCCTGGAGATAATGCAGAGGAGATTTACCAGAATGATAGCAGAAATGAGGGACTTCAGTTATATGAAGAGATGAGCGAAGCTGGGATTGTTTGCCTTAGAAAGAGTTGATTAAGGGGAGACTTAATAGAGATGTTCAAAATTATGAGGTATTTTGATACAGTAAATAAGGAAAACCTATTTCCACTGGCAGTAACCAGAGGACACAGATGTAAGTTAATTGTCTGGGAGATGAGAATTTTTTATGCAGCGTGTTGCTATGATCTGGAATGTACTGCCTGAAAGGGTGGTGGAAGCAAAATCAATAGTAACTTTCAAAAGGCAATTGTATATATACTTGAAAAGGAAAAAATTGCAGGGCTATGGGGAAAGAGCAGTGGAGTGGGACTAACGGGATAGCTCTTTTGAAGAGCCAGCACAGGTGTACTGAATGGCCTCCTTCTGTGCTGGAAGATTCTATGGCTAGAAATTTCTGGGGTGGTAGTGGGTGGAATCGGTGGCGGGTCGGGTGGGAAAGTTGTTATTTTTGACAATGGGTCGGGAACCTGCTGTCATCTTGCTCCCACGCGCCTTTCCCCCAGGCGCGTCTGTCATCATGGACCGGCAGAGGCGGGCAACCCAATTTAAACCCTTAAGAGTGTTTTTAAACTTACCTTTTAAATTTAACTGGATGCCCACGGGGACCACGCTACTCTGAAAGCATGTATGTAAACCTGCGGCGGGAGTTGAGTGACCATTGCTCCAGCTGATTAGTTGACAGGATCAAATGCACTATAAAAGCTCTCACCTGACAGCTGATCACTTTCCTCAGGCAGAAACTGTTTCTCACTGCATTTGCAACACAGACTGAGCTTTCTGCAGGCTCCAAGTCTTTCAAGCAAAGTCTCCATCCAGTCTCACCTCATTGTAAGAACCTCTCTCACCATTGACAGAATGCTTCTGTCATCTCTACTTCACCTGCCATCTATTCCATCAACATGGGTGCCATTTATATTGTCTCACCTTGGTCCTAAGATTCTGACCACGATGAGCCCCAACACCAGCAACACCAGGCACACCAGCAGCACCAACAACAACACCAACCTTCTCCACAATCACCTTATGCTGCACAAGACAGAGGGCATCAGCACCTGATCACATTGCTGCCTGGGCAGCCAGGGATGGCCTCATCTTGGCCAGATTTACTTCACTTTATGCTGTACACCCATATGGCTGTTACATGATGCGCCAGGTTGGCAACACCATAAAGGATCCCTACAATGACCAAGCCATTCCTTTCACACTTATCACCATTGCGGGGGGTACCGTTATGTCTCACCATTCACTGCAACTCACTAAGCCACTTCCAAAGGTGCACACAAATCTGATCAAGACTGCAAAGTGTTGAAAATAAAGATTTCAATGTTTGACACCACATTAACAGAAACTTTACATAAACATTGGATAAAACACCCAAGTGGCTATCCTTGTGTGTTGTTAGTTGGTATGATTGCACTAGGATGAGGGTGAGTGTGAGGGGTGGCTAGTGAGATGGGGAGTGATAATGTAGATAGAGAGAGAAGGAGGTGCAAGGTATGTTGCTGTGATTAAGGATGTGCCGGAGTAGGGTAGTGATTGTGATATGATGAGAGGCAGAGCAGGATGAAGTTAAATGTGTCTTTGTACTAATGTTTCCTGATCTACTGAGATCATTGAAATGTTTGCGGTATTGCACCCAATTCCCCCTGATCATTTCCCTGTTTCTCCTCCTCTGCCATCTGCAACCAGGCTGTATTGATCATCTGGGGAGGTCTCTTCCACCCATCGGAAGGAAGAGGACCTCCCTGCGTGCTCTGATTCCCTCCATAAGCATATGGAGGGAGTCATCCGAGAACCTGGGTGCAGCCCTCTGCCTCTGTGCAGTCATTGTCAGTGTTTGGTGTCATATTTGACCCTGAAATGAGCTTCCGACTACATATCCGCAGCATAACAAAGACCGCCTACTTCCGCCTCCGTAACATCGCCCTTCTCCGCCCTTGCCTCAGCTCATCCAATGCTGAAACCCTCATCCATGCCTTTGTTACCTTTAGACTTGACTATTCCAATGTACTCCTGGCTGGCCTCCCACATTCCACCTTACGTAAACTTGAGGTAATCCAAAACTCAGCTGCCCGTGTCCTAACTCGCACCAAGTCCCGTTCGCCCATCACCCTTGTGCTCGCTGACCTACATTGGCTCCCGGTTAAGCAGCGTCTCGATTTCAAAATTCTCATCCTTGTTTTCAAATCCCTCCATGGCCTCACCCCTTCCTATTTCTGTAATCTCCTTCAGCCCCACAACCCCCCGAGATATCTGCACTCCTCTAATTCTGCCCTCTTGAGCATCCCTGATTATAATCGCTCAACCTTTGGTGGCCGTGCCTTCTGTTGCCTAGGCGCTAAGCTCTGGAATTCCCTGCCTAAACCTGTCCGCCTTGTTACCTCTCTTTCCTCCTTTAAGACGCTCCATAAAACCTACATCTTTGAACAAGCTTTTGGTCACCTGCCCTAATTTATCCTTATGTGGATCGGTGTCAAATTTTTTGTCTTATAATACTCCTGTGCAGCACCTTGGGACGTTTTACTATGTTAAAGACGCTATATAAATACAAGTTGTTGTTGTTTGCAGCCCTCCAATGCTGTAATGCACTGACAGCACTATGTTAGCTTAAGCTTCAAATCTAACGTGGCCATGGTCCCTTTAAAGATCCCGGCTTAAAATGCGTCATGAATGACGTCACCAGACCTGCTCCATCTCATTGGGCCGGGTAACATGCTGGGCGGGCTTGATAGGCCACACTAAGGTAAGTTCATTTTCAGCAGCGGGATGGAGCCAGCAGTGGGGTCACGACCTGCCATGAACATCGCCCGCACTGGACTCGCCCAGGTAGGCAAACTTCCGGCCTATGATTCTATAAAGGAACTCCTTTAAGGTCATTACAATTTGCAATTAAGAAATAAGAATAGTTTAAAAATCGAAAATCAGGTGCTATGATCTTAATGAACTTGATTTTTCACAGATTTTGCGGTTTGTTGTAAGTACATTGTTAGTAACTGTAGCCTAGTCTGATGGCATACCGTCTATTGCACCATTTACATCAACCTGGATGTATTCTCTGGTTAAAGGGGCACAGTTTCATGATAGTATTTTGCCAGCTTTTTCTTCCCATTTACAACTATTTGATGCATTGAAATAAAATTATATTCCAGTCCGTCACTATATCACTTTTGCATATCACTTTAATCATGTCTTTCCTGTCTCTTCTTCATAAAAAGAATTACCAAACACTTTCTCATAAAGATAGTGTCCCTTTTAAAACCTCTGTTATTGTAGTTGAAAAAAGGCTTATGTAATGCTTCATGATGATTCATATTTCAGTGGAGAATTTATAGGCACATTCTTATCCCACACATCCACGGCATTTGTAATAGGTACAGTACTAGAAGACATTTGGCATTGATCCTAACTGATATTTAATCGGTTTATCTATAGACACAGTTTCTGCAGTCAATCAGATAAACGGCTGCCAGTAATACATGGAGGCAACTGTGTGTTCGACATCTTTTAAACGCGCAGCAATTAATCCATCTGTATGAAAGTTCTTATCAATCAATTATTTACCCTGGCTTTTTCACAAAATATAAAAGTCTCATGACATTTGATATCCTGAATTTAAATAATTTTAGATGGGGTTCACAGGGAGTAAGTAGGTTCATTCTCTTCAACTAAAATTGTCTGTCTATGTCTACATAGTTTTGCTATAAGGGCTCTTTGTATCAAAGTTTTTTTTGTCAAAGCAACATTTTATTCAACTGTGGTTCCTAATGACCCCATAATGATGTGGAATAAAAATGCAATTTATGTTTAAGTAATTGATTATCAGGCTGGTTTTTATATTTAAAGAGCACAGTTGCCATGAAAGAACATTTAACTAAACCACAAAAGAGCAGCTTCTCATTTTCAACACAATGATGTCACATCAGCAATGCGATGACTCATTTTGATGCAACATATGACACCAGGATTGTTTCCCTTTTGAATATTTATTTGTACCTTGACTCCAGCAGAGTCTGTGTATTCCTACTTTGAGGAATATCTTTTCCTTTCATTTCATAAACACAAAGTTACGACCCTGTATTTGGAGTGATCAGCTTGCATCCAACATCTAACACTCTCCTTTTAAATGCTTAATGGTTAAGCTTCTACATATACCTGTTCAATATTAATTGAACTAGTTGTGGCCGGTTCTGCTAGCAACTCCCATCATTACAGTTTTTGACTGTGTTGTAACCTATTTGCCTGTAGCTGTTTGTATCATACCAGATGCATTTTGTTTTAAAACTCAGTAAAATAAGTACACTGGAGTGAGGTTTAACAGTTCTGCATGGTTCCCAATCACTTGGTTAATTTTAATCTAAACCCCCTCTGGGCAGGAAATGGGCAGGCTTGGGTTGGCCGCCCATTTTACACCCCGCACATATTGACACCCCACTGACTTCAGTGGAGCGTAAAATCGGGTGGGCTGTAAAGCCGAACCTGCCCCATTCCCACTAGGTGTGTCAGGTTAAAATTACACCCTTAGTGGTCAAAGAACATATTCTAGAGTTTATGTAAACCTGTGTGTTACTATAAAGAACTTTGAAGTACTTAAAGAGCTGACGGCTGACGTTTCAGCTTCTAGGAAGCAGGTACAATGAGATTGATCTACATCTAAATAATCAAATACTTAAAGATGTTAGGAAAAGGAAAATCTAAATGTACTCAACACTACAGATGACACAAAAAGGTGCTAATTAGGTTTCATATCACTGGGATTATGTTTTTCATTTTTGCCAGTGTTATTATTGCATCTAAGTCAGATCTAATGAGCTTTGAAGATATATTTCTTGCAGCTTTAGATGTTAAATGAGCAGCCTGTTGCAGGGGTGTTGCAGAGAATGCTGATATTAATCCCATTTATATCCAACAGTTCTTCCTTATTCAGTACAGCAAAATAAGGGCAACAGGCATCGCACTCAAAAAAAAAAAAAAAATGACGATAGTGGGACTTCCATGATGTATGGTTTGTTCAAAATATTAAATATACCGTGTACAATTACTGGGGTAGACAATATTATCGGTGGTATATCCTGCTTCATTCTCTTATTCACCACTACTGTATCTTGTTCCTTTTGCTACGCAGCTCCTATCAGTTGTAATGAGTTGTAAGTATCTGACTTCCAATTGGAAACAGGAGCTGCAGTTGTGAAAAAAATAGTGACAAAAATCTACCTTAAGCAACCTATATTATGGGTAACCTCTATTATGGGTGATCTCTATCAGGCTTTTTCCTGATGAAATGTTTGTGTTTTGAGAATATTGAAGAATCATGTTTTATTTGCATTGGGTTTTCTATACATCGCTCCTATTTAGTGAAGTAACTGTTGTGGCACATAAAGTATTGAATTCAACTGGTAGGTGTGTTTACAAAGGTTTTGATTTCCCTCAAAAAATGCTCCAGGTAAGTAGTACTTTGAAGAGAATTTCTTTAAGGTAAGGATAATATTCTGGTAGAACTAATTCAGAAGTTATGTTTGGAAGGTAAAAGGCCCTTTATATTGTAGGTCAGAGCTACAACCCTCTTTATTCTTCTAAGAATTAGTGGAATTGGAATGATAAGAAGTTTTTTTGTACTACTTCATTAAAAAAAATCTAACTAGCAAATGAAAGTGTACTGGTGCTTTTCATTGTACTTGGAGTTCATAGACCATTTTTCTTATCTAAGCCTAAAGTACATGTGCATTTCCCAGCTCTGAAGATCATGGCGCTGCTCTGATACTTCTACTAATTTATGAAGACAGAGATGCTGCTTTGAGAAGAAATGGTGCAGAGCTTGTGAGGAGGGCTGAAATGGAGATGTTTCCAAATGCAGGTGATATTAATTTTGAAGAAGTAAAATTGATTTATTTTACCCAGAAGGCCAGAGCACTCGGGGGGTGGGGGGGGAATTCAGTTGGTAGCGCCACCCGTTAGCGCCTTAAGAGGTCGCTAAGTGGGGCGCAAACCAACTAGCGCCTAGGCGTGGCGATATCTGCGCCTCTCGCGAAATTGACCGGACATTTTGCGGCGGCGATAAACAATACAGCCCGATCTCCTGTGCACGCAGATCTTGACGTCATTCGAGAGTGCAACACCCTTGGGGCGCCCCGGACCGGAAATTCAGTGGCGCCCCTCTCCTTTCCGCCTGGCGCTACCAACGACAGGTTGACTGGAATGCATCCCAGTCGCTGTGGGGCTGGGGGGGCGCTATTTAAAGGGGGCCTCTTCCTGGCTTTTGTGTGGTAGCCATTTTTGCACCACTCGTTCTGAGAGAGAGAGAGAGAGAGACATAGAGAGAAAGAGAGACTTCTGCATTGAGTCAACGTTGTCTGAGGTAGTTTTGGCTTCTGACCATAACTTTGCAGGTACTTTGCTTTTTGACCTTCATAACTTTGATTGCCCAGATACTATGGGGGCTGCAGTGAATGGGAAAGTTGTCCTTCTCCATCATATTCGGAGGGCACAGAGACGCAGAGAGAGAGTGGCAATCATGGCCAGACAGAGGAGAGCCAACAGGACTCGGTACAGGAGACCTTACCCTCCCAGGGTTTTTCGCCAACAGTTCTCCTACATTAGTATGTCTGAGGAGCACTGTTTGCGAATGCTGCGATTCAGCAAGGAGGTGGTCACTGAGCTCTGCCACCTGCTTCAGCCAGATCTGCAGCCTCAACTGAGGAGCAGGACGTCTCTGTCAGTGGCAGTGAAGATAACAGTGGCTCTCAACTTTTATGCCACCGGCTCATTTCAATCAGCTACTGGGGACATCGCCAATATCTCCCAGTTCGCGGTGTATTGCTGTATCCGTCAGGTAACAAATGCCCTCTTTAAAAGGAGACAAGAGTACATCTCTTTCCCCATGACTCCGGCCAAGCAGCAAGAACGCACAACGGGCTTTGCGATGATAGCGGGCTTCCCCATGGTGCAGGACGCCATTGACTGCATGCATGTGGCTTTGCGGGCGCTGCAAGAGAATGCCGAGGATTTCCGTAACCGAAAGGGCTTCCATTCCTTAAACGTCCAGTTGGCCTGTGACCACAGCGAGTATCAGCTGTCAATGCCCACTTTCCAGGCAGCAGCCACAATGCCTTTATCTTGCACCAGACTTCTGAGGCAGACCTTTTCCAGGCACCGCATCACCCAGAAGGTTGGCTTCTTAGGGACAAGGGATATCCTCTGTGCACCTGGCTGATGACACCACTCCGTTCGCCCAGCACCCCTGCTGAGCTACGATACAACGAGAGCCATCAAGCTACCAGGAACATCATTGAGCTGCTAACTGCTCCAACTCTGCATGGGCGGCAGCAGTCTGTCCTACAGCTGGTGGCAACTGCAGTGGAGAAGTGCCAGTGGTGGCAGCAGGAATGCTGTCATCTTGAGAGAGGACAGCAACTCCCTGCTTGACCGACACACTGGCACTCCCACGGGGCAGCAGTTCGGCATCCGGAGCAATCTGATGGAGCACAGATTGCAGGCCTGCTGCGGCGCGGTGAGAGCCCCAGGGAAATCTGCCCGATCCAGTGAGGTTTGCAGCAGTCAGTGCTCGCGTGGCCTCAATCTGCGTCTGCATGAGACCAGCCACTGACTGCATTGCAGCACTTAGCATTTGCGGGGCAGCCGCCTGTGCTACAGCGAAGTGCTCCACACCCCTTGCCAGTGATTCAGTGGATTTGGGCAACCTTGCCACTGCAGCCATGAGCTCAGTGTGCCTTTGCTCTGCCTGGGCGCTCATTTCAGCGAGGACCCGCTCCTCGTCTGCGTCCAGTGCAGCAGGACTCGAGGCCATACTCTCCCTCCGGGGAGAAGGCCCCTGAGCTTCCCTACCCCCATCGCGTTGCTGCAGCCCGCTGGGTCCTAGAGCTTCACCCTCAACAGACCTTTCCCCCCGGCGTGTCCCCAGTATGGGCATGGGCTGCCTCGATAGAGGGTGGTGCTGATGGTCCGGCTTCCTCTTCCTCCTCGCCTTCAGCTTCATTCTCACTGGCAGCTTGAGGGCCCATCTCCTCACCTGGTGAATCACCGTCTGAAAGCAGGGAGGTACAAGAGTGGCTTTAGCGTGAGGACAGGGTGGCAGCAAGGGAGGCATGAGTGCAGCGATTTAGTGATTTGGATTGAAAGTGTCAAAGGCTGCTGTTGTGAGGAACAAGTGGAAGGAGAGAGGACAAAAATTTGATGACCTTGCCATTGCTGTCCAGAATGGGGTCGGCGTCTCCAGTGGCGACGGGACCAATCACCCGGCTTGCCACAATCCTGTGGATGCGCTCCTCAAGATCGCTGAGGGGTTGAAGCTGAGGCTGCCCTCCACCGGTCCATTGCTGCTGTCTCCTATTATGAGACAGCTTGGCCTGCAAGAAAAAGGATGGCGTCTGAGTAAATATACAGCCATGGTCTTGCCTGATGTGCCTCCCATAGTTGAATAGCCCTTACTGTATGCAGCCATGGTCTTGCCTGATATGCCTCCCATAGTTGAATAGCCCTTACTGTATGCAGCCATGGTCTTGCCTGATGTGCCTCCCATAGTTGAATAGCCCTTACTGTATGCAGCCATGGTCTTGCCTGATGTGCCTCCCATAGTTGAATAGCCCTTACTGTATGCAAAGTGTGGAATGTGCATGTGTGTTTGATGAAAGGGCCATAGGTGTTGGATGAGTGTTGGGCATTGAGGCTTTCAAGACCCTCTGGCCATAAAGTGAGGTTGAGATGGAGGGATGAAGAGGTTTTGAAAAAAAGGCACTCACCCTGACGACCCGAGTGAGGTCGTTGAACTGTTTCCTACATTGCACATGGGTCCTAGGCACCATGCTGCTTGAGGACACTCTCTGAGCCACCTCCCGCCACACTCTTCTGTACTCGCATGGCAAAGGCCTCCTGCCACTCTCTGGGTACAGAATGGATCTTCTGCGCTCCACCCCGCGAACCAGAGCCTCTAAAGCCCGCTCGCAGAAGCGCTGTGCTCGCTCCCTGGCCCTTTCCATAGTGTCTGGCTGCTAGATTTAGCCAGAAATCTGCCCAGGTCGAGATTCAAGGCTCCAGTGAGCAGGGTGTGGCTGCACAGCAAGATCAACCCTCCCCTTTAAGAACTGACCGGCGCCAGTGTGTCTGTGTTCAATCGCTAACTGACAGCACCTGCACTGCGCCCGCCCTCTGAGGTAGCGCCTCACTCCTCGGCCTTAGCACCTTAAGAGAGTTGTGTAGTGCCTGATTTAGTGCTCCAATCACCTCCAGGGGCGATAAAAGCCAAGTTTGCTGTCAGGGGTGATAATTAGCGCCAGGCGCTAAACTTTGCGCACCGCCAGCAATGGCGCCCCATATGGGGCAATACCAAATTTTTCCCCCTCGAGGTGTTCGGCGCCTTTCCGGATGCTTCTCCTCCACTTTGTGCAGTCTTGGGTCAGGGGTTCACAGGTGTCGGTAGGGATGTTGCACTTTTTCAAGGAGGCTTTGAGGGTGTCCTTGAAGCATTTCCTCTGCCCACCTGGGGCTCTCTTGCCGTGTCGGTGCTCCGAGTAGAGCGCTTGTTTTGGGAGTCTCGTATCGGGCATGCAGACGATGTGGCCCGTCCATCGGAGCTGATCGAGCGTGGTCAAAGCTTCAATGCTGGGGATGTTGGCCTGAGCGAGAACACTGACGTTGGTGCACCTATCCTGCCAATGGATTTGCAGGATCTTGCGGAGGCAGCGTTGGTGGTACCTCTCCAGTGCTTTGAGGTGCCTGCTGTACATGGTCCATGTCTCTGAAACATACAGGATGGCTCTGTAGACGTGTAGACTCATGACATGTATAGATTTTGTTATAAAGAGACATTCTGACTTCAACAACACCTGCATTTTTTGTTCATGGCATCACTGGAGGATCTAGCTGGTAGGAGATTCTGAATTTGACTGGAGTGGAGCTGATTTAACATACATGGGTAAGGTGACATGGCTGACACAGCTAGGCTAAAATGTTATGCCTCTATTAGTTTGGCTCCACCAATTTACCGGCTCCAGTGATGCCTCCATCTGTCTATGATATATTAAAAAATCTTATATCTGCATAGAATCATAGAAACGTACAGCACAGAAGGAGGCCATTTGGCCCATTGTGTCTGCGTCGGTCAAAAAAGAGCAATCCAGCCTAATCCCACTTTCCAGCTCTTGGTCCGTAGCCTACCTCAAGTGCATAGCCAAGTACTTTTTAAATGTGATGAGGGTTTCTGCCTCTACCACCCTTTCAGGCAGTCAGTTCCAGACCCCCATCACTCTCTGGGTGAAAATAGTTCTCAACTCCCCTCTAATCCTTCTGCCAATTACTTTAAATCTATGCCCCCTGGTTATTGATCTCTCTACTAAGGGAAATCGGTCCTTCCTATCCACTTTATCTAAACCCCTCATAATTTTATACACCTAAATTAAGTCTCCCCTCAGCCTCCTCTGTTCCAAAGAAAACAACCCCAGCCTATCCAATCTTTCCTCATAGCTGAAATTCTCCAGTCCTGGCAACATCCTCGTAAATCTCCTCTGTACCCTCTCTAGTGCAATCACATCTTTTCTGTAATGTGGTGACCAGAACTGTATGCAGTGCTCCAGCTGTGGCCTAACTAGTGTTTTATACAGTTCTAGCATAACCTCTCTGTTCTTATATTCTGTGCCTCGGCTAATAAAGGAAAGTATCCCGTATGCCTTCTTAACCACCTGATTTACCTGTCCTGCTACCTTCAGGGACCTGTGGACATGCACTCCAAGGCCCCTCTGTTCCTCTACATTTCTCAATATCCTACCATTTATTGTGTATTCCCTTGCCTTGTTAGCACTCCCCAAATGCATTACCTCACACTTCTCCAGATTGAATTCCATTTGCCACTTTTCTGCCTACCTGATCATTGCTATCTTCATGCAGTCTACAGCAATCTTCCTCACTTTCAACCGCACGGCCAATTTTTGTATCATCTGCAAACTTCTTAATCACGCCCCCTACATTGAAGCCTAAATCATTGATATATACCGCAAACATAGAAAACATAGAAACATAGAAGATAGTAGCAGGAGTAGGCCATTCGGCCCCTCGAGCCTGCTCCGCCATTCAATGCGATCATGGCTGATCATCCAAGTTCAGTACCCGGTCCCTGCTTTCTCCCCATACCCCTTGATCCCTTTAGCCTTAAGAAATATATCCAACTCCTTCTTGAATATATTTAACGAATTGGCCTCTACTGCCTTCTGTGGTAGAGAATTCCACAGGTTCACCACTCTCTGGGTGAAGAAATTCCTCCTCATTTCTGTCCTAAGAGGCCTACCCCATATCCTTAGACTGTGACCCCTGGTTCTCGATTCCCCGACCATTGGGAACATCCTCCCCGCATCTAGTCTGTCCAGTCAAAAAGCAAGTGACCTCGTACTGAGCCCTGCAGAACCCCACTTGAAATCGCCTTCTAGTCACAAAAACACCTGTTGACCATTACCCTTTGATTCCTGCCACTGAGCCAATTTTGGATCCAACTTGCCAAATCCCCAGATGTTGGTGAGGAGGACTTTGCAGGGTTGACTGGGCTGGGTGTGCCGTTGTCATGTCCGTAGCCGGTGCCGAGGTCGATGCCGTGTGGTCGGTCCGGTTTTCTTATTATTGGTTTTTCATAGCGGTTTGTTACAACTGAGTGGCTTGCTAGGCCATTTCAGGGAGCAGTTAAGAGTCAACCACATTGCTGTGGGTCTGGAGTCACATATAGGCCAGACCAGGTAAGGATGGCAGATTTCCTTCCCTAAAGGACATTAGTGAACCAGATGGGTTTTTACGACAATCCGATACATTACTGATACTGGCTTTTTATTGTATCTAGTTTTAAACTTAGAATGGTGAAAAATGGCTTGTTTTAGCAGCCAGCCAGCCACTGCCCCCCACCCCAGGCCCTGCCCCCTGATTTCTTCACCTGTTAGCAGTTCTCCCTGGACTTCTCAGTGCTGTTGACATCCTGTCCCAGATTTTTTCACTGTGTCTCTGGCCACCTGGCTTCCCATTCCTGTTCTCTTATCTTAGTAGGCTGATTTCTTGGTAGTTGTCTGTTTTTGGCCTGTCTCCATGATTGAAAACATACTCCTTAAATTGCTGTTCCTCTGCCTTGGGACTGAGTCCCACTACTGGCTATGTTGTTTGCTGCTTGCCACAGCCATAGTCACTTTGCCAATCCTCCCATGAACCACTTAGCTGTTAAAACTGTGGACGTTTGCTGTGCTGTGTTTATTTTCCAATTATCAAATTAAAATTGGTTGCATTGAGTTTTATTTTGGGCCTTTATATAATTAAATGCACCCCGTCCCAGTTCTCGAGGCAACACAAAACCACTGATTTATTCCATAGAACCACACAGCCTTGTTCATTTTTTTAAAAAAAGGCACTGTTTAAACATCAAACTCATTAGTCACTGTCAGGATCTACACTTTTGATAAGATTTCACTGACGTCTCCTAAATTCCTGCCTGTATTTCTTATTAAAAAGAAAAACAATAAAATATTGATGCAGTTGTGCATTTTCTTAACTTGACATTTACAGCAAGATGCGTTGACAGCATGATGGCAAATATTGGTGCAATAGTTGTACAAATACTTGGTTCAATATATGCAAATTTTTTCACTTGAGTACCCTTGAAAGTTGAGATTTAACGGGCCAGAATTTACAGTTAAAAGTGAAAATCCAGAAGTTTCTGTCCGAGATGCGCCACTCTGCTGTAAGCTGCGTGAAAACGGCATCTCATTGTCTGGCTCCCCATTCAAATGTATTGAACGTCGTGAAGCTCCTGTACTTGCATTGTAGATACTGACTAAAATTGCCACAGAAAATTAGGGCATATCCATTTCAGTCTAAATACCCTTTTTAATGGCATGATGAGTCTTGATTACTGCCAAACAACTTCTCTGGCACTGAAAATTACTCTTTACAAGTGTGGAGTCTCATTCCTTCAGCTTTTAACTGTTGTTGGAGATTTTTAAAAAATCTATAACTTTTTTTTACTTTTGCTTATCGCTTTCTCTCTTTATTTCACTTTTTGTAGCTTATTTGACCTTGAATTCATTATTCTAACTTACACTTCCTGGTTCAGACTCTGCGCTGCTCATTAGTAATTCATTTAATTTGGTTAAGGAGACACACACTTGCTTACCCTGTTCACAGAGGTCCCAGATGCCCTGTAGAGGGATGTCCCACTTGCTGTGCAAAAGCTCATGGAAATTAAATAGGCAAGGCGTGCCGTTCGTTTGCCGATACAGTAAATTCTGGCCCATTAATACCACATTTCATCCATCACCAAGACTGCTTATTTATACCTCCACAACATTGCCTGTCATCACCCCTAGCTCAGCCGCTCCCCCATTGAATCCTATGTCATGCCCTTGTCAGCTTCATTATTCTAATTCTTTTCTTGGTGGACTCCCATTTTCCATGCTTCATAAATGCTTCCTAAACCAATGTATAATATGATTTATGTAGTGCTCTAATATATAATAACATATATGGTTTCTCTCATATATATATTGATATGCGAGTTCTCTAAAATAAATGATAGAGATGTTCCCTAATTCCAATTATTGATATTGGGGTTTTCTAATATGTATTCGTGTAGCAATTCTCATAATGACATACAGGCTCTCTTTCACGCCAGCTCATGGGCCACCTTTGATGGCTTGCCTTTGCTTGAACTAGTATATTTTGATTTTAAAAGTTGTGTGGATTGGTATAACCGATGATGGGCAGACTTGCTCCCCCTGTCATTTTTCCTCCATTCATCGTCCCACCACACCAGTGTAATTTATCCCCCAACCTAACTCACTGATGCACCTTTAACACACCACCTTCTCTATCCACCCTGCTGCCTCCTCGGCTAACTTCCTCTTTCTCCACAGACCCCAGCTCTGTTTTTCTCCATGTAATTTACACCAATTAATTTGGGGTTAATTCCTAATACAGACAGCAGCTATGGTACCTCATGCTACAAAATTGCAACAAACCAATATACATGCATATTGAATATTCTGATGTATGACTTCAAAATGGGGACTGAATATCGTCTGTACTCCTGGTCCAAATATTCCCCACCCTCTAAGCCCGCTTCATCTGAAGACTACATTTGGTCTTGATCAACCATGTGCCATGCCACAATAAATTGACTACGGGGTATATATAACATTTGGTATGGGAGGTGTATAGTTCATTGCAAGTTCTGTCTACCTGTCACTCTTATCAGTGGTGCTGTCATGGGCATTTTCAATATGAGCATGTCACACTGTAAGTAGCACAATAGTTGGTAATGTATAGTGAGAGTGTCAGCTGTGGCTCAGTTGGTAGCACACTCGCCTCTGAATCAGATGGTTGTGGGTTCAAGTCCTAGTCCAGGGACTTGAGCACATAAAGCTAGGCTGACACTCCAGTACAGTGCTGAGGGAGTGCTGTACTGTCGGAGGTGCCGTCTTTCGGATGAGACATTAAACTGAGGCCCCGTCTGCTCTCTCAGGTGGACGTAGAAGATCCCATGGCACTATTTTGAAGAAGAGCAGGGGAGTTATCCCCACTGTCCTGGCCAATATTTATCCCTCAATCAACATGACAAAAACAGATTATCTGGTCATTATCACATTGCTGTTTGTGAGAGCTGGCTGCTGCGTTTCCCACATTACAACAGTGACTCCACCTCAGAAAGTACTTCATTGGCTGGAAAGCACTTTGAGATGTCTGGTGGTCGTGAGAGGCGCTATATAAATGCAAGTCTTTCTTTCTTGTGATTCCTCCCCTCTTCCCTAATCCAGTGTGAGTATAAATCAGAAGATGGTGGATTTCTGTCAGTGAGTAATATGGCCCTACCTGGTTGAAGGATTTAAGTAGCAGCATATTGCTTAAGTGTGAGAAAAGCTTAACTGATTTATTTTTTGTCAGCTGAACCTCAAGATTGCTTATGCCCAAATTGCCAACAGACATCCAGTATTTATCTATATAATTAGGATATTTTGGAGCTCACTGTATATTACTTTCATGCTTAATGCCAAAGACTACTACCATAGCTGAGTCCTCACCCATACAAACGGAAGTGCAGCCTTATACATACAATATCTGGCAATGTAGGGTTGCCCAGGGTTGAAAAAAACACCCTTGTCAGTGTAATTTCCCCACCAAAAATGTAATGAGAATTCTTGTGTTCTCCTAGTCCTCAGATAGTAGAAGAATAATAGCTTTGCCAGACATTGTGGCTTAGGCTACAACCTATGAATTAGATTTAGTGAAAGCAAGCAGTGGCAAAAAAATCAGTACAGCAAATTCTACCAGTTATAGCTCTTAACTTAAAAATACTTGGTTCACAAATTAACTAGATGCAATGTTGCATTAACTCTTCTCAAACACTGAATTTTGATCATACCTGTACTACAAAGTTTATATTCGAGGTCAAAACTTCAGGGAGTCTTCACATACCCACCTTTTTATATGGACTGCAAAACAGTCGAACAGGAAGAAATGCTTAACTGACAAAAACAGCTACCAAATATATTTCTTCAGCTCGGCATGGAGCTGCGAATAAACACCTTGCCTCAGAGACAAAGGACATCAAAAGGTATTCTTCAGAATTAAATAAAGCTGTCACAAAAGGGTTTGGAGACATTCAAACCTCTGTCTAGCCATCTCCCAGCATTGAGTTCCAAGCTGTTTCATTTGGGTAATTTTCAATACCCATATTGCAAAGCTGGCAAACAAATTGACAAGTTAACAATCTGCCAGATTCAGCAGCTAGATAACAATGCAGACAATTATCAGGAAGTGTTCTGATGAAGGCTTTTTGTCTCACAGCAGACTGTTTTTAGGAGAAATGCAGTAAATAAAGTTTTAAGCCTGGCTGGTACTTTTAAGAGAACCTTTTTTAACCTCAAAAACAAGAAAAGAAAGGAAAACTGTGCAATACTCCATTTTTTGTCATCATACATCATACTGTAAAAGGACTACATCTGTATGAACTTCCTGTTTGGCCCATCAGTAATGTGACGTTGGGTAATTATATACACTTTTCATGCAGTTGATTTGCTAAATTTAATCTCTGTAAATCAGTGATAAATCAAAACGCAGCATCAAGAAAAGTGCCGAAAATCTACCAATTTTTAAAAAAGGAAATTGAACCAAATCGAAGTACTGTTTTGAAAACTCTTTCAATTTTATTGAATCAGAACTCATTAATTAGAAAAACTGAAGAAAATTCACCAATTAAAAAAAAAACTACCAATTGAATTGCTTAAAAAAAAATCATGTCAATTTTTTTATCCTTTAGCCTGCTGACTACAGGCTTAAACAATTGTTTCTAGCATAAAAATATTAAAAATGAAATATCTCTCAATAACCTAATTAAACTTGCCTGCAAACTTGTCCCTTGGACACCTCCATTAAAAATTTTTATTTGGAGGCCTCGGCCTCGGCCTCGCTCAGAGTTCTGAGATAATAGTAGATATATTTTCCAGAACTCTGTATTTATAATTTCCAGAATACTGCAGTTGGAGCATATGTAGTGCGCAAAACTTCCCAACATGCGTAAGCATCCTGGGTTCAGTAGCTGAAGGAAGACTCGAGCTAGCCCTCTGGCCAGCAGGTTTTTTTGAGACAGAGGCCTGTTTATTGCTGCCATCCATGAAATACAATGAGGCTGTGATAATGGAGAATTATTACACGGAGAAATATTCAGTGCCCACTGTGTGCAAACCGACAAAAGAGCTCAGATCATCAAGTCACATTTTCGGCAGCAGCTTTCTGCTCCTCCATTTCTGTCTCTTTTTGTTCTTCTCGCTTGTGCTCTATCATTCATCTAATGTACACCTCCCTACCCCCCCTCATCTGGGGCTGGATTTTCCCAGCGGAGGCGGGCTCGCAGCGGGAGAGGTAGTTGGCTGGTTCCAGTCCCGCTCCCGGCTCCAGCCGCTCTGTAAAAATTATTTTCCGTTGATGGGGCTTGTTAAGCCCTTACTCACACCAACTTTCCTTGCACCTCCACCCATCCTTCTTTATCTACATTATCACTTCCCTATCTCACTAGCCACCCCTCACACTCACCCTCATCCGAGTGCAATCATACCAACTAACAACACACAAGGGTAGACACTTGGGTGTTATATGCAATTTTTATGTACATTTTCTGTTAATGTGTTGTCAGACATGAAAATCTTTATTTTCAACACTTTGCCTTATTGTACAGATCTGTGCTCACCTTTGGAAGTGTCTTAGTGAGTTGCAGTGAATGTTGAGACATAACTGCCCCGCCCCCTGCAATTGTGATGAGTGTGAAAGGAATGGCTTGGACATTGTAGGAATGCTTTATGGTGTTGGTGTGGGATGGTGCCAACCTGGCGCATCATGTGTCAGCCAGGGTGTACAGCATCAAGTGAAGTAAATCTGGCCATGGCGAGGCCATCGCTGGCCTCCCGGGCAGCAATGTTGTTGGGTGCTGATGCCCTGTGTCCTGTGCAGCATCAGGTGATTACGGAGAAGGTTGGTGTTGTTGGTGATGTTGGTGTGCCTGGTGATGTTGGTGTTCGGGCTGATCGTGGAGGGATTCAGAGGACCAAGGTGAGATTTATTCAAGGGCACTGATGTTGCTGGAATAGATGGCAGCTGAAGTAGAGATGACAGAAGAGGTCTGTCAATGGTGAGAGAGCTTGCTCCAAGGAGGTGACAGTGGATAGAGAGTTTACTACAAACACTTCCAAACTGCATACAGCTCAAAAGTGTCTTCCAAGTCCTGAAGGGTCAAGCTTCTGACATTGGAAAGTGACCAGCTGTGAAATGGTTGTGTTCACAGCAATGGGGAGACATAGAGAACCCGACCTACTTACCTGACATGATCTCCGAATGACGTGAACCCCGTTAAAAATGTGGTGAAATAGAAAAAGGCTGGCAAAATAGTAGTAAATGAGCACTTAACAAGCAGTTAAGTATTTTAAATGCCTCCCCCGCCACTTGGTGTTGGGTCTGTTCTGAAATCGCAGACCCGACACTTTGGAAACTTACATGGCGGAGGGTTCTCAGTGGGTTCTGAACCCACTGTCAATCATTTCAGTTTTGACAGTGGACCCGCCTCCAAACCTGTACTCGGAGCGCCGGCAAAATCGCGGCCCTGGAGGGGGTGTATCTGTTCTGGTGCTTGCAGCTGTTGGAATGAGTGATGTTGATGTTGAGAACAGGGTGGGCATTGGGCTCTGGGTTGTCGCCTCCTCATTCATACCTATAGGGTTAGATAAAGAACACATGTTAGAATGGTGGCAGGAAGATGTATCTTGAAACACTCTTGCGTGGTGATCTATTCTGTGTTATCTGCTGCATTTCAGTACAGGAAACTTTTGTTTAACCGGAGGTTAAAAGTCCGGAAAGCTCTATCTACCGGCAAAATTCAGGAGCCGTTTTCTATAAGTTTTTTTTACTTCTCGTTGCTTTTTTTTCCCCAGTCAGGCTCTGCAAGGTCTGTAGCTAAGCAACAGGGTTTGTTGATTCACACGGAGCTGAAAAGCTCTGAGGGGGAGAAATTGGGTGAGTAGCGCCACCTGTTAGCGCCTAAAGAGGCAGTCAGTGGCTGTAGCACCACTGGCTGCGTCTCCCGCGATATTCAGTAGGGGCGCTAATGGTGGCGTTAGGCATTTGCGCTGCGCCGCCACCGATGACGTCATTGGTGTGCGCAGCGCCCCATTCGTGCCCCATTCACGATATTTGGTAGTGAACGCCGCAGTTGCGCCGTTCGCTACCCGCGCCCGGTTCACGGGGCCTTACTGTGCCGGCAGTGGCGCAAGTTAAGGTGGAGGTGCGGGGCGGCCGCTTTTTCGGCGGCCGCCTGCCAGCACCTCTGTCCCCGGCCTCCTAACCCGCCCCCCCCCCCCGCGGCATTGCCGGCTGTTTCCCGAGAGCCCGGCACTTCTCCTTGGTGCCGGGCTCATTTGCCGGCACTCGCGAGCGGGGATCGCGCTGTTGCAGGCACCTCCCCCTTAACAGTGGGAGGAAGGCCTGCAGTACCGCAGCGTGCCGTGCCGCAGCGCCACATGCTGCGGCACGTTGCGCTGCGATAATCAGTTTCAGCGCCCTAAGAGGGAAGCGGAGCGCATCGAGCCTCGCCCCGTGTCCCTCGAGGGGCACTGAAACTGAATTTCTGGCGATCAGTATCACTCCGATCGCTGCGCCAAATCCTGCGCTCAGGCGACTTTTGTGCCACTTTGGCGCCCCAACCCAATTTCTAGGCCTGTATGTTTTAACACTGCCGCTGGTTTATACAGCAGTTTTGATCTAACGGCACCAGCTCGGTCCCGTCAGTGCCGGATACCAGAAAGTTTCCTGTATATGCCTTTTGTGTTGGTGAATGTAGAAATGAGTGAGTAGGGAGAGAGAACATAATGGCCCAGAAATTCGGGTCCCCACGGGTGAGTACGCACTGGGTACTCACCCGTAGGCCCAACGAAAGTGCCGGTTTCGTGCTGTAAGGGGTGGTGTGTGGGTCAGCTTCACCTCTGACTTATGAGCGGTTCGAATCGTTCCCACTCCCTTGGTTCTAGACCTGGACTTATTTGGGGGTTGTAATGAAATTGCAGCAGACAACTGAATTTGATACAAGAACTTTGGTTTTTATTTGAGAAGGAAAAATACAATACAATAATCTTAACACTCTGAAAGGGGGAACACTTTTTGGAATATACGAGGGAGAATAACTATAGACAGAATACTTCACCCCTCCCAATCCCACTACACTAACTAAGTTGGACTCCAGAGGACCAGGGAAAATGCTCGCCAAACGACTTTCTTGACAGTTGTAGAGGTTCGCAATTTTGGGGTTCTCTAGGTGTGGCGGTTGGGGCCTGCCCTACCCCGGTCGCGGTAGAAGACTTCACCTGCGTTGCTTTTTCAGTCTTCGTGTGTCCGCTGATGCGGTCGGGTGCATATTGGATCTATCAGAAATAGGGTTTAGAGTCTTTTCATCAAATCTTACCAAGGGGTAAGTCAGGCTAGTTTGTAGAGTGGAACAAACTTGCGAATCTTCGGTTTCTTCCAGGTTGGTTTCTTGTTGGTACCTAATTGCTGGTAATATTTTTGGTTGTTTGTTTCTTGGGGCCCTTGGTTGCCGCGATTCCTTTCTCCTTTCCTTCCGTCCTCCTTCTGTTGTCCTACCGTCGATTGATTGTCGTTTCTCCGATTGACCGACTGTTGAATTCCGAATGACTGCTCCTTCAATTCACTGACTGTTAACTGAAAAAGCAGGCCCCAATTGTACCGTTTGAGGCCTTGCTTATCTGCCCACCAAATCTTCTCTGGCCCATTGTCAATTTTGGCGGGCTCGTTAACATTAATAGTTTTAAAATTCTTTAATGAGTTTTGAGCTGGTCCTATCTATTTTTAATTGATTTAAGTTGGTGTAAACTAGGTTCAGAATGGCCCGTCGAAACCTAAATTGGCTTTAAATGACTGTTTAATCTTTGGTCCGATTAGTAAGTTTTTACTTCTCCTGCTGGGGCCAGGGTCCCTTTTGTTGATCAGTGGCATGTACTGCATTATGCATACTCTTGATGGCTCTGTAATTTTGGCGGGAACTGCTCTTCTGTAGGCCTTTTGTCATTTATGTGAAATGATTGAGACAGTCCAGAACATTCCCAGACAGTTTGGCCTATGCCAATACCCAAACTGCTTGTTTTATAGAGGTCTATCTCAACCCCTTTGTCGCAGCCTTCCACAGGCCTGGACATGCCCTTTTAAAATAACCAACATCCTGGGGTTTTAACTTTAAGCCCCTTTTTGGCCCAACATTCTTTAAAACAGTCCAACAATCTCTTCTTTTGGGGTAATCTTCTTGGTTTGAGGGAATCTGCAGAATTTGTGAACCTTACAGTGCATGTACTGCACATGCGCGGGAAACTGGAATTTCCGTTCCCTTAAAGGAAGGGGTTCACAGGTCGAACGCGTGCAACGCATTCGCCTGGAACTTCCGTTTGTTTGCAGCTTTCTCCGGGAGGGTAAGTCTCCAGGAGTTACACTTGCGACAGGAGTCGCAAGGCCTGCTTTTAACAAGGTAAGTGGTGAATTAATTAAAATTAAAACATTTTTTCCACAGGTTTATTATTTTTAAATACTTTAAAGAAAGGTAAGTTTATTTTTAGCCTCGTTAGAAACTGTAATTAATTTTTTCAAAAATTTAAATTATTGTTTAAAATAGTTATTTTATGTAATTTATAGTTATTTTAAAAATGTGATTTAAAAAAAAAATTATTTGAAATTTTAGTTATGTTTTGGGGCTGATTTGTATTTATAGTTTTGACAGCTCTTCCTGTCAAAATTATGAATGGGCATTCCCTGCTACCATTGGCTCCCCATGGCCCACGTGATCCCAGGGGCCGCTTTGAACTAACTGCGCCCCTGGGAGGCGCAAGGACTGCGTGCCGGTAGTTGGAGGAGGCCCAGGATTGGAATCCCACGCGGGCCCACAGCAGAACAGCCGGCGTGCTAGGTAAGTGCAGGTCGGAGGCTTGCACCCGCGGGAAGCCTCCAACCTGAATTTCTGGGCCAATCAGTAAATCATGATATTAGCTGACTCTCTTCCATTCTCCCAGTTTCTCCGTCTCCGCCGCATCTGCTCCGACGATGCCACATTCCACACCAGTGCTTCCGACATGTCTTCCTTTTTCCTCAACCGAGGATTCCCCTCTACCGTGGTTGACACGGCCCTCGACCGGGTCCGTTCTATCTCCCGCACTTCAGCCCTCACTCCTGCCCCTCCCTCCCGGAACCACGATAGGGTTCCCCTTGTCCTCACCTTTCACCCCACCAGCCTCCACATTCAACGGATCATCCTCCGCCGTTTCCGCCACCTCCAACGTGATCCCACCACCAAACTCATCTTCCCCTCCCCTTTCAGCATTCCGTAGGGACCGCTCCCTCCAAGACACCCTAGTCCACTCTTCTATCACCCCCAGCACCTCTCCCCCTTCGCCTGGCAAGCGCAGGAGATGCAACACCTGCCCATATACCTCCCCCCTTCCCATTGTCCAGGGCCCAAACACCCCTTCCAGGTGAAACAGCGATTTACTTGTACTTCTTGCAATCTAGTATACTGTATTCGCTGCTCACGATGTGATCTCCTCTACATTGGGGAGACCAAACGCAGATTGGATGACCGTTTTGCGGAATACCTCCGTTCAGTCTGTAAGGGTGACCCCGAGCTTCTGGTCGCCTGTTATTTCAATTCACCGTTCCATTCCCCCTCACCGTCTGCGGCCTCTTGCATTGTTCCACGGGAGCTCACTGTAAACTCGAGGAACAGCACCTCATCTTCCAATTAGGCACTTTACAGCCTTCCGGACTCAATATCGAGTTCAACAACTTCAGATCATAACCTCGGCCCCTATTATATTTTTATATTTTTTATCCACACTTTTGGTTTGTGCCTTTTCCTTGTTTTTTTCTCTCTCCCACATGGCAGCTGTCTTTCACACTGCCGGCGCATTTCACACTTCATCTACAGCCATTGTCTGTTTCTTTACCTGTCCTATTAATATCTCATCTCACCTTGAATATCTCTTAATGTCTCTTCTTTCATCCCCTCCCCCATTTCCCAGCCCCCAAACTGCCTTTTGTTTCATTTCCTGCCTTTTCTCTCTGTTCTGTAGAAGGGTTTCGACCCGAAACGTTGACTCTATTTCTTTCTTCACGGATGTTGCCTAGCCTGCTGAGTTTTTCCAGCATTTTCTGTTGTCATTTGTGATATTAGCTGAGTTTGGGCAAGACCTTCCTCATGACCTCTATGATCTTTGACCCCATAATTTCAAGGCCTCTCTCCTCTGTGAGCCACTGACAGAGAGTTGCTAGGCCCCCCTTTGGTCTGCATTTGTTTCTATCTATTGTGTATGGCCTTTTGCTGTAAGCAGATGCAAAATATATAAAACATTTCAAAGAACAGAGACCATGTCGCTTGAGTCCCTAGCCTACACGACACTTTGTGTGGTCTGTGAGCATGCAGGTGGCCCTACCATACAAGATTTATGTATGATGTTAGAAGCATATTTGTGCACCAGCTATAAAGTGGGCCCTGCAGCAACAGTGGCATATATGTCAACCACTGAAGGTTGCCTGATTGCTTTGCATGCTGCCTCAATGATGCATCGTCGAGGAAAAAGTGCACTCTTGTTGGTGTTCATTGTAAGGCTATATAGTAAGCAGAGTACTTTTATCATGCTAATCTTCACAAGTCCAGAAAATTTCTTGCAGATCTCTACATATAATCTATGGATATAGGAGATTGTATTGACTCTCTCTGCCACCTCCAACCTGCCATGTTAAACCAGGCTCGCGACCAAAAGTTCCTCTTAGCTCCAAAGAAGGTAACTCTCCTTTACAACACCTGGACACTCTGGGCTCAATTTTATTTCCGGAGGCAGGTTGGAGTTGGGTTACGTGGTGGGCGAGTTCTGGAGCCGCTTCTGGCGGGATCAGCTGCTGATGTCCGATTTTGATTTAATAAGCTTGTTGATTTCAATGAGGCGCGCTGGCCGGTCCAATGAGTGGGATCAGGTCGGCTGGCCGCCTCTGATGATGTCATACTAGCAGCTGCTTTTAAAGCAGCCAACCAGCCTAAGCCTTTCTCTTCTGCATTCTGAGACTCATTGAGATTGATCTATACACTATGACTTCTTCCACAGGCAAGGCAGATCCTCGATTTAATGATGATGCCCTCCAAGTTCTTGTGGATGCTGTAAGAGGGCTCAGGGAGATTCTCTTCCCTCCTGATGGCTGGAGGAAGCCTCCTCAGCAGACCAAGGTAGCCTGGTTGTGCATTGCTGAGGAGGTCAGCGCAGGGTCCATTTGTTCACGCTCCTGGATCCAGTGCCGCAAAAGGTTTAATGATCTTTAATGAACATCAAAAGTGAGTATCCCATCACACTTGCGTTCACTCTGCCTCCCTTCTCTTCTCATCACCAGCACTCTGCGTTGTAAGCCTCCTACTTTACATCCCACCTTACCCTTACTTCCCTTGCACCCTTTCCTATCCATCTCTGTCTGCACTGAATCACTTCAGTATCCTGCCTATGCACCCCTTAGACTCGATCTCACTGTCATGCAGTGACAACAACTAACATACAGGGAGCTAGCTTCCTCTTGGGACCTTACGCCTTCTTTGTCTCCCTCAAAGCTTCTATGGTAGGGATTATTCACACACTCACTCCATCATTGTGGTTGAAACACTGCTTGAGTCCCTCCTTGCAGGAAAAGATAGCCCACAATAAGAGGGAGACAGCAATGGCTGGAGGAGGAACACCTACCCTAGCAACATTGACCAGTGCTGAAGAGGCAGCAAACGAGATTGTTGGAGGTGGTGAGGACCTGGAAGTGTGCAATGGAGAGACGGGCATACTAGAGGAAGCTGGTGACATAATAGAGTTTCATCCCCCTCAGACTGCAATGGGATATGCTAATCATAGAGAATCGCATTGTATCATCTGCTCAAAAGGATGTGTCTGCTACATCAATATCAGATGTCTAAATCATGCCTTTACTCTCCAACAGAACCATCGAGCGCCCCCCTCCCCACTGTCCAGGATGAAGAGCCAGACATCTCCTCAGAGGTACCTGAAGCCTCTGAGGGAGCAGCGTCACCAGGACTTGGCGCACCCAGCACCAGCGCAGCAACGCTCACCTCGGTGGGGCCCTCGCGAGTTAGAGTAGTGTTACCACCTGGTCTATCACAGCACAAAAGTGAGCATCAGCAGAGGGTGGAGACAGCAACAGCAGTGGAGAGTCCTCGGCAGAGATTGCAACAATCTCCTAGCTCTGCTGAGCTGCATGCAGACGCTGTGCCTCTGGGGCCATCCACAGGAACAAGTGCAGGAGTCTCTGGAAGGGTTTGCCTCCAGGGTTAGTGCGAGTGTGGATAGAATGGAGGAGTCCATCTCTAACATCAGCACTGCTGTGGTGGAGGCAATGGCGCATGAACACCGCCATGGATAAGATGGCAACCTCCATGGATAGGATGACAACCTCCATGGAAAGGCTGGCTACCTCAGTAGAAAGGATGGCTACCGCCATGGAGGAAATAAGTTGTCAGAATCAGGAAAACATGGTGACTGTTCAAAATAGGATGTCATCTCTGGAGGAGCGATTGGCAGCTATTGAGCAGAAAGACCAGAGCTTCATGGACGTCCTTGTGATGAGGACTGCCAGTGCAGATACGGGTCCTCATGGTCCCCCTGATGTGCAGCAAGGTGCTCTCCAGCCACTTGCCAGCACTAAGGGTGGCTGACCCATGAGAGGGATGTTGTTGGCAGGACACAAGGAAGTGTGGGCTCCTCTCAAAGTGCTCACACGAACATGCCACTGCGGAGCCCTCAGTCAGAGACCCACTTTGCGGAGACAATTGAGATGGCCGTTTTAGCCCCTGCACAGCCGCAGGAAGAGCAGACTGTTGAAGAGCCCTCCCAGGCTCCCAAACCCAGAGGACGCCTGCCAAAGGCGTCTAAGCAGGTGCAGCATCCTAGTCAGCAAGGTACCTCTACATCTGCTGAAGCCAGAGGGGAAGCACCACATAGAAGCATGTGTAAGAGAAAGATTAAGCACCTATAGTCACAGGGGGACTCACTTGGGTGATTTGTCTTTTTCTGTGGCTGTTGTTGGTTTATGATCCTTTTGTCATGTGTAAAAGAAAAATTATGGCAAACAGTTGATTGTTTGGTCCATGTGTTCTGGGAAATGACAAAAGCTCATTGAGGGCTTAGGGCGACTTGTGTTTGTAATGCTTATGGTGAAAGTGATAGGAAATAACAGGGTATATCAGAGATGATGTATGACGTTGGACAAAGGTCGCCTGCAATTATAGAGCCATATGGTAGCCACCTATGATTGAAGAGTAAGCTTATGCGAATGTGGCATGGCAGTGTCCATACCCTGCTTGACGGGCAGCAGTGAACTGGAGGGATGTTGCATTGGTCACAACAGGACATGCAAGGTGCCCCTCGTCCTCCTCCTACTCCTCTTCCCAGGAAACTCTGCCCTGAGCCACGCGGCTGCTGCTCCTCCGATTATGAGGATCAGCTAGAGGCCGGAGAAGCAGTGGAGGTGGGTGGATGGATGGCGGAGGAGCCTGTGAGGCGGGGTGGGGGGGGGGGGGGAGGTCTCATGGGATGATCAGAGGCCTCGTGGGGAGGGGGGTGGCTCTCTGACCGCGGGGGTTGGGTTAGGCAGGGACCCTGGATCCAGGAGGTAAGTATAAAGGCACTTACCTCCTGGATCCAGCAGTCCTCGCCTTGCACTAGTTGTCTGGTTTCACGAGGCCTGCAAAACCCGACCCGCTAAAGTGAAATACAAAATGGAGGTTAAAGCAGAGGTGACCAGCCACATTATAATATTTAAATGGTTGACCCACCTTCTGGCAGCGAATTGGCTGCCCGCCCGCCTGCCCTCCATCCCGCCACTGTTAAAACTGGAAGTGGGTGGGGCGGGATTCACATTTTCAACACTTTAACTACCCACACGCCCCCAACACACCCATTTTTTTAAAGTTAAAATTCACCCCATTGTGTGGAATACCACAGGACGTAAATGTGTTATAATACATTTTGTGTTACATGGTATAATGCTCCTGTCGTTATAAAATAGTGGGATCTCCAACCATGGATAACACCATCAGTTCTGGTAGTAATTTTTTCACACTTGCACTTGATTGGCTGAAATTCCACATTCATGAAACCAGGACAAATTTCAACTGGTCATGTGTGGAAATGTGTCAGTTTAGCCAACCAGCAGACCGCTAACAATAGCGAGGAGCATTAGCAATGAAATCGTCTCAAACATTTTTTTGAAAATCTTTCTTGGCTACACAAGAAATGGTCACTGGAAATGCAGTTTGTAGGTAATAAAGACCTAGGCATCATAATTTGTTCATACCCGAAAAACGGGTGGGTGGGGTATGCACTGCTCACGCCTGTTCGTAGCGACTCGACCGCACGTAATGTTTGTGCTGTCTGCTGATTATTATCACTGAGCTGTGCAGCCAGTGCCACTCGTGCTATTCATTGGCTGAACGCCTGTTTTGGGGGCTAAATATGGGGCATCTGATGCCAATTAAAGGCAAAAGGCACCTCTTAAAGGAGAGGTGCACGCTGGCTGCAGAAAGAAGGAAGGACTTCTGAATTGGAGAAATGGCTGCTAGACATGCAAATTGTGCCTCATGTTATTGGAAAATGCCTTTCAATATGGATAAGTGTGAAGTTATGCACATAGGTGTGCAAAATACAGATATAGGGGATGAGTTTCCATGGGAGCTTTCTTGTTTATCCACTGTAACTTTGGCGGAAAAACTGGAAACTCCAGAACAACAATGTAAATGCTATTTATGCCAGTTTTGTTGGGGTTTTTGCAGCTCTCCTGCTGAAATTACAGTGGGCGAGCGGGAGAATCTTAACGGGAATTCACCCCCATGGAGCATGAGTGGGTGTCGATTAAAAGTGAGAAAAGCTTGGAAGTGACCTTTACCTGTTCCCTAAAGGTTCAAGTGTCGTGGCTACGACCAGAGCTGGACTATTCAGTAGAAAAGTAGGGCCACAATAATAGGATTATATAAAGCTTTAGAGAGATCACATTTGGAGTATTGTGTGCAATTTTGGTCCTTCACCTGAAGAAACACACTTGCGCTACAGAAGGTACGGAGGAGGGCAACAAGGATGACCCTCTGCCTAAGTGCACTGAACTATTAAGATAGACTTCAATTAGATGCATTTTTGAAAAACAACATTATCACCGCAGAAGGAAGGTGAGACTCATTATTGTGGGAAATAATTAACACGTTTGAGGTCTCCTGGGACCTGCCTGATTTTCCTTTTGAGGGGTCAGTGAAGATTATTTTTATGGAGGTCAAAGGTCCCTCTTTTTGCCTTTCCCAGGAAGTTGTGGGGGTGGGGGGGGTGGGTGGGTGGTGGATTATGGATAGGTAGGTACATGTAGATGAGTTCAGCAAAAATGGGTTGACTGCATCTGGGTCTGTTGGCTTTTTCTTATCCTCGTAACATAACACAACATCATAAAACATAAAGGGGGAGAAATTGGGTGGAGCCGCAAACGGGGCGCCAAGCTCGCCTGGGCGCCGGATTTAGCGCAGCGTTTGGAGCAGTAGCGACCGCCAGAAATTCAGCTTGAGCGCCCCAAGAGGGACACGGGGCAAGGCTCGAGGCGCTCCGCATCCCTCTTAGGGCGCTGAAACTGAATATCGCAGCGCAATGATCGCGAGTGCCGGCAAAAGAGCCTGGCACCGAGGAGAAGTGCCGGGCTCTCGGAAAACAGCTGGCAATGCCGCGGGGGGCGATCAGGAGGCCGGGGACGGAGGTGCTGGCAGGCGGCCGCCGGAAAAAATGGCCGCCCCGCACCTCCACCTTAATTTGCGCCACTGCCGCTACAGGAAGGCCCCGTGAAACGGGCGCCATTTGTGAACGGCGCTACAGAGGCGGTCGCTGCCAAATATCGAGATCGGGGCGGTAGCGGGGCGCTGCGCACACCGATGACGTCATCAGAGGCGGCGCAGCGCAACAGGTTAACGCCGCCATTAGCGCCCCAGCTAAATATTGCGGGAGGCGCGGCCAGTGGCGCTAAAGCCACTGAGTGCCCTCTAGGCGCTAACTGGTGGCGCAGCCCACTGAATTTCTAGGCCAAAATGTGATATAACATGCTGCCTCTGGAGGTGCCAGTGAAAGTCATTTGTTCAGGTGGATCCCGTTGAAAACAATAGTGCTGCCTCATTTACCCTGCAGCAGTGCAGTTGGCATTGGGGCTACAATCATGTGTCAGTGGGAGAGAATTTTGGTGACAGTGACCATAATTCGGTGAGATTTAAGGTAGTCATGGAAAAGGACAAAAATGGACTGGAAATAAAGGTTCTAAATTGGGGGAAGGCTGATTTTAATATGATAAGGCAGGATCTGGCCAAAGTGGATCAGTTACTTGTAGGAAAATCCACATCAGAGCAGTGGGAGTCATTCAGAAAGGAAATAGAGAGTACAACGCCAACATGTTCCCGTAAAGGTCAAAGGTGGGACCAACAAGTCCAGGGAACCCTGGATGTCAAGGGATATACAAGAATGGATTAGGGGAAAAAAAGGGAGGCTTTTGACAGATACAACGGACTAAAAACAGTGGAAGTCCTAGAGTAGTATAGAAAGTGCAAGGGGGTACTTAAAAAAGAAATTAGGAGAGCGAAGAGGGGGCATGAAAAAACACTGGCGGGCAAAATAAAGGAAAATCCCAAGGTGTTTTACATGTATATTAAGGGCAAGAGGATAACCAGGGAAAGAGTTGGGCCCATTAGGGACCAAAATGGCAATCTGTGTGTAGAGCTGGAAGATGTAGGTGAGGTTTTAAATGAATATTTTGCATCTGTGTTCACTATGGAGAAGGACAATGTAGGCACAGAAATCAGGCAGTGGAATTGTGATATACTTGAACAAATTAGCATTGAGAGGGAGGAGGTACTAGTGGTTTTAGCGGGCTTAAAAGTGGATAAATCCCCAGGCCCAGATGAGATGTATCCCAGGCTGCTGTGTGAGGCAAGGGAGGAGATTGCAGGGGCTCTGACACAAATTTTCAGAAACTCTCTGGCCACAGGGGAGGTGCCAGAGGACTGGAGGACAGCTAACGTGGTACCATTATTCAAGAAGGGTAGTAGGGATGAACCAGGGAATTACAGGCCAGTGAGCCTAACATCAGTGGTAGGGAAAATATTGGAAAAAATTCTGAGGGACAGAATTAGTCTCCACTTGGAGAGGCAGTATTAATCAAGGGTAGTCAGCATAGCTTTGTCAGGGGGAGATCATGTCTAACCAATTTGATTGAATTTTTCGAGGGGGTGACTAGGTGTGTAGATGAGGGTAGTGCAGTTGATGTAGTTTACATGGACTTCAGTAAGGCTTTTGACAAAGTTCCACATGGAAGACTGGTCAAGAAGGTAAGAGCCCATGGGATCCAGGGCAATTTGGCACATTGGATCCAAAATTGGCTTAGTGGCAGGAGGCAGAGGGTGATGGTTGAAGGTTGTAGGTTGTTTTTGTGACTGGAAGCCTGTGTCCAGTGGTGAACCGCAGAGAACGGTGCTGGGTCCCTTGCTGTTTGTAGTGTACATTAATGATTTAGATATGTAATGTAGGAGGTATGATCAGTAAGTTCGGCGATGACACGAAAATTGGTGGGGTGGTAAATTGCGAGGAGGAAAGCCTCAGGCTACAGGACGATATAGGAAAGCCTCAGGCTACAGGACGATATAAACGGGTTGGTCAGATGGGCGGAAAAGTGGCAAATGGAATTTAACCCTGAAAAGTGCGAGGTGATGCATTTTGGACGGACAAATAAGGCAAGGGAATACACAATGAGTGGTAGGACCCTAGGAAGTACAGAGGGTCAGAGGGACCTTGGTGTACATGTACATAGATCCCTGAAGGCAGCGGAACAGGTAGATAAGGTGGTTAAAAAGGCATATGGGATACTTGCCTTCATTAGCCGAGGCATAGAGTATAAGAGCAGGGAGGTTATGATGGAGCTGTACAAAACGCTGGTAAGGCCACAGCTGGAGTACTGTGTGCAGTTCTGGTCGCCTCACTATAGGAAGGATGTGATTGCTTTGGAGAGGGTGCAGAGAAGATTCACCAGGATGTTACCTGGGATGGAGCGCCTCAGCTATGAAGAAAGACTGAACAGGCTGGGGTTGTTTTCCTTGGAGCAAAGAAGGCTGAGGGGGGACCTGATTGAGGTGTACAAAATGATGAGGGGCATAGATAGGGTAGATAAAGAGGAACTTTTCCCCTTAGTAGGGGGGTCAATAACAAGGGGGCATAGATTCAAGGTAAGGGGCGGGAGGTTTAGAGGGGATTTGAGGAGGAACTTTTTCACCCAGAGGGTAGTTGGAGTCTGGAACTCACTGCCTGAAAGGGTGGTAGAGGCAGGAACCCTCACAACATTCAAGAAGCATTTGGATGAGCACTTGAAATGCCATTGCATACAAGGCTATGGACCAAATGCTGGAAAATGGGATTAGATTAGACAGGGCTTGATGGACGGCGCAGACACGATGGGCCGAAGGGCCTCTTTCTGTGCTGTATAACTCTATGACTCTATGAGAGTAAATATATAAATGTATGTTCCCATAAATACCCTGTAATCAAAATGTTAAATTAATGTATAATACAGGTCAGAGGAGAAATAAATGGGAAAGTGGAAACACAACTTTTAGGGAATAAGAAGTCAATTGTCCTTTTTTTTGGAAGTCTCAGTGAAGAATGTGCAACTTGTCTATTCCCAGATCCATCCAGTTTTATTAAGTGTAAATCATTTTAATGTCACCACCTCCAAGTCACACACCAAGTCACATACCATCCTGACTTAGAAGTATATAGCCGATCCTTCATCGTCACTGGGTCAAAATCCTGGAACTCCCTCCCTAACAGCACTGTGGGAGTACCTTCGCCACATGGACTGCAGCGGTTCAAGAAGGTGGCTCACCACCACCTTCTCAAGGGCAATTAGGGATGGACAATAAATGCTGGCCTTGCCAGCGACGCCCACATCCTATAAACTAATTTTAAAAAAATCTGCAGGAACTAGCTGATGCAGAGGGGTAGACACTGGCATTTCACCCTTGGGCTCAAATCCAGCCCAATCAGATAGGATGAAAATCTGCAAGCTGTGAAATGAGCTTCAGTGTCTTGAACCAGTTTCTAGTGGTTATAGAAAGCTGGCACTAATTAGCACTAAATTGGCAATCTCACTCAAAGTCCACAGAACAGGTGGTGTGGGAAATTGAAGGTTATCACCTGGAGCTCAAGGATATAGAGCACACTGTTAGGGCAGAGTAGAGGGAGTGCCACCGTGCATCTGATCAGTATAACTGACCTGGGATTGCTTGATAATGAGCTTTACAGTGATAGTAATTCTCACTTTGGCTGCCACAAAATTCACAATTACAAAAAAGTTTTTTTAAACACTGAAAATATCCAAGGGTTCAGTCCACTAAGTGATGCAGTACCACCGTACTGCCAAAGGAGTCGCCAACACCCTTTCCCTGCATTAGAGGTCTGTCTTAGCAATGAGGACCAGTTTACTTGATATAATGTCAAATTAAAACTAAAGAATTATCCTAGCAGATTCTGTATTATAGTGTATAGGTATCATGGGGCTTAAAGCAGGAGAATGCTGCTAATAATCCCATATATAAAACCAACACTACTAGTGATTGTCATTTTAGGTTGTGTACTGTTAGAATATATTGATAATGCAACTTTATATGGTTGCAATTTCTGAATGTGAAAGGCAGAGAGATTCTTTCCATGATTTTTTTTAAACTAATTTAGCAGCTTCAAGTTAAGTGAATTGACTCAATTTTAAGTATATAATTTTATTTAATCTTAGCCATTTTTTGCAGAGCTGAAAGTGCCATGCTTGCCTCTGATGTGTATCAGGTGCAGGTGATCCATATTATTAGGTACTGAGGCCTGCTCTTTGCATATAGTGCAGATAACGCTGTGGGGAAGTGCCAATAGCACTGAGGTGCATGCCTGGAGTGTAAACCTAGATTCAGTAAAACCTATTAAAAAAAGCCCCCTCATTCACGATATTGTTCTAGTGAATCTTGATGCACACTTTCCATGGCTCTAATAGCCTTCATATAATGGGGTACCGAGAACTGCACACAATATTCCAATTGTGACCTAACCAATGTCTTGTACAAATTCAATACAGTATTATTTCCTTGATTTTATATTCACTGGCTTTATGATTAAAGCCCAGAATCCTATTTGACCTTTTTATTGTCTTTTTCTACTTGCACTCCCACTTTTTAAGAGCTATGTACCTGCACCCATAGATCTCTGTTTTCTTCACTAATTCTTACCATTTAGCACATACTTCCTGTCACTGTTTGCTTTCCCAAAATCCACTATATTACTTCACATTTCTCTGCCTTGAACTGCATTTGCCACCTATCAGGCTGTTCCACTAACCTATGTCCTCCTGTAGTCTCTTCAGTTTGTCCTATTCTCTAAATTGGTATCATGAGCAAACTGTCCTCTTGTACCTATGTCTAAATAATTTATATAAATGAGAAAAAGCGGTCCCAGTGCTGATTTGTGTGGCACACCACTACTCTCATTCTGCCAATCCAATAAACATCCAGTTTATCCCTGCTGTTTGCTTTCTGTCCCCTATCTATCCCTTTATATATGTGGCTTCACTCTATCTAAGCTCCATTTAATGGTAGAAATGGGCAGCTGCAGGCTCGGTTGTTTGCCACAGAGTGATGATATCCAAATAAGGAGTGCATGACATACATAGCAAATTTAATATTCTAGATAAATGTAACATTGGGTTAAGCATATACGTTCTGAACTCCATCCGTACATCCCAGCATTACCAGTATTTATCTCTTAATCTGTTTCAGGAGATGCCAGCCAGTACACTGTCTGAAATTGTCCCATTATTATAATTGTCTAATCATCCATTTCCAATTAAATTTGGACTTTCAATGTCAGCCTACTTTATAATTACCCACTATACAGATCAGTGTAATAAATCAATTAGTACACTAAGCTGGGATTGCTCCTCATATTTGCTTTTTGTTTTTTACTTTGAGACTAATTGTAGAAAAGTTTAATTTGATAAATAATGGGGGATAATTCAACTCTCAGCCATCTATTTTGCAATTGAAAAACAGGCGGCCAGGAATTGCAGTGGGGGGCGGGGGCACCTTGGCAGTCCCATTGATGCCCAGTGGCCTGCCTGATGCCATATTCAGGCAGGCCTAGAAATGGGAGAGCAGCCTGCCTGCCTGAAACAGGTATAAGGCTGCTTTACTATACAAATTGGGGACCTACTCCAGTTGTAGGACCCTGATGCAAAATTCTGGAAGAAATGGGTGGAGCTTGTGTTCAATTTTAAAAACATGTTAGTTATAGATTAAAATTTATTTTAGTGTTCCTCCTGGCTGCACAATATCACTGTGGGTCGCTGCCGGCCCAGGCTCTTCCCCACCCCCCGGCATCATCTCCCTCTGCCCTCCCAGGACTTGGCCGAGTGCGGACTTGGCGTCTGAGCTGGCTAGAATTCATTAGGGATCGAGCAGCAAGCTATATCAGGGTGCCCATTTTGCGCCCACAGCTCATTGCTTCCATTCAAATGAGGCCCAATACAGAATTTTGTTTGTTTACTTTATATAATCTTTAATTTTTTTCAGAACTGTTATTGATATTTGAAAACTATTTTAGTCCCTACGATGAAATTTGGATAGTACTGTACTTGATGGAAAAGGCTGAAATCTGGGTCAATTTGGGTTAGCTATCTGACCTAGATTCAAATAATCCATCATGCATTCATTCATTTCGATGATTATTTTGCAATTACTGGAATCAGGAATTTGAGTAGCTATGCGTTCCTCTTTGCAAACCTCTCTATTGTGGTGAGTTAATACAGAAACCAAGGCTGCAGTTAAACTACACTAGTGGAGCATCTGAGACCAGTAGCTCTAGAGTACAAATTGAGGTCAGCTAGACCCAAGTTACACTGTGGCCCGAGCCTAGTTATGCCGAGCAACCAACCTACCAGAGAGAGCTCTGCATGTTTTGGTTATGCTCATACATAAGGGTCTTAGAGTCATAGAGTCATACAGCACAGAAAGAGGCCCTTCGGCCCATCGTGTCCGCGCCGGCCATCAAGCCCTGTCTATTCTAATCCCATTTTCCAGCAGTTGGTCCATAGCTTTGTATGCTATGGCGTATCAAGTGCTCATCTAAATGCTTCTTGAATGTTGTGAGGGTTCCTGCCTCTACCACCCTTTCAGGCAGTGAGTTCCAGATTCCGAGCACCCTCTGGGTGAAAAAGTTTTTCCTCAAATCCCCTCTAAACCTCCTGCCCCTTATCTTGAAACTATGCCCCCTGGTTATTGACCCCTCTACTAAGGTGAAAAGTTCCTTTCTATCTACCCTATCTATGCCCCTCATAATTTTGTACACCTCAATCAGGTCCCCCCTCAACCTTCTCTGCTCCAAGGAAAACAACCCAAACCTGTCCAGTCTCTCTTCATAGCTGAAGCGCTCCAGCCCAGGTAACATCCTGGTGAATCTCCTCTGCACCCTCTTCAGTGCAATCACATCCCTCCTATAGTGTGGCGACCAGAACTGCACACAGTATTCCAGCTGTGGCCTAACTAGTGTTTTGTACAACTCCATCATAACCTCCCTGCTCTTATATTCTTTGCCTTGGCTAATGAAGGCAAGTATCCCATATGCCTTTTTAACCACCTTATCTACCTGTCCTGCTGCCTTCAGGGATCTATGTACATGCACACCAAGGTCCCTCTGATCCTCTGTCCTTCCTATGGTCCTACCATTCATTGTGTATTCCCTTGCCTTGTTAGTCCTCCCAAAATGCATCACCTCACACTTTTCAGGGTTAAATTCCATTTGCCACTGTTCTGCCCATCTAACCAACCCATCTATATCGTCCTGTAGCCTGAGGCTTCCCTCCTCGCTATTTAACACTCCACATATTTTTGTGTCATCTGCAAACTTACTGGTGATACCTCCTACATTCATATCTAAATCATTAATGTACACTACAAACAGCAAGGGACCCAGCACCAATCCCTGCGGTACACCACTGGACACAGGCTTCCAGTCACCAAAACAACCTTTGACCATCACCCTCTGCCTCCTGCCACTAAGCCAATTTTGGATCCAATGTGCCAAATTGCCCTGGATCCCATGGGCTCTTATGTTCTTGACCAGTCTCCCATGCAGGACTTTCTCAAAAGCCTTACTGAAGTCCATGTAAACTACATCAACTGCACTACCCTCATCCACACACCTAGTCACCCCCTCAAAAAATTCAATCAAATTGGTTAGACATGATCTCCCTCTGACAAAGTCATTCTGACTATCTTTGATTAATCCTTGTCTTCCAAGACAGCAGCGGTGGCAGTATCTGCTTTCTGATATTTTAAAATATGGAACTTCCTGAACATTTTTTAACCATGGTTTTATATTGGTTTAAGAACATAAGAACTTAAAAATTAGGAGCAGGAGTAGGCCATACAGCCCTTTGAGCCTGCTCCACCATTCATTAAGATCATAGCTGATCTTCGACCTCAATTCCACTTTCTCGCCCAATCTCCATATCCCTTGATTCCCCTAGAGTTCAAAAATCTATCTATCTCAGCCTTGAATATACTCAATGACTCAGCATCCACAGCCCTTTCAGGTAGAGAATTCCAAAGATTCACAACCCTCTGAGTGAAGAAATTCCTCTTCATCTCAGTCTTAAATGGCCGACCCCTTATCCTAAGACTATACCCCCTAGTTCTACACTCTCCAGCCAGGGGAAACAATCTCAGCATCTACCCTGTCAATCCCCCTCAGAATCGTATATGTTTCAATGAGATCACCTCTCATTCTTCTGAACTCCAGAGAGTATAGGTGCAAACTACTCAATCACTCCTCATAGGACAGCCCTCTCATCCCAAGGATCAATCTAGTGAACCTTCATTGCACTGCCTTTAAGGCATGTATGTCCTTTCTCAGAGAAGGAGACCAAAACTGCACAGCACTCTAGGTGTGGTCTTACCAAAGCACTCTGCAATTGTAGTAAGACTTCCTTACTCTTGTACTCCAACCCCCTTGCAATAAAGGCCAACATGCCAATTGCCTTCCTAATTGCTTGCTGTTACCTGCTTGTTAACTTTCTGTATTTCATGTACGAGGACACCAAAATCTCTTTGAACACCAACATTTAATCGTTTTTCACCATTTAAAAAATATTCTGTTTTTCTATTCTTCCTACCACAGTGAATAACCTCACATTTCCCCACATTATACTCTATCTGCCACCTTATTGCCCACTCACTTAATCTGTCTCTATCCCTTTGCAGGCTCTTTGTGTCCTCCTCACAGCTTACTTTCCCACCTAGCTTTGTATCATCAGCAAACTTGGATACATTGCACTTGGTCTCTTCATCTAAGTCATTAATATAGACTGTAAATAGCTGAGGCCCAAGCACTGATCCTTGAGGCACTCCACTAGTTACAGCCTGCCAACCGGAAAATGACCCGATAATCCCTATTCTCTCTTTTGTGTTCGTTAACCAATCCTCTATCCATGCTAATATATTACCCCCAACCCCATGAGATCCTATCCTGCGTAGCAACCTTTTATGTGGCCCCTTATTGAATGCCTTTGGAAATCCAAATATACTACATCCACTGGTTCCCCTTTATTGACCCTGCTAGTTACATCCTCAAAAAACTCTAATAAATTTGATAAACATGTTTTAGCCAAGATGGACCTGGTGCGAAGCCCAAATGGTTTGAGACAGCTTCTGGAGGGGGTCTTATACCACATGGCTTTGGTGCACTCAAGTCAATCAAGACCAGATTTGCAAGTTATACTGACTTTTGTGTTGATGTGCACCTAAAGCTGCTTCACACTGATGCAAAAGTAGCAGTATAGTAACGGCAAAAGTTTTTGTGCTGAAGCTTGTCCATTCCCTTGTGTAGTGGTGCACATCATCTTTGTTTTCAGGGCCTCTATATCAAGCATGTGTTACTTTATCCTCAAATGTGTTTATCTTTAAACACACTTGGTACTTTTTGCTCCCTTTGTGGAAACACCATGGGCCGAATTCTGCTGGAGCCATTAGTTAAACTTGCAATTGCACATTTAGGTGTTAAAATGTTTTGCCCATGAAGTTGCTGGAAGTGCGAGCTGTTAATGGTGCAGCGAGGACAACAGGGCAACTGGGACCTTGGTGAACAACAGGACCAACAGCCTATCTCCTTAACCATTGAGAAATAAACAGAGGAAGGAATGAGAAGGAGGATTAATTAAAGTGGGTGAATTCTATCGGTCCTAAATTTACTTTTCACTAGTTTGAACCTGTGTCCCCTCCTACTGTTTAATTTAAAGTGGTATACCAGTTAACCTTTTCCATACCATTTACTATCTTATAAGTCTATAGAAGATAACTTCTCAGATGTCGCCTTTCCAGGCTGACAAGCCCAAGGGGGAAAAAATTGGTTGCTTTGCACCTCCCGTTAGCACCCTAAGAGGGTGCAAATGGGGCAGAAAGCATCTAGTGCCCGGGCGCGGCGATGTTTGTGCCACTCGCGAAATTGACCAGACATTTTGTGGCAGCGCTAAACACTACCGCCACGATCTCCTGCGCCCGCAGATCGTGATGTCAGTCGAACGTGCAACGCCCCAGTAGCGTCCCGGACCGGATATTGAGTGACGCCCCCTGCCTTACCGCCTGCCGCTAGCAATGACAGGTTGAGGGGAACGTTTTGCAGTCTGGAAGGGACTGGGGGAGCGCTATTTAAAGTTGACCGCTTCCTGCCTTTTTTTGTTGGCAACATTTTTGCACCACACATTCTGAGAGAGAGAGGCTTCTGGAGAGATTCAATGCTGTGTGAGGGAGTTTTGGGTACTGAGCAGTACTTTGCAGGTTCATTTTGATTTGACCTTCCTTGCATCGATTTAGAAGAGACTGTGGGGGCTGCACTCTGAGCTCTTTCCCTGGGCCTCTCCATTGTTCTTTCCAGCAGAATTGATGTACAGGTCTCTCCAGGCCGAGATTCAAGGCTGCAATGCGCAGGGTGTGGATGGAGAGCAAGTTCGACCCTCCCCTTTAAGAACTGGCTAGCGCCAGTGTGTCTGTGTTTCATTGCTAACTGACATCACATGAGCTTCGCCAGCGCTCTGAGGTAATGCCTCGCTCCTCGGCGTTAGTGCCTTAAGAGAGGTGTGTAGCACCTGAATTAGTGCTCCAATCACCTCTAGGGGCGATAGAAGCCAAGTTTGCACTCGGAGGCAATAATTAGCGGCAGGCGCTAAACTTTGCACCCGGACGATAATTGCGCCCCAAACGGGGCAGTACCGAATTTCTCCCCCCTAGTCTCTCCAACCTTTCCTCATAACTCAGACTCTTGACAATAAGGCTCAGCCTCCTGGCTCTTCTCCGTATTGCCTCTAGCACTTGAATGTCTTCCTTGTTTTTTGGTGAGCAGAACTGGACACAGCATTCGTGGTGTGGTCTGACCAGAGCTCTGTGTAGTAAGATCACAAATTCAATTGATTGTATTCTATTGTTTTGACTATGCATTTCAACACTTTGCTGCTGTGCATTGTATGGACATGTTGAGCATTGAGTCTACTAACACTCCTAGGTCTCTTTCAATTCATCCTCAGCTATTTCAACACCATTCACGGAGTATGCATGTATGTTTCCCATTTTTCTTTCCAGTATACAATACTTTATTCTTGATGAAATTAAATTGTATCTGCCATTGTTTGGCCACTCAAATATTTTGTTTAGCTCACTCTGTAATTTCTGATCTGGCTCCTCCAATTTAACTACCCCTCCTATTTTGGTATCATCTACAAATGTAACCAATTTGCATTGTTTCAGAATACAATTCATGGAGGTAAATGAGAAAGAGCAAGGGTTCCAATAATGAGCCCTCTCAGTACTTCATTCCTCCCCCACACCCAAACGATACCCCTCTAAACCAGTACCCATTGTTTTCTACCCGTTAGTCTATTTCTTATCCATACCTAGGTTTTTCCCTGAATCCCCACAGCTTTTAGCTGAATCAGTAATTTTTTGTGTGGGACTTTAACAAATGCCGTTTGGAAGCCTAAGTACACAATGCTATAGGGTTTAACACAGCCCTGGCTTTACTACTTTCCTTCAGATTTTCAGAATATATTTTCACTCCGTTGTATGGGACATCAATTCACAAATTTTCCAACGTGTTAGTCATGTGTGGATTCAAAATCTCCGCTGGACAACCGCCACAGCCAAGCTTTTATGCACCACTGGCTGAATGAATGTGTAAACGCTAAGACATTTCTTTTGAGTTGCAGAGCAAAATTATTTAGCAAGTGTTGACCCCTTTCCTTTTTTTCTTTTTTTAATACATTTATTAATGTTTTGAGAACTTGTACTCGCTATGGAATAAAATGCTTAACTGGTGTAACAGGAATGATGATAAATAAGTTAGTAAAAATCTAATTAATTCATGCTGTCTTTGAGCTCAGTCCTATGGGTGTGCCATCTTGGCCCTGTCATCCTAATCCATCTGATTATTTTTCTCTCTCTGATGGAATAGAGAATATTGAGGTTACTTGAAATCCAAGAATTATGATTTCGGTCAATAAAAATCTTTAAAAAAATTTAGACTTAAATAATATGCGAAGATAACTTGTGACTTATAAGGTATGAACTAGGAACAGAAGAAACTGTTACTTTGACTTGTATCCATGTATCTTTTATATAACAAGAATCCATGACATATGGCTGATTGCAGAATGTGCTGAAAAGAAAATATCGAGAACGCAAGCTGCATAAGGTTACAATCACACTACAACTGTAGTGTCAGTGCAAAGCTGTTTTGCTTCACATCGACACTGCAGTTACAGTGTTAATGCAGTGTGAATCCAGAATTAGGATTCAACCTGACACCGTGACGCAGAAAAGTGGTTCTCTCTGGAGAAGGTAGTCTTGCTTTGCTTTGCTTTTTTTCAAGGTTTGGGCCTTGATAGTCTATTTAGTCTGCACAAGCTTAGCCTTGGCACAAAGCCGGAACAGCTTTTACACAGATGCCAAGCTTATAGTGTAAATGCATTGTTAATTATCAATAATTTGTAGGATATGGAGTGCGTGCATTTGGTTAAATCAGTATTGTTACTGTATACCTTTTGTTAACTTAGCTTCACCTGATGTCATGATATTGACAATTTACTGCATGACCATGGAATTCTGTGTGAAGTAACTAAAACTCATGGTTAAATTCTAGCCCTTATAGAATAGATACATTTAGCATGGTTAACTTAACCTGTTTTTATCTCCATGTTTGTTATCTAGTTGGTTAGTATTTTGGTTCTGATTTATTCGTTGTATAATAAAATGACTGTTTTATTTTTAGTTATTGGTGTTCAGAAAACCTTTGTGCAAGACCGTGATTCTGCGGTAATGTTGGGCGAGAACCTCGTGCTGGTTGAACTTGTTGTCTGTCAAAATAGAATATTGGTGACATTTTGTGGTCACCTTAAGATGAGCAATATTGGTGCTTTGGAGATGGACCATTTTCCCATTCTTGGCATTGGTGTCTCTGAATTAGCCTGCCAATTAGGACTGAAATATGGGCAGTTTTGTGCTCTGGACTCTGGCCACTTCATTTCACTGAAGATCTTTACAACTGGCAAAAAGAGGAACCTTTCTCATCAGTTTGAACCAGATTGACAGCATTTGGAAAAATAACTTTGCAGCCTTGTGTTTATGCATGTACCGTACTTTAATTTCCACACAAAAGTATGGTAAAAATGCCACAAGAAGTAATATGCCTCTTTTCACAAGAATCATGAAATGCATATTAGTGCCAAATAGTTTAATGTCTCTACAGTAGTATTGTCTGATGTTTCTTCTGTTTTTACTCTTCTCAGAATCAAATAGATCCTCAGATTTTGTGTGATTTCTGAATATTTTGGAGAGTTTAAAACAAAAGTCAAATTTTCTCTTCAAAAATATTTTGTGGCTTTTTTTTTTAAATGCCTAAAATTCATGAAATTTTACCAAAATTGAGGTATTGATGGAAACTATCAAATTTCTTCCTTTGCATGTGATAAACCAAGGCTCTGTCTGCATGTTCAGGTGAACACTGAAGATGCTGTGCCACGATGGTTTTCTTCTCATGCCTTGGCCAACATTCCTCCTAAATTGATACCACCAAAAATGGATCATTCACTTTATTGCTGTTGGGATCTTGCTGCTTTTGCCTACTTAACAGACACTACACTTTATCGGGGCCAAGGTGGAATCTCAGCAGATCTCTAGATTGTGGGCGGGAAAATGGAGTGGAACCTGGTTCGGCTGGGATTTCAGGCCCATGTCTCCTGTATTGCCATTTTCCAGTGGGAGAGGATCATCTGCCCCACCCACCTTATGTCAAGGGACCAGGAATTTTGCCCAGTATGTCTTGAAGGCCTAAGAAGAACTCATGCCAACTGTTGAAGCCTTTTACAAGGCTCAGGAGCTCTTGGGACAAAATTAATCGATCTCTTTGTTATCCTGGCAAATGGCATCTTTTGGAGCTGAAGAATTTTTTTATGATTTCTTCAGCCTGGGGAACTTATGGTGGAATAACTATCTGCCTTACTAGGGGGAATGGGACAGGTGCTGCTGAAGTGCCCTTACAGGTGACAATGGCATGCCCCAACCATGAAAATGATCCCACCATGGCAATTTAAGATAGGGCCAGAGTCTTCGGGCATGGCCGCACTTAAGTCCTGCTCCACTACACTTCTGCTGGGAGACAAGGGTCATCGGAATTTTGTCACCATTGTGTTTAGAGCAGTTTAAGATGTTTGAGAGATATGAAAAGGTGGTATATAAAAAGGGAAAATAAATTGATTAAGTTCAGGTGGTTCACTAAATATTCTCTGAACAACTTAATGTATCATTTAGGCCACTAAACATTCAACATAACTACCACCTATCTCTATGCAGCTCCTAATCAAGGATTAGCTACAAAATTATCTCATTAATTTTGCTGCATTTTAACGGCAGTTACTGGTCTGAGAGGAGCGTTTCATATGGGCAATACCTGGTTTGTACTGAGTTCCTGTTTAGCTGGAACTCTAATTCTTCTGTTCAGGAGGGAACTCGTGGTTACACAGAGCTGATCTACCAGACCATGGGTGCCAGAATCTGCAATATCTAAACATTTAATTGAACTTTTTAAATCTGGTTTGTTACCGCAGTGGAAGTTAGACTGGTGCTGATTAGTTGGCCTAGAAATTGGGCTGCGTTGTGCCCATTTTCAGGCATTATGAGGCCTCCTAAGTAGTCTCCAAAATGGTGTGCAGGAAGCACATGCACAAATCTGACCGGAAGTGCGTTGCCCACCATATTGGGTAAGAACAAAGAGGCATCCTTTACCCATGCTTGAAGCAGGCATTGGGCACTTTGCATATGTAAATAAGGGGCCTAACTCCTGCTTGAGGTCCCCGCTGCAAGATTTGTTTGCCCTGAGGCAGCTAGTGCCATTGTTGGCTGCACTCAAGGAAACCAATCCTGCGGAACGACCTTCAAAAAATAGTGGGCTTACTTACCTGAATATGGAGCGGGAAGGATTGCTCTACGCTAAATCCCCTTCCAGATTGCTGCCAATCCTGACCTCTCTGTCCACTGGCTCCGAGAACCCCCATCCCGTGGACCACTACCAGCTGATGCAACCCAGCCACTGATCACTTCCCCTGTCCTCTCCAGGCCCGCAAAAAATTCAATGCAAAAATCCAATCTCATAATTTTGTGTGATGCTTTTTATTCCTACAATCTACAGAAGGTAAAAATGTTTTTGTAGAATTAGAACTATCTTTTTGCAAAATGTTCAATCATATAATATTTAAAAAATATACACTGAAAGGAGTTGTGAAATAGAATGTTTAGTATCTTTTGCTGACAAGTGAATATGAAAAATGGTTTATTAACTATCAATGTAGAACACCTGACACTATTTTTGTTTTCTGAAACTGCACATATCCCTGATTTAAAAAAACTTACCAAATGAAGTGATTTTCAGCATTACCTTTCATTCTCATTCCTTTCAGTTTTATTTTTGTTACATTTGGTTCTTGACAGTGTGTCAGAGATGTTGTCAAGTGCTGGAGCTGATGCCAGATGCTGAAGGATCTTCCTATACGTGTGAGATGAATGTTTGCAATCAGCATCTGAAAACAATAGTTCTTCCCACGATGGTGCAACACGTAATATAGAAGAATTTCTTTGTGTTTTTGTTTAGGGGTTATCAGGTTGTGTTTTCCTAGCTTCCTGAAGAGGAGAAAAGGCTGTGCCTAGTACTTTTGTCTCGGTCACAAAAGATTGGAATCAATATCTGAACATTGTACTTTTAAAGAGTGAAAACCCAAAATGATGGTCATAGATTTGAATGCCAGCCAAGAGTTTCCGAGCTGCTGTAGTGTGTAATTGGACTGAGAGACTGACTAACGGATATACATGTCCCAGCTGAATGGTATCTGCAGCTGAGAAACTTCCTCTGTAGCTTCATCAAGTGAAGCCACATCACTTTAATTATTGGTCATTTTTACAGCATCCCTGCTGTTGTGGAGAAGCCCAGTTTGAGCTTCGTAGTATATGCTTCTGGCATAGAATAGATTGTACTCACTCCAAACCCACCTTTTTAAATTCACGGTAATGGTCTCTTTTAATGTGCACAGTGAGGGATGTTGGCAGAAAAGGTTAAGTCCTAACAAAATATATGATTTATTTATGCTAGAAATTTCCATCTTTAAAATCTGGCTAAGTTGTCTTCACAAGCAGTAGGTTATCCTGTCACTGCTTTAGATGAAAGTGTAATCAATTAAGATGTATCTTTCACTCCATTTTGTTCTATAATCTTTAATACAGGCAAAATTATACACACAACATTGCTCCTTATTAAAGTGGTACTCTTCTAGTGATCTTGTATAGTCCAGACCGTATTAATTTGGGCCTTGACAGACCAGCAGCATTGTGTTCATGTTCAGGGTTCAAAAATGCACAAACTGATTTAATCCAATGCATTTGAAATCTAATTATATTGCTTTCATTACACGATGCAGTTTGCATTATACTCCTATTTGACCAACGTACAATTTCAACGAACCATTTCTATTTCACTTGCATTAGATAGAAGTGTAATATCAGACCTGTCAGAGTGTCAGCTGTGGCTCAGTTGGTAGTACTCTCACCTCTGAAGGTTGTGGGTTCAAGTCCCACTTCAGAGACTTGAGCACAAAAATCTAGGCTGACACTCCAGTGCAGTGCTGCATTGTCAGAGATGCCATCTTTCAGATCAGAAATTAAACTGAGGCCCCGTCTGCTCTCTCAGGTGGACATAAAAGATCCCATGATACTATTTCGAAGAAGAGCAGGGGAGTTATCCCCGGTGTCCTGGCCAATATTTATCAATCAACATCACTAAAACAGATTGTCTGGTCATTATCACATGGTTACTTGTGGGAGCTTGCTGTGCACAAATTGACTGCCACGTTTCCTACATTACAACAGTGACTACACTTTAAAAGTACATTGGCTGTAAAGCGCTTTGGAACATCTGGTGGTTATGAAAGACGCTATATAAATGCAAGTCTTTTACCTGATTTAGGATTCAATTGTAATGGCAGATAATCAGACTGCCATGCTAACCTTTATTAAACTCTATTATTCTTAAATTTTTTAATGAGTGTTGGCACTATAATTTTACATAAACAGTGATTTTTGTTGTGCAGTCATGTGGTCTCCTATGCACCTTATGACAACACAGTGAGGGAATCAGCATTACACATTAGTGTTAATGAGCTGTGCAATTTGTATATTTCCTGAGCAGTATTTGACCGTAGGACATTTGATTGCTAAGTAGGGTTAAAGTATTCAGTCACCACATTCATTATGATTGTAATACAAAATTCAGCAAGGCGTGGCATCTGAAGTACAGTACAACCTTGTCCAGTTTGATGAACTGGAACAGATGAGAAGGGACTTGCATCCATTGTTAGAATGGTGATGATAGTGCTATGTATAAAGCTAGAACACACTGCCGAGAGATTCTTATTTTCTTACCATGAATTTTCCTACATAGGCCCAATTGTCATATATATGAATGTGTCGTAAAGGGGCCTTTTGTGGGTTTTTTTATATATATCTTAGAAAGATAAAGTTCCCTTTCTGTATTTTGTGACCATTATATTCAGAATTTACATCTTAGTTTTAAAATATACTGGCCCTAAATTTGCAGTCGATATGACAGCAAACTGTCAAGAGTACGGCACCGTACCGCCTTTGAAACTGACTGCTACTTCGGGATTTGGTGCAGGCGCATGCGGAAATCACAAAGTTGTGATCTGTCAGTGACGGCTCCGAAACTGGCTGCACTGTGCGCCCCCCCCCCCCAACTCCAGAGAACCGGCAATCAATGAAATATCATAAATCACTGAAACTGATGAAAACTTTGGCTCTGCTGCAGTAATACCGCTGTTAAATTCCCACTAAAAGTTAGATCCAAAGGGATTAGGTGTACCTTTGGTTTTAATAGCATATTGACTGCTAAAAACAAGGTTAAGGGCCTGGAAAATGAATTTTAATTTTGTGCAGTGTGATATTTGTCCATTTTAATAAAAATTAAAATGTTTAAGAAACTTTTCAAGTTTTTTAAAACTTTTTTTTAAGTTTGTGCATCTTTGTTTTAGGTTTGCCTTTCCCCAAGTGAGAACCCCAATCTTTCTTTTGCTATTTTAAAAAGTTAGAATTTTTAGGGCTTACTCACATCCTTGTTCGCTGTCTGTGAGAATTCTGATTTTTGATTGGCTGCTTAGACAGCCTATTGACATCACAGCAGCTTGAGCAAGGGGATTCCCATTAAGTTCCGTTGAATTGAATTCAAGGTCGGAAAACCCGAAGTTCTCGATAGGGATTGCGAGATCCTTGTGCGGAACGTGCTTCAGGGCCAGCAGCGAACACCTTTGCTTCACTGCTGTCTGCAAATTAAGGGCCAATAAATTGACTAATGTTTTCACTTAACATATTCCTTCCATAAAATTCATCTTGAGTGATTTTACCAGCAGAAAGCATTGACCTGTATGTCAGGTAGCTCATTAGCACACACTCAAATATTCTGCTTCTTCCTACTTGTGTGGCATTTTATCATAGAGATCCTGCCATTTTTCAACTCTTTTATATGATGAACAGTTCAGTAGCGTTGAACTCCGTTCTTAAAGGATGTTGTAACTTGAGTTTAATGTCCCCATTTTAAGCACTATTTAAAAATGATTGTGCACTTCATTGCTGATATCATAGTTGCAAGTAGAATTGTAGTTGTGTGATTTGGGCTGTACCCATTCCAGGTAGTATCTGCAAGGCAGTCATTTGGGAAATCTGAAGTCACTTGTGCCAGCTGATTTAAAGTGTTACCTCCAGTACTAATAGAATATTATGCATAATGTTTATGTAGAAAAAAGTGCCCTACAAAAATTGGAAGCAATTTTCCAAAGTGGACAGTATTCCAGTGAGCTATGATTTTTCCAGAATGTTCAAGTTTCATGCAAATTTGTTCAGTTCGAGTTCCATTTGCATTTTGCTGCGAGAATCTGTTCCTAGCACACTTTTCTCTGCTCAGTTTTTCAAAGATTCTTTGTGTTGTTCTCAATGACCATCAGAAGGCATGCAGGAACAGCCCAGGAGGACATTCTCAATGTGTGGCATGTGTGCTTTTTTTCCCTTCAGACAAAATGCCTCTGATCCACTTAGCACCTCATCTGAAATTGCAAATTCATAACATAAGAACCTATGGTGTTGAACCTTTATCTTGTAACTTAATTGTCCATCGATGCCCTGAGATACCAAGCCAACTAAATTTAACCAAATAAGAGTTGTTATATGTAGAATTCTTGTTGTCTTACCATCCTGATAAGAACAATGACAACAACTTACATTTATAAAGCGCATTTAACATAGTAAAACTCCCCAAGGCACTTAACAAGTGATATCAATTCAAAAAACTGTTCACACTGAGCCACAGAAGGAGATATTAGGACAGATGACCAAAAGCTTGATCAAAAAGATGTAGGTTTTAAGGAGCATCTTAAAAGAGGAGAGAGGCGGAGAGGTTTAGGAAAGGAATTCCAGAGCTTAGGGCCTAGGCAGCTGAAAGCATGGCCACCAATGGTGGAGCGATTAAAATCAGGGATGCACAAGCGGCCAGAAATGGAAGAGCAGAGGTTACAGAGATAGGGATGGAGGGATTTGAAAACAAAGATGAGGATTTTAAAATGGAGGTGTTGTCGGACCGGGTGCCAGTGAAGGTCAGCAAGCACAGTGGTGATGGGTGAACGAGATTTGGAGCAAGTTGAGAGTTTTGGATGAGCACAAGTTTATGTACGATGGAAGATTGGAGGCCGGTCAGGAGAGCATTTCTAGAGATAACAAAGGCATGGATGACAGGATGGTAATTGTTCAAAGAATCTTGCAAGTACATCTTAGAAAGAAAAGTAAAGATCTAAAGATCATCTTGCAGTTTGGTTGCTTGCCCCCACAAGTCCAGTGTGGAAATAGTAACATGACCTAATCTCTCTAAGCAATGGACGATATGTGTGAAGGACACCAGAAGTGTAGTACAAAGCCAATAACTGCAGTATTCAACAAAAAACTTATTATTGCATTTTTCAGTTGGTACTTGTTAAATTAATAGACATTTAGGGGGAAAAATTGGGTTGGTTAGCGCCTCCGGGGGCGCTAGCAACTTAGAGCCCGAGCACGGCGATTTTAGTGTCGCTCGCAAAATTGTCCTGGTGTTTTGCGGTGCCGCTAAACACACCGCCACGATCTCCTGCGCCCGCAGATCGTGATGTCATCCAAGCATGTAGCGCCCCGGACCGGAAATTGATTCTCGTCCCCTGCCTTAGCGCCTGCCGCTAGGAATGACAAGTAGAGGGGAACATTTTGCAGTTGGCTGGGAGCTGGGGGAGCACTATTTAAAGGCGTGCGCTTCCTGCTTTTTCTAGTCAGCAAAGTTTTTGGCATACGCAGTTTGAGAGGGAGAGTGACGTCTGGAGAGATTTAACACTCACCAACAAGGAGTTCTGGTCCTGAGCAACACTTTTCAGGTTCCTATTTCTCTGAGCTTCATATTTACCACATTTAGAAGATTTTATGGGGGCTGTACTAACTCGGGGCGTCGTCCTCCAGCTTCACCTTCGGAGGCAGCAGAGGCGCAGAGAGGGAGTGGCAAACGTGGCCAGAGAGAGGCGGGCCAACAGGCCTCTGCACAGGAGACCTTACCCTCCCAGGGTATTCCAGGAGCAATTCTCCTACATTCATTTGCCTGAGGAGCAGTGTTTCAGAAGGCTGCATTTCAGCAAGGAGGTGATCACTGAGCTCTGCCACATCCTGCAACCAGATCTGCAGCCTCAGCTCAGGACCAGGGCGTCTCTGTCCGTGGCAGTGAAGGTGACGGTGGCTTTGAATTTCTATGCCAGCAGCTCCTTCCAGGCTTCAACTGGAGACATAGCGAATATCTCCAAGTTCACTGTCCATTGCTACATCCGGGAGGTCACAAATGCTCTGTACAAAAGGAGAAGGGAGTACATCTCATTCCCCATGACCCAAGACAAACAGTGTGAACGCACATGTGGCTTCGCGAGGATAGCGGGCTTCCCCATAGTTCAGGGCGCCATTGACTGCACGCATGTGGTATTGCGGGCACCTCATGAAAATGCAGCGGTGTTCTGCAACAGCAAAGGCTTCCAGTCTCTGAACGTCCAGTTGGTGTGCAACCACAGACAGCGCATCCTCGCTGTCAATGCCCGTTATCCTGGCAGCAGCCATGATGCATTCATCCAGCGCCAGACTTGTGTCCCAGACCTGTTCCAAGCACCGCGTCAACCTCATGGATGGCTCCTCGGGGACAAGGGTTATCCACTCTGCACCTGGCTGATGACACCTTTTCGTAACCCCAACACTTCTGCTGAGCTCGCATACAATGAGAGCTGGAGCGCCACCAGGAACCTCATTGAGCAGACGATCGGCGTCTTGAAGCAATGGTTCCGGTGTCTTGACCACTCTGGAGGAGCCCTGCAGTACTCTCCAATCGAGTCTCGCTTTTCATTGTTGTGTGCTACATGCTTCACAATCTCGCAATTGTGAGGACCCAGCCATTGCCACCAGGGATTGGTGCACCACCTCAGGAGGAGGAAGAGGGAGAGGAGGAGGAGAAGGATGAAGAGGAGGATCAGCAGCACCAAAGTGGGAGGGAGGCGCACAATGTTCCCTCTGCAAGGGCCGTCTGTGAACGCCTGATAAGACACCGCTTCTGAAGAATGACAGAGAAGATGGCTTCTGGGATGAAGAAGCACAATTAGAAACAAATACAATTCATAAACTAACAAAACTCGTTTTTACAACATCGAGATAAGCGTCAAAACTGTAAACAAATATATTAAGATGAACATCGAACTTTGCCACAAACATTCCCCCCATTTATTAATAATTTCTACTTTTTGGCCTTCGAGGGTGACCTCCAGCCCCTGCGCACTTCCCCCCCCTTCCCACCCTACTGCTCCTCTGGAATGTGGCCCCAGTGGCTGCAGGAAGGCTGCTGAATGTTGGATCCAGAGACTGCATATGGCTTTGATGGACGCCATCGACCAGCTCTGGGCCTGGAGAGCCCGGCTGCAGACTGCACCAACTCAGCATGGGGGGGCAGCAGTCTGGGCTGGCTGTGTTACAGGCTGTGGCAAGTGCAATGGGGAAGTGGCAGTGGTGGGAGCAGGAATGCTGTCACCCTGAGAGAAGACAACACCTTCCTGCTCGACTAACACACTGCCACTTCCCCGGGGCAGAACCTCAGCATCCGGAGCAATCTGCTGGCCTGCTGCGGCACCGTGAGATCACCGATGGACTGTGGGCGACCCAGCGACGATGGCAGCAGTCAGCGCTTGCGTGGCATCAATCTGAGACTGCATGAGAGCAGTCGGAGACTGGATGACACCAGCCAATGACTGGATTGCAGCACTAAGCCGTTGTGTTGCGTCAGCCTGTGCTGCAATGGATGTTGCCACCTCACCCATTACGCGTGGCATGGGGTCTGGGTCCCCACGGTCTCCCTGCAATTCAACCATCCTCTGCAACGAGGCAAGGATGGTTTCATGGGTTTGCACACAGATGACAGCTGTGCTGGCGGCAGACTTCTCCACGCTCCTAGCCAGTGCATCCATGCTGTCGGGCACCCTCGCCATTACTCCGTATGCATGCTCAGAGCCTGAGAATTCATGGCCGCTATATCGAGGTCCTCATCCGAGTCCTATGCAGCAGAACTCGTGCGCACTCACCCTCCGGGGAGATGGCCCCGACCTTCCCTTCCCCCATGGCGTTGCTGCAGCCCGCTGGGCCCCGGAGCTTCACCCACATCAGATGTAAACCCCCTGCTCCCCTCCAGGGAACGTGTGTCCCCAGTGTCGGAAGTGTCACCCTCGGGAGATGCAGGCGGTGAGGCTCCGGCTTCCTCTTCCTCCTCCTCTGGTGTGTCGCTGCCACTGGGAGGCTGAGGGACCAGCTGCTCAGCTGGTGGTTCACTATCTGAAAGCAGGAAGGCACAAGAGTGGCTTTAGCATGAGGGTGGGGGGCAAGAAGGGAGCAAGGACTGAAGACAGTTAGTTAGATTGAAAGTGTAAAAGGCTGGTGTTGTGAGGGGGAAGTGGTATGAGAGAGGAGAGAAAGCTGATGAACATACTATTGCTGTCCCCAAGGGAGTCGACCACTCCACCGGCCATGGTGCCTACTACCTGGCTCGCAATGAGTCTGTGGACTCTCTCCTCCAATTCTGTGAGGGGTTGCAGCTCCGCCTGTCCTCGTCCCGTCCACTGGGTCTCTCGGCGGTTATGGGAAAGCTTGGCCTGCAAGAAAAAGGACAGCGTGTGAGTGAGTGTGCAGCCATGTGTTTGGCAGATATGCCTACCATAGTTGAATAGCCGTTAATGTGTGCAAGGTGTGGGATGTGCATGTGAGTTTTATGAGATGGCCATAGTTGTTGGATGAGTGTTGGGCATTTGGGTATTTACACCGTCTGTGCACAGAGTGAAGTTGAGATGGTGGGATGTAGAGGTATTGAAAAGCAGGTACTCATCCTGCCCACCCGAGTGAGGTCGTTGGAACTTTTTATGACACTGTGTATGTGTCCTTTGCACCAGGCTCCTTGATGATAGATGTTGGGCTACCTCCCTCCAGACTGCTCTAAATTCCCAGGGCAATGGCCTCCTGCCACTCTGGGAAGAGCACTGCCCGTCGCCATTCAACAACGCCAACCAGAGCCACCAATGCCTGGTCGCTAAAGCACTGAGCTCTCTCCCTGGGCCTCTGAGTATCCATCACAATTGTTTGAGCAATATCTGTAGGTGTTTGCAGGCCGAGATTCAAACGCTGCAATGAGCAGGGTGTGGCTGTGCAGCAAGTTGACCCCTCCCCTTTAAGAACTGGACGGCGCCAGTCTGTCTGAGTTCCCGGGTAAATGACATCGCCTGAGCTTCGGTAGCGTTCTAAGGTAGCGCCTCGTTCCTTGACGTTAGCGCCCTAAGAGAGGTGTGTAGCACTTGATTTAGTGCTCAAATCACTTTCGGGGTGATGGAGACAAATTTTGCGGTCGGCGGCGATAATTAGCGCCGGGCGCTAAACTTTGCGCCTGGCCGATATTAGCGCCCCAAAATGGGCGATACCCAATTTTTCCCCCTTAAAATCAAAAAGGGGTTTATTTACACTTCCTGCAAACCTCCCAGCTAGCAACGTTATCTCCTTTTTCTTGCATTAAGGAACTATTTACATCTAGAACATGAGGCTGACCATGCAGCCTTTCTACAAGGGATTGAAGAGGTGTTGTATCATAAAAAACATCTTAAAGGAACTGCAAACAACCATCATTTGGGAGCTAGCTGTCAAGCCGGAGTGGTGTCAGGCATGTGTTCTGAGTTAAGAAAGGATTGTTGTAGCCATGTACAGTGAGGAGAAAGAAGATTTTTTATGATTTTCTTCCATGAAAGTTATACCTCCCGGAGCATTGCAAGAAATTGAGATTCAGCCAGAATGGGAATTCTTGATCAGATAATGGGATATTTGGAAGGTATGGCATATGTGATGAGTTCAAATTTAACATGTTACTGTAGATAAAATGTTAATATAATATGTTAAGCCTTGTTGCTTCTCGGCTGTGTTGTACTATACATGGCAGACTATTCAATGAACAAAGAAATCACTATTTGATGAGTGAATTTTCTGTGCACCACCCTATCCTCGTCAGCTACTGGCTCTTTCTCATCATCTTTATCTTCCCCTTTGTCCTGCTGCAGTTATGGTGCATCATCAAGGAGAACATGTCATTCTTTCACAATGTGGAAGTCATGGTTGAAAACTCAACGTCCAACCTGCATCTCATTGCATATCTGCATGCACTTTGACGCTTTCAACTTTAGTATCAATCCTATGGTGTATTCTATGATGTAGCAGCTTCATTTTCTCTAGTGAAGACTACGCAAAGTAGCCATTTAAAACTTTTGTCATATCCTGGCAGTCCGTCTGAATTTGCCCCGAGGAAACCATTAATAGCCCAAAACAGTACTAATAGCCTTCTGACTCCTAACATAGCTGAAAAATACCTTGCTACGACTACCACAGTCTCCAATGTCTTCTTCTCCAATGTCCTTTTCGCGGCTTTGATAACAGCCTTCATTGCTTTTAGCTGAGATCATTAACTATCCCTGAGAAGTATTTTCTTTAAACCTTTAATAATATTTTGGCTTAAATCTGATTGTCTTTGGATATTATCCATTAGATGTTTGCTTTGTTTTACCATGTGCCCTTTTTTAACTCTAGGAGCATACATACTTTCATTTTACATAAAGATGGTTTTGAAAGCATTCCATTTTTCTTCTGTATTGCTAATGTCCCTGCCTAATCTGTCCGGTTGAAGTCATTTGTCCTATTTGTTTCAGAATCTTCAAATGTCAGATCCTGTACGAGGTTAGAGAAACAATACAAAGTTAAGGCAGGCAAGGGAATGCAGAATGAGAAGGCTTCATTTTTATATGTTGCACTTCTTTCAGATTTTTCCTAAGTTGGGATCTGATTTGTGATGGGTGCAGTCTTGCAGGTGTTTATGGTTTGTAAAGTGACATTTTACTATGAGTATAGTATTACCATTAGTGATTGCCAAGAAAGGTAAGGACCTTGTACTTTACAGCAATGGCTACCTAATATCCTTGCAGAGCAAAGGCCACAAAATAATAGCGCAAGTGTTGGACAGAAATTTGGAGACGGTACTTCTACATATTATTAATGTAGGGTCAGGTAAGTTTTGTGAAAGGCAGATGGTCCTCTGATAATCAGTGCAGGTTAGCCCACATTGCTGTTAACATCACCTGACTCTGTGCCCCCACCACCACCACTACCCATCTGCCTCTGAAATGCTCATGTACACTTTTTTGTCACCTCCGAGACATGATTACTGCATTGCTTTCATCTCCGGCCTCCCACCCTTCATCTTCCATAAGCATTAGCTCATTCAAAACTATGCTGCCTGCATCCTATTCCACACCAAGTCCTGCTTAACTATTAGCCTTGTTCTTGATAATCTACATCAGCTTCTGGTTCCTCCAATGCCTCGTTGAAAACTCTTATCTTTGTGTTTAAATCCTTCTATGCCCTTGTCTCTATAACCTTGTCCAGCTCTATGATGCCCTCCCTCTCAAAGCGCTCCATTCCTCCGATTGTGACCTCTTGTGCACCTATCTCCCCATCTTCTGCCCTACTATTGGCGGCTATGCCTTCAGCTGCCAAGGTCCTGAAACTCCCTTCCTAAACCTTTCCTCCTTAAAACACACCACTTTGACCAAGCTTTTGGACACACCTTCTGATTTCTTTTGTCTAGAGCAGTGGGATGTTTATCTTTGTTAAATGGCACTATCTAAATTGTTGTTGTTGTTGTAGTAGTAGTAATATTCTGGCAGTTTCCTTAGATGTAAAAAAGACTTTTTGACAAGAACAATGAGAACACTTGTTTTGCATTCTCGGGAAGTTTGGTTTGTCCAATATTCATTCAGTGCCTTCTATCCTTGTATTCTGTGCCCCATGTAATAGTTTTGGCAATGTGTCCTCTGTGAAGCATCTCGGCATGTTTTCTACAATAATAAACCCAATATAATTATTACAAGTTATTGTATTATTTTTCTATCTTTTAAATTGATTAGAGCTGCTTGTTTCTCCATTGCTGCGTGTTGTTGGAACAGGCTTAATTTACAATTGAGGCAAATTCCAGCATCCAGGGCCTGAACATGGGTGGTAAAGAATTCACATTATGTAAACCCACTTTGACTGTGATAGCAACAGGATACAAATGCCCATGTGGTTTGGTCCATATTTTTTCTTGTCGTTAAAACTTGCAACATAAATAGGGCTGTTTCACCAGCGGGAGAGAGGAATTCTGAATGCTTTGGTCGGAATTTTGCCGGTGCTCAGGGGACGGGTTTGGAGGCGGGTCTGCTGTCAAAACCGCAAAGATTGACAGTGGGTAGGAAACCCGCTGTCAACCCACCTCCAATCAATCTTCCCAAGTGTCAGGTCCCCGATTTGCACATGGACCCGACACCTAGCGGCGGGAAGAGGATTATAGCCACTTACCTGCCTGTTAACAGGTACTTGATAGTAGTTAACAGGCTCTTTTTCAATTTTGCCGCTTCTGCCTCCGGGTTCCCGATGTCTGGACACCACGCCAGGTAAGTGTGGCGTGTTGTGAGTCTGGTGTAATCTTTCTGAATTGATGACAGCTGCAGAAGTGGGGTGAAGGATCCAATGGTGCACTGGTGAGTTTGAGAGGTAGGAAAATGTTGGGAAATTCATTTTTAATGCATTTAGACTTTTCCGTAGTTAACAAGTTTTGAACTGTATGTCTAGTCCCACCTCATTGGGAGAACCTCTCTCACCAGTGACAGATCGCTTCTGTAACCTCACCTGCAGCTGCCATCTGTTCGAGCCTAAAGAGGGAGACACTGGTGAGCCTGGGTGCAAGAGTGCACCTTTGTACAGAGATTGTCAGTGTTTGCAGCACATCAATGCTGTCAAACACTGAGAAATGAGCTGTCAAAAAAAAATTGTGCGTGGTCCCTTTAAGAAAACCGGCAGTTGATGCATCATCAAATGACGTCATCTGACTGGCTTCATCTTAATTGGTCGGCAAGCCCGCAGGGCGGGCTTAACAAGGTCAATTGACGTAAAATCATGTCAGTGGGCCGGATGCAGTTGGGGGCGGGACTGGAACCCTTAAACGAGCTGACCCGCTCCCAAGCCACATCCAATGACAAAATCACGGCCTTTGACTCCATCCCTCTCCTTAACATTTGTCTGAGGCTGAACCACATTGTTCGCAACCTTGGTGTCATATTTGGCCCTGAAATGAGCTTCCGACCACATATCCGCAGCATAACAAAGACCGCCTACTTCTACCTCCGTAACATCGCCCGTCTCCGCCCTTGCCTCAGCTCATCCGCTGCTGAAACCCTCATCCATGCCTTTGTTACTTCTAGACATGACTATTCCAAAGTACTCCTGGCTGGCCTCCCACATTCCACCCTACGTAAACTTGGGGTCATCCAAAACTCGACTGCCCGTGTCCTAACTTGCACAAAGTCCTGTTCACCCATCTCCCCTGTGCTCGCTGACCTACATTGGCTCCCGGTTAAGCAGCTCCTCGATTTCAAAATTCTCATCCTTGTTTTCAAATCCCTCCATGGCCTCGCCGCTTCCTATCTCTGTAATCTCCTTCAGCCCCCTGAGATATCTTTGCTCCTCTAATTCTGCCCTCTTAAGCATCACTGATTATAATCGCTCAGCCATTGGTGGCTGTGCCTTCTGTTGCCTAGGCCCTAAGCTCTGGAATCCCCTGCCTAAACCTGTCCGCCTCGCTACCTCTCTTTCCTCCTTAAAGACGCTCCTTAAAACCTACCTCTTTGACCAAGCATTTGGTCACCTGTCCTAATTTATCCTTATGTATCTTGGTGTCAAATTGTTTTGTCTTAAAATACTCCTGTGCAGCACCTTGGAACGTTTTACTATGTTAAAGGCGCTATATGAATACAAGTTGTTGTTGTTGTTGAGTTGCTTTGTACAGTAACTGTCTACTGTAAATAAGGTTTCAGGGTTCACTCATGTGTTAATGGGAGCTGAAGAAATGTCCAGCTTGTGCACTGAGCATCTGAATTTAAGATGTGGTTTCCATGAAGGGAATGTGTGTGGATAATTACACAAATTAAGAAAATAATCCAGGTAAAGACCAGCAAGGAGAAAATAATGAAAATAAAAGTAAATGACATGAGAGAAAAGCTGAAAAGAATGCTGTGAGCAGAGCGTCTGTGTAGGTTATATACATATTTGTTCACACCTGTCGTTTGCATGCTTAAACTTTACAGCAATTAATATATGTAGCCATGTAAAATATACATTTCAGAAATTAGTTTAATTAAATCTCTAGTACTTTTTACCCCAGCTTCTGTATCGAATACTGTGCCATGTTTCATCCAGACCCGTACAAAGTAGACATTAGTCTTCATTATAGATGCCCATATAAATGGCCAAAGTCATTGCGGTCAAGTGCCCTTTTCAGGCCTCATATACAAAAGAAATTAAAAAGAAAATAGAAGGAGAAAGGACTGAATTGAGTCAGAGTAAATGACTCATGCAGCAATCCACCCACCTCTCCTTTGTGGCAGGCTTGGGAACATTTCATTGTTTTGCTGAAAGAAGGTTATAATTTTCTATTCTAAAGGTTATTTTCTATTTTTAAAGTCTGTGCCAGACAGATTACGTAAATAAATTCCGTGATAATTTTACATTTTTAAACTGATTTCTTTTGTAGAGTATTCGAGTAAAATGTTATGCAGATTATGTCAAACAATATAAATGCTTTAGTTCTCTACATTTTGCAGAAATATAATTTCTCATTTATCTTTACTCTTAATCTCCTCACAGACATCTCCCTTAAGTATATTAAGATTCAGTTCTTAAAAAGAGATTTATGACAGTGAAATGAAATATGTATTACATATTTGTGTTCTAGTTTCTTCTCTTTCCACCCACCACTAATGCCACCCACTGTTTTCCACTTGAAAATCACACCGTGGAAAGCTTTTAAAAAGGTCTAATATATATATATTATTCAATGCTGTAGTTTTTATTGCCTCAATGGTTTTTCAACCTGGTGACTTTTCAAATCCTAGCTGTTACATGGGCTGAGTGTAACAATGGTCACGGCATTTAAAAACAAACTTTTTTTTTCACTGGTGAAAAGGCAATGTTACTGCATTGTAATGTGTGCTGTGATGTAGGAACTGGCTTTTATGTTTTCCTCTTTGGGGTTTCTTACCTTAGACAAGGTCACTTGAGTAAGTGTCGAGGAGAGGCATGATGCTTTCCTTGAGGGGGAATATCTGAAAACTTTGTTCACTGATAATGAGCTCCATTGCTTCTTAGTGGTTGATTACTGTAGGAAATTGGTGGATCTGGGATATATTGCTTCTGTCTTTCCTTGCTCAGAATGAGAAATGCTGTTTCAGGGTTGGTACTCTCCTCCACACAACCAACCATTCCCAACAAGAAGGGTGGACTGCTGCAGGCCTGCCAATTCCGTTCCAGTAGGAAATGCACAAGGACAGTGTTTAGTGAACCTACCTTGCCAATTGAGCCAAATCGGAAACTCATGAGAAAAACCATTGGAATAGAAGTCATGCTGTGTCCTCCCCTGGCACATCAGGCCCCTCCACAGTGCTCTTTTGCACATCCTGTTGATTTGCTATTGAATAGTGCTGGCAGAGGTGTGGGAGAAGAAATCCAGACTCTTGTCTTGACCAGCAAATATGTATCCTGTAGGAAGTGCTAGGAATGGGAAGGAAAAATAATGACCTGCTTCCTTGCCTAATGGAAAGGCTCTTGCTGACACCATTTTGTGCAGAAATTTAGCTGTCAGGAGTTTGCAGGTCATTTCTGCAACCTTGGAAGCCACTCTCATCAGATTGGTAGTCACTATCAGAACGTTGAGGGATTGTGCCTCTGACCTCCACTATACCTGGCATCTATTAGATTAGCGTGGGTGTCATTATGCTTTCTCACCTTGGACCTCAGAATCGTACAAAGGTGAACCTCAGCAGCAATAACACCAGCCACACCAGCAGCAGCAGCAACCACCACAGCAGCCTTCTCCTCAACGACCTGATGCTCCACAGAAGAGAGGGGGGCACCACAGGGCTGCACCGCACCAGAGGCGATACACCCAACACAGGGTATACAGGCAGAGAATGAACTCCCTGGACATGACTGAGCAGCAGTGCTTCAGGAGGCTCAGGCTATCGCGCCAGGTCATCACAGACATTTTTAGCTTGCCGGAACAAGACCTGCTGCCCAGAGGACCTGGTGGACATGCCTTACCAGTCGCTGTCAAAGTCACCACTGCCCGCAACTTCTTCGCCTCAGGCTCCTTCCAGGCATCTGCAGCAGACATTTGCAGGATATCGCAGTCGGCCACACACATGAGTCATGGCACCACCCAGGTGACTGATGCCATCTTTGAGAAGTCAGCCACTTATGTAAACTTTGCCACTGATGAAGCCAGTGTTACTGAGCGGGCGTTCAACTTTGCGACTCTGGCTGGCTTCCCACGGGTGCAGGGCGTCATTGACTGTACACGTGTGGCCATCGGGGCACCCCATCATCACCCAGGAGTGTTTGTGAACTGCAAGAGCTTTCACTCCCTCAGTGTGCAGCTTGTCTGCAACCATAAAAAGATCATCATGCATGTGTGCCAGATTCCCTGGCAGCTGCCATGACTCTTTTGTCCTGCGCCAGTCCACCCTCCCTCAGCTTTTTGCACCTCCAAACAGACTTACCGACTAGCTGCTTGGATTCCAGGGTTATCCACTGAAGATGTGGCTGATGACACCCTTGAGGAGGCCAAGTAATGAGGCCGAGGAGCGTTATAATGATAGACACATGTCCACCAGATGTGTCATAGAGCAAGCAGTCAGCATGATGAAGATTCGCTTCAGATGACAGATCTGGAGGAGCCCTTCAGTACACACCAGCCAGGGTCTCCAGAATCGTTATCGTATGCTGTGCGCTGCACAGCATAGCACAGCCACAAGAATTGGAGCTGCAGGAGGAGCAAGGTGCAGAGTGCACAGCCTCTTCAGAGGAGGAGGAGGAACAGGTGGAACATGAGGAGGAGGAGGAACCTGAGGTGGAGATGGCACCAGCAGCAGTGCATATTGTTGCCCAGGAGGCCCGCGATGGCCTCATAATGGCCAGATTTACTTAACTTGCACCAGTAAACTCATATGGCTCCCAGATGCTGGACTAACTCCACCCCCACCCCGGCAACAACACCACAAAGTAGCCCTACAATGACCAAGCCATTCCTCTCACCCAAACCCTCATAGTTCGAGGTTAAGTAATGTCTCGCCATTCATTCCAAGTGACAAAGCCACTTCCCAGGTAGCAGGCAAAAATGGACAAGATGGGAAAGTTGTGCAAAGAAGTAAATTTACGTGCGTCAGAAATATAACTGAAACTTATCACTAACATTTTTTCATATACCCATGTACATACCCTTATGCATCTAGGATTGTATCTTTTTTCTTTTCCGCGTGCTTCTATGAGGTGCAACCCCTGTGGCTTCAGCAGAGGTAGAGGCAGCCCGCTCACTTCCCTGCTGTGACTGCTTTGACACTTTTGGCGGACATCCTCTGGGTTTTCGAGCCTGTGAGGTCCCCGCCAAAGACTGCTCCTCCTGCAACTGTGCAGGGGCAGACTCGGCCATCGAGATCCGAGGCAGCATGTGAGGCTCTGACTGAGGAGGAGGCAACGGGAGAGAAGTGTGTGCGCTTTAAGCAGAGCCCCCACTTCCATGTCCCCTCTCAACGTCATCCCTCTCATGGACCACCTGCACTTCCCTGCTAGCAAGGAGCTGGAGAGCACCTTGCTGTACATCAGTGGGGCAATGAACGCCCAAGTCTACGTTAATATCCCTCCTCGAGATGAGGTCAATGAGTGTTGGCCATCTGTTGTTCACCGCAAGCATTTTCTCGTGTGACTGGCGCATTAGCTGCTCCATGCAGGTGGCCATCCTTTCCATGGAACAGCACATCGTCGCCATCACCTGTGAGATGGTGGTGCTCATGTTGGAGATGGACTCCTCCATTCTCTGCACATTTGCTGACATCGCGGCTGCAAAGGCTGCCAGAGCCTCCTGCAGTTGTTGCTGCCCCTCCAAGATCACCCTCTTTCTGGATGGACCCCGAGGTTCAGCATCTGCATGCAGCTGAGCAGAGCTTGGAGCATCCTGTGCCCTCCAGCAAGGAGTCTCCACTGCTGTCCCTGTCAACACCATCTGCTTTTACTTACTTGTGATGTGTGAGACACCAGGTGGCAACACTAGTCTATCTTGCACAGGACCCACCAAGGTGTGCGTATCTGTGCTGGTGCTGGCTGCGCTTGGGTCTGGTGACAGTGCACCCTCAGAGGCTGGAGCTTCCTCTGAGGAGTTGTCTTCCTCCTCCGGCTGGACGGGGGTGTGGCGGGGGGGGTGTGGCGGGGGGCACTTGATGGACCCGTGGGAGAGTAAAGAGATGAATTAGAAGTGTTTACGATAAGAATGGGTAACGTTACCATAATGCATGTGATGACATTTCACTGGCTGCTGACATCAGTCATCAGATGAGCGACTGTTCTATGCCATGTGGCTGTATGAGATTTAATTCTGTCACCAGGTTGCTGGGAGATCCCCCTCTCTCCATCTCCCACTGCCAGCAGCTCTGCAACTCCAGAGATTTTGAGGGCGTGCTCCTCTGCTGGTGTCAAATTACTGAAGACTGGAGGGACACCTCCGGTTCTCTGACTCTCCCCGTTGTTGTGCACTCTCTTCTCCTGCAAGGAGGGAAAGACGAGAACTTTGAGTGAGAGTGATGGAATGAGTGTAAAGAATAGATGGGCTACATCTGTAGAGGGTGACTCAGAGAGTGGCGTGACATTACCAAATGGCCTCCTTCTGTGGTGTTACTTGCTATGATTGCATTAGGATGTGGGTGAGTGTGAGGGGTGGTTTGTCAGATGGGGATGTGAGTAAGTGCATTGACAGAGAGGGATGGGTACACCAGCAAGGTAGGTTGGTGTGAGGAGTGATGTGCAGGATTAGGCTTGGGAAGGCAGAGTGATGGGGTTGGGGTGACAGGCACATCATCCACGCTGAAATCGAGTCATGGGTGACATCATCAGACCCGCTCAATTTAATTGGGCCAGGAAACATGCATGACTCTTTTAATTGGGGCCATTGAGTTCAAATCTTCGGTATCCGGACCAGACTCCAAGGTAAAGAGTCCGGCCATTATGTTGGACTACATTCACTATTCAATGGACTCTTTGTCATAAATCAAGCTCTGTAACCTTTGTGGAGGGGGTAACCAATACAAACATTCACATACCATACCAAACAAGGACATCTGTAGAGAAATCATTGGAAACATTAACTATAAAACTAAATTAGGTGCACTAATTTGAAAAGTAATTTTTACCATAACTTCATTGCTGCCAAAACATGCCTTGATCAAAGTCCAACCTGAAAGATTAGGCATTAATGTCATTGATAATTCTCCTTGAACACTTTTTGTTGTTTGTTGTTTTGCTCCCAATCATCTTTGTTGCTCTAATCTACTTATTGTACTCTTTACTTGAGTCACCCTCTTTACACCATATTTAGACCAGGAGAGTATATTCAGTTCAGATCTATGTGATCTCTTGACAGTTGGGCTCCCCTCTGTCGTACTCATCAGTCTTTATTACAGATGCTTGCACAGGTGGCAAGCAGTCTGATGTGTGTAACATTTGTTTGTTGTATACTCTTTGGGCCGGTGGTGGACAAGATTGTAATCTGACTGCTTACACCTGTCTAATGTTGGTGACATCAATATTCCCTTTAACCATGTACTGGGAAATAGCAGTTTTATTGTGAAAACTGAATACAGTAAATGACTAGAAATCTGCTGTGAATTTGTGACTAAATCATTGTGAAAAAGTTTTAATTAATTGGACTAAAAAAGTTTGAGAAACTGGGAAGAGAACCTGTTTTGCTATTCAATCAGATCATGGCTGATCTGTACCTGAACTCCATTTATCTGCAATTACAACAGGAAAAGCTGGAAAAACTCATCAGGCCAGGCAGCATTGGTGGAGAGAGAAACCGAGTTAACGTTTCAGGTCGATGACCTTTTGTCAGAACTGGAAAAAAAGCAGGAAATGGAAAGCAAGGTTGGGGGCTGGGAAAAGGGGGCGGGGATGAAAGAACAAAAGGGAAGGTCAGTGATAGGATAGAAAGCAGGAGAGATTAAGAGACATTGAGAGACATGAAGAGATATTGAAGGCAAGGGGAGGTGGAAATGGGGCTGGTTAAGGAACAAAGGATGGTTCTAGATGGGGTGTGAATTGCGCTGGTAGAATGAAGGACAGCTGAAGGGAGGGAAGAAAAACAAAAAGTGTGGATAAAAAGAAGAAAATATATATATATGTGATAGGGGCTGAGGTTATGATCTGAAATTGTTGAACTCATTTATCTGCCTTTGATCCATATCCCTTAATACCTTTACCTAACAAAAATCTATCCATCACAGCCTTGAAAATTTCAATTAACCCAGCATCCACAACCTTTTGGGGAGAGAGTTCTAGATTTGCACTACCCTTTGTGTGGAAAAAGTGCTTCCTGATTTTACTCCTTCGCTCTAACTTTAATATGGTGCCCCTTGGATTCCCCCACCAGTGGAATAGTTTCTCTGTATCCCTATGGAATCCCTTTATCCTTTTAAGCACCTCAATTAGATCACCCCTCAACCGTCTAAACTCAAGGGAATAAAAGCCAAGTTTATGCAACCTGTCCTTTATAATTTAATCCTTTATACCCTAATATTCTGATAACTTCTGATAACTCTGCCCTGTACCTGCTCCAAGGCCAGTATATCTTTCCTGAGGTGCGATGCCCAAAACTGAACGCAGTACTCCAGAAGGGGTCTGACCAAGGCCCTGTTCAACTGAAGCATCACCTCCTCCCCATTGTATTCCAGCCCCATTGAGATAAAGGGCAACATTCAATTAGCCTTTTTGATTACTAGCTTAATATTTGCAGCCCTAGAAATGTTGTTGTTAGTATATTTTATTGATTTGCAGAAATGTTAAAGCTGCATCCTCCCACCAAATAGTACAGTTGATCACAATAGTGTTCCCCACCCAATAATGAGAACCAGGGGAATCGATTCAAAATTGGTCCATTATGAACTGCAAATAAGATTAAAATGTCAATACCTGTGAAAAGGTGTTCTTATGTTTACTCTGGATGTGTCAAGTCGTGTTGCACAATAAATGTTATTACTCCAGCTGCAGATGGAGCTTGTACATGCAGGCACAGGTGCACACACACACTGCTATATTGCAGCGATTACCTTTAATTACCTTTATTGTATATCGCTACATAATAGTTTCACAAACCCAGTGTAATCATACAGTGAGCACCTCAGTATTACACTGAATTGGAATGGATGTGATTTATTCTAAGGGCATTATAGAATGGTTATTTGCCTACAATACAAGTTGGGGCAATGGAGACATTATTTGTCATAGAGAGGGAAAAAGGAAGTAATCAGAACTGCCCGGGTGTATTCTTCCTATTTAAATCAGACTCCTACCTAGCTGTTTTCATATGTCTTGTAAATCGACATATTGTGTAATAAAATGAATGAAAACTCTTAATAAGTTTGTTTAATTTTCTGTGTTCCAATTTTTGCTGGTTCAGATTAGAAATGATTGAAACAGTTTAAGTGGAGGGAGCTGGGCCTAGTTTCAGGAATATTTCAGATGCATTTCAATGAAAGGTATTACTTTGAGATGGTGCAGTAGTTACAGCATACAAATTTATCCATGACCTTTTTAGGTGACCTGTGTGAAGCTGCAGCCTGTTCTTCATATTGCTGAGTGGAGGGTGTATTTGTTTATCCTTAATCTCTTATCTTTCACTTGTTCAATTTACTGTGTAAACAACTTCAGTTTTAATACAAATTTGAGGAAATGGTTGCATATTCCAATGGGAACCAGAAATGATTGATTGTTTCCTTGTAAAATAATCATGTGTCCATTTGCAGTATAATACTGTTGCATGGGCAATGTGTAACCTTTCCCAATGAGTAAAAGTCGTGCATGGGAAGTTTCCTCTGTGATCCGCACAGGATTGCTGGTGCTGCCTTCCTAGTAAAACAATTAAATCCATTCAGTCTGAAAAACAAACCTTTTGGGTGGTTGTGAAGTTGCCAGTTGTAGTGTATGTAACGTTCCACCTTTAAGAGAACTATTTTAAGGGTTGCACTACTTTATCTTGGCTACTGTATACTGTAATACCGGTGGTGACCACACCAGTATATAAGTGCTGTGTAAGGATTTATTGGGCAGATTCGCCCTGACCTTCGAATAGTAAAGTCCTGTTAAAGTTACTCTTGTAGTCTGTGTATTAATTCACCATATAACCCACAGACTTTACAGTGGCGACGAGTTCGATCTTACCCTGCAGCTGCGATACATCCGAAGCAGTTAACGAGCGTCGAGAGGAGGCACCCGCCCTCGTCATTCTGCTGAGAGAAGACTCGAGTCTGCAGAGCAAGGAAGAAGGAAGAATTCAGACACGAAGCCTTCCATCAGCAACAGGCAGTGATCGTTCCTTCTGCCATGGTGGTGAGTGAGCCGATCAGCCACGAGAAGCAAGTCGGCCACGTTGACTGTGAGTAGGGGGAAAATTTAAAAAAAGAACGGAGGAAGGGCGGTGAACTCGACCACGGTCGGGGGGGAAAGGAGCCGGACAGAAGTCGGGCCCAGAGGCGCTGAGACTGGGGCAGCGTGGGGCACGGAAGCCGCGGTGCAAGCGGGAACGCAGCCGGTGTGAGAGACCGGGCTACCCAGCCGGTGTGAGAGACCGGGCTACAAGCGGGCTGGGAGACGCAACAGCGTCGTGAGACAGCTCGACCGCGACCGGCGAAAGGCTGGGCAGCTACCGAGGCCGCGAGGCGCTGCGACCGGGATCGTAAGGCGCGGGAAGAAATAAAAATAAGAAACCGCGGAGAACTCAGCCGCAGCCGGGGGAGGAAAGGACCGGACTGCGAGAGGGCTGGGAGGCGCGATTGGAAGCCGCTGAGGGAGAGACAGAGCCCGAGCAAGCGGGAGAGACAGAGCCGAGCGAAGGAGACCGAGGAGATTCAGCCAGCGGCTGGAACTGTTCGCCGTCAACGGGTTGTCCCCAGCGCCGGTTGCCCTGCCGAGAAAAGGGAACAAAGAACGCACTGAAGCCGGCGCGCAGGCTGCGAACCCCGAAAGCCAGCGGTCGTCGCCCGAGGGAAAAGCTTACCCCTCCCGCCAGTAGGCGGAGAAGAAGACAGGAGCGGGAAACCGCCATTTTGAAAGTGGGCGGGGAAGAAGACAAGCGCGGGAAACCGCCATTTTTGGAAGAAAAAAAAGTTAAAGAAAAATTTCGTTGTTGTTTCTCAGGAAGATTGTGAAGATGCCTAAGCGTGGCAACATCAACGAATTCGATTCTGATGTGGAAGATTGGACCACGTATGTAGAACGCATCGAGATATATGGTAAGGTCAATAAGATAGCAAATTATGATAAAGCTCTAACCTTACTAAACTCAATGGGTGCGAAGACATACGGGTTATTGAAGCATCTTCTATCACCAGCTAAACCGGCGGATCAGTCTTTCGCTAATATTGTTGCTGTCCTGAAGGATCATGTGAACCCCACACCGCTGATGTTAGCGGAACGAGCTAAATTTTAAGGGAGAACGCAACTAAAGGAGGAAAGCAACGTGGAGTACCTGGTTGAACTGCGTAGGCTAGCAAAATACTGTCAGTTTGGGGTAAATCTGACAGAGGCACTGAGAGACAAGTTCGTGTGCGGGATGTCGAAGGAAGGAACACAAAAACGACTGCTCAAAGAGAACGATCTTACACTTGATAAGGCTGTCCTTATTGCAGCATCGCACGAAGCCGCAGCGAGAGGCACGGCGGAAATGCAGCTGAAGACAGCGGTACTCAGTGTGGATCAAATGACTTCGGGTACAACGAAATGTTACCGTTGTGGGAAGACAACACACGACCAGAACCAATGCTGGTTTAAAAACCAGGAATGTAGAAAATGTGGCAAACTTGGTCACATAGCTAAAGTATGCCGGTCAGGAAAGAAGACCAGCAACAATAAGTCACCGCAGAAGAAGTACAGAAAGGTACATAAGGTGACTGTGAAGAGTCCAGATGAACTGAATTCGGATTCAGACCCCAACAGCAAGGAACTGGGTAGCCTGAGGATTCACAATGTGAGTAAAGAAGCTGACCGACAAACTATCTGGGTCACACTGCAGATTGCAAAAGTCCAAGTGAAGATGGAAGTGGACACCGGATCGGCATTGACGGTCATGAATAAACAAGATTACAAAAAGTTATTCAAACATATTCCCCTACGGGATACGGAGATAGTATTGCAGACATACACGGGGCATAAAGTATACCCCATCGGAAAGATAATAGTCAAGGTGAGACACAAGGGCAAAGATCACCAAGGAATGGACTTATATGTACTACCCGAGGGAGGTCCACCACTTCTGGGACGGGAGTGGATCAGGAAAATAAAGATAGACTGGCACTCACTAAACACAATGACGGTAGATTTCGGAAAGAAAGATGTCAAACCTGAACGGTTGTCCAGAATATTGGACGAGGCTAAAGAGGTATTCCAGCAGGGACTGGGAACACTGAGAGGAATTAAGGCAAAAATCAAGATTGCAGAACATGCAAGCCCAAAATTTTTCAAAGCCAGATCGGTACCTTACGCGATACGACCTGCTGTGGAGGCAGAACTGGAAGAGCTTGAACGTGCAGGGGTACTGTCGAAGGTGGACTGGAGTGAGTGGGCCACGCCCATTGTTCCCGTCATGAAGTCTTCATCAAGTAACAAGCCAGGGGGACCGGGGAAGGTCCGCATCTGCGGAGACTTCAAGATCACAGTTAATCCGGTGCTTCACACGGTACAATACCCGCTTCCGCGGATTGAGGATATCTTTGCTTCATTGTCTGGCGGGAAACACTTCACCAAGATAGACCTGGCACAAGCATATTTACAGATGGAGGTCGAGGAAGAGTCACGCCAGTACCTCACAATCAACACGCACAGAGGCTTGTATCGATATAATAGACTGGTTTTTGGAGTAGCTTCGGCTCCAGCAATTTGGCAGAGGGCCATGGAGCAGGTCTCACAGGGTATTCCAAGCACTCAGTGTTACTTGGACGATATCCTGATTACGGGAGAAGACGAGGAGGAACACCTCACAAATTTGAAACTGGTGCTCACCAGGTTGAAGGAATATGGCCTTCGAGTTAATCGCCAGAAATGTGAGTTCTTCCAGAAACGGATCTCGTACTGCGGTCATGTCATTGACCAAGAGGGGCTGCACAAGTCACCTGACAAGATCGAAGCGGTCGTGAAGGCCCCCGCTCCGGAAAATGTATCACAGTTGAGGTCGTTTCTGGGGTTGATTAATCATTACCATAAGTTTCTGCCAAATCTATCCACGGTGCTGCATCCGCTGAATGCTCTGTTGCGGAAAGAAGTACCATGGAAGTGGAGCGAGGACTGTAAGAAGGCCTTTCGCAGAAGCAAGGCGTTGATTACCTCTGAGGAAGTGTTGGCTCACTTCAACCCAACGCTACCTCTTCGTCTAGCTTGTGATGCTTCCCCTTATGGTATTGGAGCTGTACTCTCACACAAGTTACCAAATGGCTCGGAAAGGCCAGTCGCATTTGCGTCCCGATCATTGACCTCCGCTGAGCGAAATTATGCTCAGATAGATAGGGAGGCTCTCAGCCTTGTGTGAGGAGTAAAGAAATTCAATCATTACCTGCAGGGCAAGAAGTTTACATTGCTGACAGACCACCAGCCGTTGGTGTCCATATTCAACCCTAACAAGGCCGTTTCCACTATGACAGCACAAAGGCTACAGAGGTGGTCCGTTCTACTAGGGGCACACCAATATGACATCGAATACAAAAGGTCCAAACAGCATGGAAATGCTGATGGGTTATCGCGCCTACCGTTGCCAGTGGAAGAAGAGGCGACTACAGTGGACCCAGTGGAGATGTTCCACTCAACCATAATGGAATGTCTACCAGTAACAAATTCCATGATCGAAAAGGAAACAAGAAATGACCCGACTCTCTCACGAGTCTACAATTTAACGGTGGAGGGATGGCCAGTACATGGCGAACCAATGCTGCCAGCATTTTCGCACAGAAGAGAACAGCTGTCAGTGTGCCGAGGAACCTTGATGTGTGGATCTAGAGTGGTGATTCCACCCAAACTCCAGCAGAAAGTACTAAAGGAGCTTCACGAGGGGCATCTGGGTGGAGTGAAAATGAAGAACCTAGCCAGAGCGTTTGTGTGGTGGCCAGGTATTGATGGAGACATCGAAGAAATAACCGAGAGCTGTCTAGGATGCCAGAAGGTCCAAAACGCGCCACCACAAGCTCCTCTGCATCCATGGGAGTGGCCCTCATCTCCATGGCAAAGGGTACATATCGACTTTGCTGGTCCATTTATGGACTCAATGTTTTTAATCGCGGTGGATGCACACTCCAAGTGGCCGGAGGTAATAAAAATGTCCTCCACCACCACGGAAAAAACCATCACAGTATTAAGGACCATATTTGCCAGGAATGGGCTGCCGGAACAGATCTGTTCTGATAATGGACCGCAATTTGTGTCCGAAGAATTCAGGAAGTTCTTAAAAAGCAATGGGGTCAAGCACTATACGTCCGCCCCATACCATCCCGCCACCAATGGATTAGCTGAAAGGTTTGTCCAGACCTTCAAGAAGGCCATAAAGGCCATGGGTAATGAAGACATAAATCTACAACATAAGGTAGATAACTTCTTGTTGGCGTACAGGAATGCAACACATGCGGTCACAAACCAAACTCCCGCCATGATGTTTTTCAATAGAAGAATAAGATGCCGGCTGGATTTGATTAAGCCAAACGTCAGAAGGGACGTAGAGAACCGGCAATTTCAAGGCATGAATGAAAGGCCAACTAGATCCTTTCAGATCGGTCAACAAGTTTTGGCCCGGGACTACCGTACCGAGAAATGGCAGCCGGGAACTATTGGAAAAAGGCTAGGACCGTTGATGTATACCGTGGACATTGGTGAAAGCATAATAAGGCGCCATGTTGACCAGATCATAGAATCATCCACAAAGGCCCAACCTACTCCACAACTCTATACGTCTAATGTTGAAGCAGAGATACCCAGAGCATCTACCTCCGATCCGGTAATACTGGAATCCGATGAACCTGAAACGGTCCTTCAAGCCGAATCGACCTTGCCAGAAGAACCTACTACACCACCGAAAACGACTACACCACCGAGGCGTTATCCGGACAGAGTCCGGAAGCCTCCAGAGAGACTGAATCTGTGAACTGTTTCACATAAAGTTGTATATATGTTAAGATGTTATATTAATGGGAATATGTATATATTGTTAACCTAAAAAGGGAGGATTGTAGTGTATGTAACGTTCCACCTTTAAGAGAACTATTTTAAGGGTTGCACTACTTTATCTTGGCTACTGTATACTGTAATACCAGTGGTGACCACACCGGTATATAAGTGCTGTGTAAGGATTTATTGGGCAGATTCGCCCTGACCTTCGAATAGTAAAGTCCTGTTAAAGTTACTCTTGTAGTCTGTGTATTAATTCACCATATAACCCACAGACTTTACACCAGTCACTGTTTTCAAAGGAATGGCTAAGTTTAAAAAAAAGTATTCTTTGGAATGGGGTCTAGCAAAGAGCCTCACGAGCACTATTCTGACATTGTGCTATCTCTGTAAACGTCATGTTTAATAGGTCTGACATTTTTCTAACTTTGTAGAACATTTCTGGCCAGGCTGTCTCACAAAACAGTACAACTTGTTTAAAATTCATTAAGTATTGCATCACTTCCAAAAATTGCCTGGAGCAGTTTTACTTTAGAGCTGATAATTATAGTGAGTGGACACGTTTGGAGGAAAGCTCATGTTTGCATATTGCATTAATCACTTGGAAATCTCTTGTTTTATTCAAGTAACTTCAAGCTGTTTTGTTGGGTTTTATTTGATTGTACTAAGAGGTAGATTACTCCTCTGTTGATTTTACTGAAACAATGGCTGATGGTCAAAAATGGGCTAAAATATACCTTGTTTACCTTTAATAATTTGTAGCAGGTTGATTATTGAGGAATAATTAGAGGGGTTCCCCACCGTGCAGATTCAGTTTTTTTTAAAAAAAGCTGTTAATTGAATTTTTAACATAAAAATGCTTTAAAAAGCTGGCAGTGGTTGAGATAGTCCAATAAATACACAGAGCTGGAAAGTCCTGGGAGCACTGTTAGATGCTCAACAGCTGATTTAGTACTTGGAAATGGGACAACAATGGTTGCTTCAATAAGGAGACCAGCTGTAAGTATACCTTTTTAAGAAGTTTTTAGATGACAAAAAGACACACAAATAACTTTAAAAGCATCATTGATAGGGAATACTCTATGGCAATGGTATTATGACTGGAGTATTTCTTTAACAGACTTCATAGAATTTTGTATAAAGTATTAATATGGTTCTGTTTTTTTGGAGAAAGTGTGCTTGCCCTTCATATAAAAAATATTGAAATAAATAATTCAATAATCTTCCTACTTTAAAATCTGTTTGGTGGTGCAGTAGTGTAGTGGTAATGTTGCTGGATCAGTAACCAAGAGGTCATGGGTTCAAACCGCACAGTGGCAAGTTGTGAAAACAATGACTGACAGCTGCTGGATTGTTGTAAAAACCCAGCTGGTTCACTAGTGCCCGTCAGGGCAGAGAGCCAACTATCTCTGCCCAGTCTGGTCTACATGTGACTGCACTCCCACACTACATGGTTGACTCTTAATGCACAGGGCAACTAGGGAACGGCAATACATGTAGCCTTGTCAGTGTTGTCCACATCTGAAGAACAAATAATAATAACATCTATATAATATGTTCTGGGGCGCAGGTACAATTACATTTATGGATTACTGTTGAGGATTATTGTACAAGTCACTCATGACTTTGCGAGCTTTCCTCTACAATGAATATTTGTTTCTAGTTAGATTGGTGGCCTCTATAGAAGGGAGCTCAACTTTCCCTCCTGTACAGAATGCTTGATTCGGTCATGGGCACGCAATTGTTTTCACACAGTAATATCTTGCCTAAAACATAGGTTTCAAAGTAGGATCCTTCAGAAGATTCCAAGGAGTTGACAAGGTCATCCGACATCTATCCGTTGGTCATCAACCGTCTGCATTTGCTAACTTACTAGCCTGTTATTTCTGTTACTGTATAATATTTTTTATTCAGAGATTTCTGCAATGAAAGCACTCTATTCCTTGCTGGCACTTGTTTTTAGAAGTTAGGACAGGGGTCCAAAGGAAAGTGTCTGTATTTGTAGGGGATCCCCACATAGAAAAGTTTGAACATCACCGACTGTTCTGAATGCACCTGAGTGAGGCACTTTGCTTTCTGTGTTGCCTGACATAGAGACTTATCAAATCATATTTGTAGTGTCCGTGTGTTGATAGAGACACTGAAGACAGGAGTTGGTTCATAGGTGTTTACTAAGCAAGGTCTGGAGGGGTACTACGGATATAACACAATATACAGGCTTATATAGCCCGAGTGGCCATTACCGGCATTACAGCACATATGGGGCTCTTAAAGGCACATACACTACAATTCCTCCCCTTTTAGCTAACCAGTACATCATATTTTAAGTAATTATTAATTACATGTTATAAGAAAACTAATATACACATTGCTGTAGTTAATTAATTATAAGTCAGTCTCTCTGGAGGCTTCCTGACTCGGTCCGGATAACGCCTCGGTGGTGTAGTAGTTTCTGGTGGTGTAGTAGGTTCTTTTGGCAAGGCTGATTCGGCTTGAATGCCAGTGTCGGGTTCATCGGGTTCCAGTATCACCGGATCGGAGGTAGATATGGGTATCTCTACTTCATCGTTCGGTGTATAGAGTTGTGGTGTAGGTTGTCCCTTTTCGGATGACTCTATGATCTGGTCAGCATGGCGCCTTATTATGCTTTCTCCGATGTCCACGGTATACATCAGTGGTCCTAGTCGTGTGCAGATAGTTCCAGGCTGCCATTTCTCGGTACGGTAGTCCCGGGCCAAAACTTGTTGACCTATCTGGAAGGTTCTAGTTGGCCTTTCATTCATGCCTTGAAACTGCCGGTTCTCCACGTCCCTTCTGATGTTGAGCTTGACCAAATCCAGCCGGCATCTTAGGTTTCTATTGAAGAACATCATGGCGGGAGTTTGGTTGGTAACCATATGTGTTGCATTCCTGTATGCGAACAAGAAGTTATCCACCTTGTGCTGAAGTTTTATGTCTTCATTACCCATGGCCTTTATGGCCTTCTTGAAGGTCTGGACAAACCTTTCAGCCAATCCATTGGTGGCGGGATGGTATGGGGCGGACGTGTAGTGCTTAACCCCATTGTTTTTTAAGAACTTCCTGAATTCTTCGGACACAAATTGCGGTCCATTATCAGAACAGATCTGTTCCAGCAGCCCATTCCTGGCAAATATGGTCCTTAATACTGTGATGGTTTTTTCCGTGGTGGTAGAGGACATCTTTATTACCTCCGGCCACTTGGAGTGTGCATCAACCGCGATTAAGAACATTGAGTCCATAAATGGACCAGCAAAGTCGATGTGTACCCTTTGCCATGGAGATGAGGGCCACTCCCATGGATGTAGAGGGGCTTGTGGTGGAGCGTTTTGGACCTTCTGGCATCCTAGGCAGCTCTTGGTCATTTCTTCGATGTCTCCATCGATACCTGGCCACCATACAAATGCCCTGGCTAGGTTCTTCATTTTCACTCCACCCAGATGCCCCTCGTGAAGCTCCTTTAGCACTTTATCCTGGAGTTTGGGTGGAATCACCACTCTGGATCCACACATCAAGGTTCCTCGGCACACCGACAGCTGTTCTCTTCTTTGCGAGAATGCTGGCAACAGTGGTTCGCCATGTGCTGGCCATCCCTTCACTGTTAAATCGTAGACCCGTGAGAGAGTAGGGTCATTTCTCGTTTCCCTTTCAATGGCAGAATTTGTTACTGGTAGACATTCCACTATGGTAGAGTGGAACATCTCCATTGGGTCTACTGTAGATGCTTCTTCTACCGTTGGCAACGGTAGGCGCGATAAACCGTCAGCATTCCCATGCTGTTTTGATCCTTTGTATTCTATGTTGTATTGGTGTGCCCCTAGAAAAAGGGACCACCTCTGTAGCCTTTGCGCTGTCATAATGGGAACACCCTTTTTAGGGTTGAATATGGAGATGAGGGGTTGATGGTCAGTCAACAAGGTAAATTTTTGTCCGTGTAGGTAATGGTTGAATTTCTTCACTCCCCATACCAGGCTGAGTGCTTCCCTGTCGATTTGGGCATAGTTACGCTCAGCTGAGTTCAATGAGTGTGACGCAAAAGCTATCGGCCGTTCCGAGCCATCAGGGAATTTATGCGATAATACTGCTCCTATGCCGTAAGTGGATGCATCGCACGCCAGTCTAATTGGCAGTGATGGGTTGTAATGAGCCAAAACTTCTTTGGACGTGATTAAGTCTTTGCATTTATGGAAGGCACGTTTGCAGTCTTCGTTCCATTTCCAAATTACTCCTGTTTGTAGCAGTTCATTAAGAGGGTGTAGAAGAGTTGATAAGTTCGGTAAAAATTTATGATAGTAATTTATTAATCCCAGGAACGACCTTAATTGTGAAACATTTTCAGGTGCTGGGGCTTTTATGACCGCTTCAATTTTTTCAGGTGACTTATGCAACCCTTCCTTATTAATTATGTGGCCACAATATGATACTTGATTTTGGAAAAATTCACACTTGGTGTGATTTGCTTGTAGGCCCCGTTCTCTCAGCCTAGTGAGCACCTACTCTAAATTGGCAAGGTGCTCGTTGTCGTTTTCTCCTGTTACAAGGATGTCGTCTAGGTAGCATTGAGTCCCCGGAATCCCTTGGAGGACTTGCTCCATAGCTCTTTGCCAGATAGCTGGAGCGGATGCTACTCCGAAAACCAGTCGATTGTACTGGTACAGACCTTTGTGTGTATTTATCGTGAGATATTTTTTAGAGGCCTCTTCAACCTCCATCTGTAGATATGCCTGTGCCAAGTCAATTTTGGTGAAACGTTTCCCTCCGGATAGTGAGGCGAAAATATCTTCTATCCTCGGAAGAGGATACTGTACCGTGTGAAGGACCGGGTTTTCAGTCACCTTGAAGTCTCCACAGATGTGAATTTTTCTCTGTTCTTCAGATTTATCATTCTTCAATGCTTTCTTCATGACTGGGACGATGGGTGTTGCCCACTCGCTCCAATCTATTTTAGATAATATGCCTGCCTTTTCCAAATTCTCCAGCTCTGCCTCGACTGCTGGACGAATTGCGTATGGCACCGGTCTCGCCTTAAAAAACTTGGGAATTGCTGCATCTTCCACTTTTATTGAGGCGGTGATGCCTTTCAAGGTTCCTAGTTTCTCTTGAAACACTTCCTTGGCGTTGGCCAAGATGTCTTTTAATCGTTCAGGTATGACGTCATCATCATTTTTTTCCTTACTGGTCACCGTCAGTGCCTGAATGGAGTGCCAGTCTAAACGTATTTTCCTGATCCATTCACATCCCAACAGCAGTGGACCACCATCTTGTAGAACGTATAAATACAACTTCTGTATTTCCTTGCCGTTGTATACAACAGGCACCCTTATTTTTCCTTTGGGGTATACTTTCTGCCCCGTATATGTTTTCAAGATAATGGATGTGTCTTTCAAAGGTATATGCGGAAATAGCCGCTCGTAATCCCGTCGATTTATGACGGTCAGAGCTGATCCTGTATCTAGCTCCATTTTAACTGGGGACCCTGCTATTGTGAGGGTAACCCAAATGGTCTGGTAATCTTCTTTGGCAATTACATTATGTAATTTGAGAGAGCTTAGTCTCTTGTTCCCGGAGTCGCTATCGCTCTTCTGGTCTTCGGAGCTACTGTCCGTCATCATTTGTACCTTTCTGTGCTTTTCCTTATTGATTCTTTTCCTGTTAGTGGATTTTTTGCTTCCAGATCGGCACACACGTGTAATGTGTCCCATCTTTCCGCATTGCCTGCATGCTTTGTCCTTGAACCAGCAGTCCCTCTGGTCATGGGTGGATCTGCCGCAGCGATAACATCTCTCGAAACCCTGTGTCATTTCATGGGTGCCGAAGTCCTGTGGCCTTTGCTGTATCTCTGCAGCTCCTCTTGCACTGAAAGCCTTGTCCAGTGTTAAATCTTTCTCAGAAAATAGCCTTTTTTGTGTTCCTACACTTAGGAGACTGCAGACGAATTTGTCTCGCAGAGAATCTGCCAGTCCTGCCTCGAATTGGCAGTGTAGGGTATCAACAATCTCCTTAAAATTCTTGTCCATCGGTTCGGCTGGAGTGATTAAGTTTCGTAACAGCTTGTATGTCTTTGCGCCCATTAGATCCAGAAGTACTGAAGCTTTTTTCTCATCTTCTATTCCATTTGCGGTGCAATATACCTCCACTCTTTCCACATATGTGGTCCAATCCTCTATCTTGTTATCAAAAGCATCAATATTGCCAGAATTAGGCATTTTAGAAAAGATATGGCGCTTCCTGCGCTTTTCTTTTCTGCAGAAAAGATATGGTGCTTCCCGCGCTTTCCCGCCGCTGCTGCCGATGACAACGCTGTTTTCCGCGGTTTCCGTTCTTTTTTTATTTATTTATTTATTTACAGTTGGAGACTCGTTCCCGCCGGACTCTCTCTGTAGGTCTGAACGCCGACCTGCTTGCAGCCGCGGCCGTCTCCCGAGTGCTCCCTCCCCGTCTGTTACTGCTTGCCTCCGCTTTCGCTGCTTGGCCCAGCTGCAGAGCCAGCCGCTGGAGCCCCAGCCTGACGCCCAGGAAGGATTACCACAGTACCTGCCACCAGCTTGGCCAGCTGGTGAAACAACAGCTTCTTTCACTTCTTGATTCTTCTGGACGCCAGAGGAATCGATGTCCTTGAGGTGCTGCCGAATTGTAGGTAAGTCCGTTTCCACTTTGTCGCCACTGTAGTGTCCGTGTGTTGATAGAGACACTGAAGACAGGAGTTGGTTCATAGGTGTTTACTAAGCAAAGTCTGGAGGGGTACTACGGATATAACACAATATACAGGCTTATATAGCCCGAGTGGCCATTACTGGCATTACAGCACATATGGGGCTCTTAAAGGCACATACGCTACAATATTTCGTGAATTAAATGTTCCTGTTTTAAAATTGACGAAGGCCCAATTTTTGTGTATAGGTGCCCATAGTTCTGTGCACAGAATTGTAGCTCTGCGGTGAAGAAGAAAAACAAGCCGAAGCCTTTTATTTCCACAAAACCAAACCAATTTGCCAATGTCATATCCTTTTGGTGGAGACCTTTCAAAAGACAGGAATTAATAGATATTTAACCATTAGTAGGGATGTATCTAGCATTTCCTTGAGTTTTTCTGTTGGTGTGTTTTTAGCTAACATAGTTTTGATGGTAGAAATCTTTTCCTCTGTTAGTGAAGATATATATATACAGGAAACTTTGTGCTATCCGGCACCGACGGGACCGAGCTGTTGCCGTTCCCTCAAAACTGCCGGACACACCAGCGTTAATGTTGAAGCATACGGAGCTTTTCATCTCCGTATCTGACAACAAACACTGTTGCTTAGCAACAGCTTCTAAACAGTCGGCCCGTACCTTGGAAGCGTCTCTCTGAAGCTGTTGCTAAGCTACAGAGACATTGCAGAGCCTGACTGTTGAAAAAAAAAGCCACGAGAAGAAAAAAAAGCTAACAAAACGGCTCCTGATTTTTGCCGGTGGCTCGAGCTTGCCGGACATTTAGACTCCGGATAACACAAAGTTTCCTGTATGTGTGTATATATATATTTAGTTTTGAGCACGTACAATATACTTATTTTGAAGTTAACTAAAATGTGCACTGAAAATCAGAGGCCAAGTTCAACTTGAAACTCTCACTTTTAGCTTTATCCATCTTGTTCACATATATAATAGACCAATGCATTCTTTGTAAAAGATGGACAAATTTGAAAGCGCAGATCTGCTTAGGCACGACACTCCCTGCAAAATATTAAGATCATATAATAAAGGCTTACATGGCCCATTTACTTCAGATTTTACTTGATCAACTTCTCTGAACAACAATGAACCGATCATATAGGTTTCCAAACAGCTCTATGTTAATCTGTGTAAACAGCAGATAATCCAGACCATACAACTGTAGAGTTGTGCAATGTACTTGCAAATTCTTGTCTCTCCTGAAAAATGGTTGTACACTTTGGGGGTAAAAAATTGTCCCTATTAGCGCCAGTAGATGGCGCTAATGCAGCGCTGCAAGCTGTAATGACAGCTTCTGTCGAGTCCAGCGCCATACGCCACATCAGGACCCCCCATAGCATTGCCGGTAACAGCGATCGCCAGGGACTTCAATGCCAGGGAGATCGTGATGTCAGTGAGTGTGCAACACTCACGGAACGCCTGATCTGCCAAATTGCTTCTCGCCACTTGGAGTTAACGACAGGGAGAGCTGGCGTGTAGCACCAGGATCTACGGCGGAGGGCTGGGAGGCAACGAGGATGATGGGAACATGTGCACAGAGGGAGGAGGAAGAAGATGAGGAAGATGATGAGGAACAGGAGGGAGGGAGGAGGCAGCGAGACGATCGGACTTCTGGACGGATGGAGCCGTGACCGGCTCATCAGATTCTGATTTGAATGAATAAAACCCCAGATCCCTGTTGCTCACCACATCCCCATCATACCATCCCGTGTCATGCCATATCACAGAGTCCTCCTGGGCACAAAGGTGAAATTAGAGAGACCACAAAATAATCCAAACTCTATTATTAAATTTATGCATAAACATATCACACATCACAAATTCTAATAACTAATGACCCTTTTCCCTGCCATAGATGAATAACTGTCATTGTGTGCGAGGTGTGAGATGTGGGTGTGAGTGTTGGTAGGTAGAGATTGTTGGTGGGTGAGTGCTGGGGGTGTGGTGCATTGAGCAGTGTGCAACGCTTGTGGTACAGATGGCGGTATGTTGCATTTGTTAAAGCCTTCACTCATCCTGCCCACCCGTGTGAGCTTGTTAAAGTTATTCTTGCACTGGGTGTGGGTCCTAGGGAACCACAGTGCTGTCCGTGATGTGGTGTGCCACCTCCCTCCACATAGTGCGGCAGACTTGTGGTGAGGGCCTCCTGCCCATTGGTGGGTACAGGACCAACTGCCTTCTCTCCACCACTAAAACCAATGCCTCCAAAGCTTCATGGGAAAATCTGCGGGCTCTCTCCCTGGGGTGGCAATCTGCCATCAGGATTTGTAAATAAGTGCTCCTTCTCCTTGTTCTGCTTCTGCTTGCTGAGGCAGCTGCGCAGCCAACAATGCTGAGAATCAGGTACTGCAGCATCAATGGTCCTCCCCTTTAAGCAGTGAAAAAAGCCTGTGTCAATCATTTCTTGCGTTTAGACTACACCCGATATTGGTCAATCTTTTCAGTGTAATGCCAATAAGCTTGGGTTTTTAGGCCAGATTTATGGCTCCAATCATTTTAATGAGGAGTGAGAATGAATTTTGCATGCAGTCGCGATGATTTTCACCTGGCGCTTATTCACCATTTTTCATCTAAACACTGCCCATTCCTTGGCTATAACGAATTTCTAGCCCCAAGAATTAAATTGTACTCTTCGATTTGGCATGTTTAAATTGCCAGAAGCAATGTTTTCCTCCGCTCCACTACAAGATTGCTGTTAAGTCCGAGGAGTTAATTAAAATCATACTTATCTGTGCAGGAGAGAACTACAGTAAAATAACATTCTAAACTGAAAATTAAACACTTGCCTAAGTACAGATATTGAAAATAAATGTTAAACTGAAAATTAAGTTTCAGTATTACGGAATGAATATCCGATAAGACAGCAAAGACAAAGATGGTGGCAGTTTGTCCTTGTAGAACAGTCAAAGGATTCCAAACTTGCATTTGAGCAGTGGTTTTGCTTGGGTGCCTGAATGAATGGTACCATGATACGACTTGTTTCTTTTATCTGTCACTTCGATTTGATGGCAAAGAACTTATTTTTCAATTCTAAAATATTACAGCCGGAAATTCCAAAGTACAAACCTGACCCTGATCAAGCTTTGCCATTAAAGGGAACCTTGGCCAACAGTAAACTGTTTTAAGTCCTTCCAACAGCTTGTCCTTTGGGTAATTTTTATTGTGTGCCCGGAATAAAATGATAGTAATCTGAAATAGTTTACTTGGGATTTGTCCTCCATAGTTTCAGTAGAGAAAAATCAAATCTATGACTTGCATAGGAAGTTCCATGTGCACTTGTCTTTGCAACATGAGTGGGCCAATACTGTTAGCAATTAAAAGCAAAAATAAAAACTGCTGGAAACACTCAGCAGGTCAGGGAGAATCTGTGGAGAGAACAGAGGAATGAACGTTTGTCAAAACTGTTAGTAATTAGTCTGTAAACATTTTTAACTTCATCATTTGATTAATCTCTGAACTGTTTGATGTAAAGAATTCATATTGTAGTACAAGTTATTAAAACCTAAAAACATAATCTTTCAAGTCAATGATGCACATAAATACAGAAAACATATACGATGAAAATGTGGTTGACTCTTAACTTGCCCTCTGAACTGGCCTAGCAAGCCACTCCGTTGTACCAAACCGTTACAAAAAGGGACATTCACCACACGGACTGCAGCAGGTTAAGAAGGCAGCTCACCACCTTCTCGAGGGCAATTAGGGATGGGCAATAAATGCTGGCCTTGCCAGCGATGTCCACATCCTGTGAATGAACAAACAAAAATGAATGAATAAAACAAAATGCTATCCATTACAATGTTTTAAGCCCAATCATGAATCCCCCTGTCCCAACTGCACATTGAATAGTTCTTTGTGGACTTTATTCCAGCATGGAGACTGTTACCAACCATGGAAAACTCCATAGGCTAGGCTTTCCACCTCCACCTCGTTTCCTGGATTTGCTTTGTGTGAATGTTTGTCAGTTGTGGCCCTTTAGGCCCTGGAATCCAGAATTCTGAGGCAAGTGCAGGGGGCACTGGGGTAGAACTGGAAGAGGTACCTGTGCAACTGCACTCCAAGCACTGCCATGCACAGACCCCACCAAAAAATTTTGAAATTTAAAGTTTGAATTTATTTCCCCTTTTCTCCTCTGTCTCCCCACTGCAATCGGCCCTGGGGTGCCTGTTGTATTACGTCACTAGACTGGTACGATTCCCTGGCAGTTGCTGATAAGCCTGTCTCCTATATGGCAATGACCTTGGGCTGGAATAACAAGTGGGATCAGGAGGGCATCACTGATGAAGATGCATTGCCAGGCGCACAACGGCCAAGTGGAAAGTCCACGGCCTAGAAATTCAGGCGTTAGCGCCAGCCGCTAGCGCCTTAGGAGGAAGAGAAGTGGGGCGCTAAGCCGCTAGCGCCCGTGCGCGGCGCGATCTGCGCCTCTCGCGAACTTCACTCAAGATTTAGCGGTGGCGCAAAGCCGCAGCGCCCGCTCAGCTGCGCGCGCAGATTGTGACGTCATTTCATGGTGCAACGCCCTTGGTGTGCCCCGAACCGGAACTTCAGTGGCGCTGCCCTTCTTTGCGCCTGGCACCCCCAGCGACTGGAAGAGGGGAACGGTTCCCAGTCGCTGCAGGGCGCGGGGGGCGCTATTTAAAGGGGACTCCTCCTGCATTATAAGTGCAGCCATTTTGTGCCAATCCTTCTGTGTGAGAGACAGATATTTGGAGAGAAACAAAGGCAGAGAGCTTTCTGCTTTGACTAAGCGCTCGCACAGGTACTTCTGGCTTCAGGCCAGAGCTTTGCACTTGGATTTCACTTTCAGTGCCATAGCCTTGAGTAGCCACATATAATGGGGGCTGCAGTGGGTGGAAACGTTGGCTTTCTGCATTGCACTCAAAGGGATCAGGGACGCCCTGAGAGAGTGCCAGTCATGGCCAGACGGAGAAGGGCCAACAGGCGTCGGCACAGGAGGCCTTACCCACCCAGGGTATACCGCCAGCAGTTCTCATACCTGAACATGTCTGAGGAGCAGTGTGTTCGGAGGCTGCGATTCAGAAGGGTGGTGGTCACTGAGATCTGCCACCTGCTTCACAGAGATCTGCAGCCACAGCTGAGGAGCAGGACGTCTCTGTCGGTGGCAGTAAAGGTGACGGTGGCTCTCAACTTCTATGCCACCGGCTCCTTCCAATCCGCTACTGGGGACATTGCCAACATCTCCCAGTTCGCGGTACATTGCTGCATCCGCCAGGTGACCAATGCCCTTTTCAGAAGGAGACGTCAGTACATCTCCTTCCCCATGACCCTGGACAAGCAGCAAGAGCGTGCAATGGGATTTGGAAGAATAGCGGGCTTCCCCATGGTCCAGGGCGTAGAACTGATGAACCAGCAATGGTCAGGCCTTGCTTCAGGCCTGCAGTGTGCAGGGCATGGCAGCCAAACAAGTCGACCCTCCCCCTTTAAGAGCTGACCGGCGCCAGTGTGTCTGCCTTCATTCAGAAACTCGCCGCACCTGCGCTGCGCCCGCCCTTGGTGTTAGCGCCTCGGCACGCCGGCTTAGCGCCTTATGATAGTCATGCATCGCCTGCTTTAGCGCAGCAGCAACCTCTTGGGGCGATGCAACTGAAGATCGGCGAAGGTGACGCTAAGTTGCGCAGGGCGCTAAATTTAGCGAACGCCCAACTGTAGCGCCCCAAACATGGCTATACTGAATTTCTAGGCCCAGGTCTACAAATTTAATTGATAGTTAATGTATTTGTTCTCATGTATGTAGCAGGGTTTTCATTTCAGTGGAGTTTTAAAACCTTTCCTTTGCTGCAGGTGGTGAGTCCTGTTCTGATATAATTTCATTCGTTATGGCAGCACTGTGTCTGGACTTACAATTGAAAAATGGCCACTTGGGTGTGGTAGCACAGCGTCTGCGGGCTTTGTGAGCATCGTGGGGATCACTGCAAAGCCTCATCCATTTCTTCTGTCCTATTATTTATGGGATTTTAATACATTTTATGGATTCCACAAATCTAAATGCAAAAAGCTCCCAGTATACAATGATGAAAAGTTGGCAACATGAACACTTAAATTTAAAGAGACAAATAGATTTAAAAATCTTCTTCGCCTTTTAAGAGGTCCAGCTGAGAACATAAAAACAAAGAGGAAAAAAAATCATAGAAACATAGAAGATAGGAGCAGGAATAGGCCATTCGGCCCTTCGAGCCTGCTCCGCCATTCAATGAGATCATGGCTGATCATCCAAATTCAGTACCCTGTCCCTGCCTTCTCCCCATATCCCTTGATCCCTTTAGCCTTAAGAAATATATCCAACTCTTCCTTGAATATATTTAATGAACTGGCCTCCACCGCCCTCTGTGGCAGAGAATTCCACAGGTTCACCACTCTCTGGGTGAAGAAATTCCTCCTCATTTCAGTCCTAAATGGCTTACCCCTTATCCTTAGACTATGACCCCTGGTTCTGGACTCCCCGGCCATCAGAAACATTCTTCCTGCATCTAGTCTGTCCAGGCCTGACAGAATTTTATAGGTTTTGATGAGATCCCCACTCAATCTTCTAAACTCCAGTGAGTATAAGCCATCATTATTTCAATTATCTTGACTGTTCAGTTTGTAAATTTGTATTGGGACTGTTTGAAATTCAGTCTTTAGGGATAAGGGAGAAAGTGTTGGCGAATTAACCAAAACCAAAAAGACATTTCTTTAGTTAACACAGTGGGGGGACCTGTTGCTCCTTGTTTGTTGGTGGGCTTTATTTTTGTAAATTTGGGGGGAGAAATTCGGCATGTTAGTATCTTCTGTTAGCGTCTGGCGAGCGCTAATGGTTTTGCAGCAAATCCAACGGCGCACGTGAAATTCACCCAGGATTTAGCGCTGGCGCTAACAGTTAGCGCCTGGCAGATCGTGATGTCAATGCGTATGTAACGCCCTGTTAACAGCCCAGATGCAAAATTGACTGTCACCCCCTGCCTTAGCGCCTGGCCTGAACAACGGCAGGGAGAGGAGGCGTTATGCATTTGGGTGGCTGCTGTAGGAGCGGTATTTAAAGGGATCAGCATCCACTTTCATTTTAGTGGCCAATCAATGCTGCCTTCTCAGTTTCACATTGCGAAACAGCTGTTTTCAGTGAGTTAAATGTTTCTTACTTTCAGGAGTGGTTTGCCTGCTGAAAATTTGTCACTTTAATTCTGCTAAGATTTTGAAGTCCTACACTTGGTTACATTAATGGGGGCTGTACTGGCACTCAACCTTGCCCTCCAGCATCAACGTCGGAGGCAGCAGAGGCAGAGACAAAGATTGGAAAATGTGGCCAGAGGGAGGAGGGTCAACAGGACTCTCAGCAGGAGGCCTTACCCTCCCAGGGTATTCCGGGAGCATTTCTCCTACATACATTTAACTGAGGAGCAGTGTCTTAGAAGGCTTCGCTTCAGCAAGGAGGTGGTCACAGAGCCCTGCCACCTCCTGCAGCCAGACCTCGAGCCCCAGATCAGGACCACCACTGCTCTCTCAGTGGCAGTCAAGGTTACCGTTGCCCTCAATTTCTACGCCAGCGGATCCTTCCAGTCTGTAGCAGGAGACATAGCTAACGTCTCGCAGTTCGCCATCCATTGCTGCATCCGGGAAGTCACAGAGGCTCTCTACAGAAGGAGAAAGGACTGCATTTCCTTCCCCATCACCATTGAGAAGCAGGACGAGTGTGTATGTGGCTTTTCCAGGATAGCGGGCTTCCTCGTGGTGCAGGGCACCATTGACTGCACCCACGTTGCTTTGTGGGCACCCCATAACAATTCTGAGGTCTCCCATAACCGCAAAGGCTACCACTCTCTTAATGTCCAGTTGGTGTGTGACCACAGACAGCAAATCCTCACCATTAATGCCCGCTATCCTGGCAGCAGTCACGATGCCTTCATCCTGCGCCAGACCAGTGTGCCACCACATCAAGCTCGAGGCTGGCTGGTCGAAGACAAGGGCTATCCGATCTCCACCTGGCTCACGACTCCCCATCCGCAATATCAGAACTCATAATGAGAGCCATGCTGCCACCAGGAACATCATCGAGCAGACCATCGGGGTGTTCAAGCAATGGTTCCGCTGCCTTGACCGCTCGGGAGGAGCCCTCCAGACTCGGCAGAGTGGGTGTCCCTTTTTGTCGTGGTGTGCTGCATGCTGTACAACTTGGCCATCATGAGGGCCCAGCCATTGCCACCAGGCATAGCGGGACCACCTCAGGAGGAGGAAGAGGGAGAGGAGGAGGACGAGGAGGAGGAACAGGAGCGAGGGAGGAGACAGCCCCTCAATCAGCCTTCTAGAAGGGCGGTCCATGACCGCCTCATCAGACTGCGATTCCAATAAATTCTACCCCAGATCTCCGTTGCTCACCACATCCCCATCATTCCAGCCATTTTGCATGCCATATCACAGCGCAAAGCTGAAATGAGAGAGAGCACAAATTCTGCAAAATTCAATGAATACATTTATCAACATTCAGTAAACACATAAATGCAACAACAATACTAACAAATCACATGTGTGCAAACCCTTACTTCCCTCTTTACAGTGACTTTTCCAAATCTACTGCTCCTATGTAGTGTCTCCCCGGTGGCTGCAGCAGGGCTGGTGGAAGGTTGCTGAGTGTCGGTGCCAGAGACTACAGATGGCCTTACAGGATGCCCTTGACCAGCTCTGAGCCTGGAAGGCCCAGCTGTAGACTGCACCACCTCAGGATGGGCGGCAGCAGTCTGGCCTGTCTGGATGATAGGCAGCGACAATGGCAATGGTGGAGTGGCAGTGGTGGGAGAAGGAATGCTGTCATCCTGAGAGAGGACAGCAGGTTTCTGCTCCACTGACATACTGCCACTCCCCCGGGGCAACACCTCAGCATCCCTACCAATCTACTGGAGCACAGATTGCTGGCCTGCTGCAACACTGTGAGATTCCCGGTGGACTGTGGTGGACCCAGCGATGATGGCAGCAGTCCGAGCTTGCGTAGCATCAAGCTGAGACTGCATGAGAGCAGTCTGAGACTCGATGGCAGCAACCATTGACTGCATTACAGCATTAAGACATTGCGTGGCTTCCGCCTGTGCTGCAGAGTATGCTGCCACATCGCCCATGACACGCGGTCTCTCAGGGAGACCACCATCCTTTGCAGACTGCCAAGGATTGGCTCCATGGTGTGCACAGAGCTCTGTGCAATGTTGGAGGCGGACTCCTCCATGCCCCTTACCATTGCTGAGAGGCCTTCGGGTAACCCTTGCCATTGCACCTATCATCTTGGTGTGCATGCCCATCACCCTTCTTGTGAACGCCTCCCCATCAAGGTCCTCATCTGAGTCCTGTGCAGCAGAACTCATACGCGAACTCGCCCTCCGGGGAGCTGACCCCCCAAGCTACCCTTTCCCCCTAGCCTTGCTGCAGCCCACTCGTCCTCAGTACATCACCCAGTGCAGACCCCTCTACTAAACTTGCCTCTAAAGATCGCGTAGTCCCAGTATCTGAGGTGGTGCCTGCAGGTGAGACATGCAGTGATGCGGTGCTTTCTTCCTCCACCTTTTCTGCCACCTCACTCTCAGTGGGGGGCTCAGGGACAGGCTGGTCAGCTGGTTGCTGATTACCTGAAAGCATAAAGACACAAGACTAGTGTTAAGGTGAGGGCAGGGGGGCAGGAATGGAGCAAGGAATGCAGACAGTATAATGAGCTGGAAAGTGGGAAAGGCTTGTGGTGTGAGGGGGAAGTGGTATGAGAGAAGGAGAGGGGATGAACATACCATTGTTGCTCCCAAGGGGGTCGATGTCACCAACGGCCACAGCGCCCACCACCTGGCACCCAACGACTCTCAGCACTTGCTCCTCCAGGTCTGTAAGCTGTTGGATGTCAGCTTCACCCCTGCCTGTTCGTTCCTGCTCCCTCCTATTGTGAGCCCAGCTTGGCCTGCAAGAGAAAGGAAAGTGTGTGAGTGAGTGTGCAGCTATGTGTTTGAGAGATGTGCCTGCCACAGTTGAATAGCTGTGATTGTAGGCCAGGCGTGAGATGTGGATGTGAGTTTAGTAGGTGGAGATGCTTGGTGGGTGAGTGGTGGGGATGTGCTGGTTTGTGCAGTGTGTACAGATTGAGGTCCAGGTGCTGGAATGTAGGACTTGTTGAAGCATGTACTCACTCTGGCCACCCGAGTGAGGTCGTTGAATTCTTTGTGGCACTGTCTGAGGGTCCTGAGGACCACACTGTTGCCCAGACCTCCTGGGCCACCTCCCTCCACATTGCCAGTGGCCGGGAACAGCACTGCCCTCCTTCTTTCGACTGCCGCGACCAATGCCTCCAATGCCTGGTTGCTGAAATGGTGAGCTCTCTCCCTGGGACTGGGATCAGCCATGAGGATAAGAGGTATAGCTGTTGAGTTGCTTGGAGGTCGCCTTCAGAGCCAGCAATGTCGAGAATAAGTTTGTGCAGAATGATTGAACCTCCCTTTTAAGAACTGGAAGGAGCCAGTGTGAATGATGAGCCCTGATTGGCGTGCACCTGAAATTGGTTATCGCTCTGTGGGTAGCCCCCCGCTCTCTGTGTGTAGCCCCCCGCTCTCTGTGTGTAGCCCCCCGCTCTCTGTGTGTAGCGCCCCGCTCTGTGTGTGTAGCGCCCCGCTCTCTGTGTGTCGCGCCCTATGTTAGGCATTTAGTGCTCCAGTTCTTTCTTGGAGCGCTAACAATCAATTTAGCGGGAGGTCAGAAGGATTAGCGCCTGGCACTAATTCTACAATTTTTTTTAATTTAGAGCCCCAACCGGGGCGATACCGAATTTCTAGCCCTTAGTGTCATAACATGGTACAACAACTACGTTTAGGACAGATGTCCCTCAGAATTAGCTGAGAAATTAAAAAATATGGGTAAGTCTTGAGATATCTGTCTTTTCCTTCAGCTAAATCTTGTTATGACACAGTGGCCTAGAAATTTGGTGGGCTGCGCCACCAGTTAGCGCCTAAAGAGGGCACACAGTGGCTTCAGCGCCACTGGCCACGCCTCCCGCGATATTTAGCTGGGGCGCTAATGGCGGCGTTAACCTGTTGCGCTGCGCCGCCTCCGATGACGTCATCGGTGTGCGCAGCGCCCCGCTACCGCCCCGATCTCGATATTTGGCAGCGACCGCCTCTGTAGCGCCGTACACAAATGGTGCCCGCTTCACGACGGCCGCCTGCCAGCACCTCCGTCCCCAGCCTCCTGATCGCCCCCCCGCGGCATTGCCGGCTGTTTTCCGAGAGCCCGGCACTTCTCCTCGGTGCCGGGCTCTTTTGCCGACACTCGCGATCTCCGATCGCGCTGGTGCAGGCCCCTCCTCCTTAAGAATGGGAGGAAGGCCTGCAGTACCGCAGCGCGCCGTGCCACAGCGTGTGGCGCTGCGGCACGTTGCGCTGCGATATTCAGTTTCAGCACCCTAAGAGGGACGTGGAGCGCCTCGAGCCTCGCCCCATGTCCCTCTTGGGGCGCTCAAGCTGAATTTCCGGCGGTCGCTACTGCTCCAAACGCTGCGCTAAATCCGGCGCCCAGGCGAGCTTGGCGCCCCGTTTGTGGCTCCACCCAATTTCTCCCCCAGTGAGTATTTTTCTGAGTATGTGCTGGTGATAGGAAATCTCGCCTTCTGCCAGTAAATTAGGGAAAATCACAGGCGGTGCACCTGTAATATTATGATATGTGTTGGTGGTGAGCAATGTTCTCTGCTTGGAAAAGGACTCCCATATTGTTTCATGAAGCTGGTGTACTGTTTAATGCATTTGTGTACAATCGCTCTGTGCATTTTTTTTTACAAGTCATTAATCCATGTATTTAAAATTGATTGGCTGCATTTACAGTAGCTGGCAAAGAAAGATTGTGTGAATAGTTTAAGCACTACACTACCAGAGGAAATTAAAAAACTCTTACAGTTAAAATGCACATGTAAAAGCTGAAGACACGTCTGAGAAAATTCTTGCAATCGTTATCTCTTTCTGCTTGCAATTTTAATAAAACTACATTTGAATATTCTGCAAGTATTTACAAGCTGAATAGTCAGTGATATCAAAATGACAATCATACCACTCCTTTTATGGAGTTTATTTTCTTTTACAATTTGCAGCATGTACACCTGGTAGGTAATGGGAGATTACCTACAGATCAGAAACCCAGAGCAGAGTTTTAATTTGTTGTGCATTTCCTAGCCTTCTGCATCTCAGCTATTTAAACAAAACACTGGGGAGCAGGGAGGTTGGTTGAGGGCAACAGATTGGATTTTGATGTTTCATCTCAAGAAGCTGGATTCAAATCCACCCAGACTGTTGTAATGTGAATGTCTCCACTCTGAGAGCTGCAAAGGTGCCACTGAAATGAGGTTGGACAGCTCAACTCAGATCCCAGTGGAGATGGGCCCAGAAAACACAACTGCCCCTACTTAGTCATTTATCGGCGACCTTATTCAGGCCATAGGATGGATGACTTGTGTGGGAAAAGGAAAATGTCACAGTCTTGCTGTAGAGATATGCTTCTCTGAGTTTGGGGATGAGAAACATTGTTGCTGTTTTCTAAATAACTTTACTTCTGCATTCTTGTGGAAATGTTTCGATGTAAATAAAGAAATCTGAAGGTAAACACAGTAAGTGTCCACCACTTGAATTACTGCCGGGAAAGTTGCAAAATGGGAATGCAATTACAGACATAATAGACTTGTAACTTGATAAGCTGGTGGACCATTCCGAACTAAGCATTCAAACAATGTTAAACATTTCTTCCCTTTACAGCCTTCCCCATATAATTGTGCCCGACCTGGGTGTATTTCATGCTGACACTGGTGTCTGAATTGGAAAGTGTTCCATTCCGCTCCACAAACAAGCCACTTTGAGCACAGAATTTACTAACAAAAAAAATTAGTTGTATAGTTTCTAGCTTCTGCAATGCTGTGGAATTTTTCTGTGTAAATAACCTAACCCAATGACACAAATGCCACAAGTGCCTGTAATTCCTGTCAGTCCAACTACCATCTGGGAAGTTGTGACAAGCGAATGCAATAACTTTCATGGAGCACCAGGCAATTGGACCAGATAATGTCGGATGTGGATTTGTTAAATTAAACAAAACTTAAGAATATGTAATATTTTGACGCTCTTTCTATGGTAGCAGGAGCTTTTCGTAACTTCACGAGATGGAGCACTGTTAAGGTTTTAAAATGTAGCCCCATTTCTCCATGCAATGTCCCAACAATGAAACACTCACCGCTGTGGACAGACTCTTCGTGGAAAGAACAAATTCCATTTTAATAGTCCAGTGGAGTGGCAGATCTTGTTAAAATGAGCATTATAGCTTGTAGAGGTTGTGCAATGCAGACTGTATCTTTACTGCACAGTTACAGACAGAGTGCATTCTGTACTTTATCTGCGTAACACCAGCCATGAGCCGCAGAGCCTGACTATTGAAGTCAAAATCTTATCTGCAGCAGGCACAGTGGCTGCTTTGTTTGGCTAACTAGGCATGAAAGCATAAAATAAATTGTTTGGATTTCTCTGGATTTATTTTCAATACACTTGGGACAAACATGTTATATCAGATTTTAAAAATGTAATAATTTGTCTAGCTGCATATTTTTAAACATGGGAAGGTACTTAAATGTTTCTCAAGAGATGCAGAAGACATTGCCAAAAATTTTGTCTGGGATCTTTCACCATTTTTTTTTCATTTTCCCATCATTTAGTGGATGAATAAACTCAGAAAAGTGGGGGTGATTGTGAACTCTGGCAACCTTTTGTCTTTGTTTGTTCCCATATTCTGACCCTCTGGGGATGAGTGCTTGAAACCACAAATTGCTTGTTTCTCAGGCCTGAAAATTGTAGTTGGAATAGAACTGAACTAGGTTAGTCCATAATGAATAACCATATGGATTGCATTGACACTTGGCTATAAATATACTGTATAATGTCGTAAAAAATTGAAATATGAAGGTTGAAACTTTGATATTCAGCAGTACGATACAGTATAAAGCTAAAAGAGGCTTACACAGATGCAAAGCAAAGTGGAAATCCAGTGGACATGGAGAACTATAAAATGCAACAAAGGGATACAAAAAAAGTATTAAGAGCTACAAAAAGGAATATGAAAAAAACCTTGAAAAGGATATCAAGGCTAACAGTACATTTTTTAATAAATATATTAAGAGAAAGAGAATGGCTACGGGAAATGTGGGCCCATTAAAGACAGACGCAGGTGGTGCTGTAATCAACAATAAAGAAATGGCAGTCTTGTTAAATGAGTACTTTGCATCTGTCTTCACAGTAGAGGGAGATGCGAAACATAGAAGATAGGAGCAGGAGTAAGCCATTCGGTCCTTCGAGCCTGCTCCGCCATTCAATGAGATCATGGCTGATCATCCAAATTCAGTACCCTGCCCCTGCCTTCTTCCCATATCCCTTGATCCCTTTAGCCTCAAGAAATATATCCAACTCTTTCTTGAATATATTTAATGAACTGGCCTCCACCGCCCTCTGTGGCAGAGAATTCCATAGGTTCACCACTCTCTGGGTGAAGAAATTCCTCCTCATTTCAGTCCTAAATGGCCTACCCCTTATCCTTAGACTATGACCCTTGGTTCTGGACTCCCCAGCCATCCAAAACATCCTTGCTGCAATCAGTCTGTCCAGAGCTGACAGAATTTTATAGGTTTCGATGAGATCCCCTCTCAATCTTCTAAACTCCAGTGAGTATAAGCCCAATCAACACAATCTCTCCTCATACGTCATTCCTGCCATCCCAGGTATCAGCCTGGTGAATCTTCGCTGCACTTCTTCCATGGCAAGAACGTCCTTCCTCAGGTAAAGTGACCAAAACTGCACACAATACTCAAGGTGCGGTCTCACCAAGGCCCTGTACAACTGTAGCAAGACATCCTTGTTCCTGTACTCGAACCCTCTTGCTACGAAGGCCAACATACCATTTGCCTTCTTAACCGCCTGCTGCACCTGCATGCTTACCTTCAGCGACTGGTGCACAAGAACACCCAGGTCTCTTTGCACTTCCCCTTCTCCCAATCTATTGCCATTCAAATAATAATCTGCCTTCCTGTTTTTGCCACCAAAGTGGATAACCTCACATTTATCCACATTATAGTGCATTTGCCATGTTCCTGCCCAATCACCCAACCTTTCCAAATCGTACTGGAGTTTCACGACATCCTCCTCACAGCTTACCCTCCCACCCAGCTTTGTGTCGTCTGCAAATTTGGAGATATTACATCCAATTCCCTCGTCCAGATCATTAATATATATTGTGAACAGCTGGGGTCCTAGGACCGATCCTTGCGGTACCCCACTAGTCACTGCCTGCCACTCGGAAAACGACCCGTTTATTCCAACTCTTTGCTTTCTGTCCGCCAACCAGTTCTCTATCCAAGTCAATACCTTGCCCCCAGTCCCATGTGCCTTAATTTTGCACGCTAATCTCTTATGTGGGACCTTATCGAAAGCCTTCTGAAAGTCCAAATACACCACATCCACTGGTTCTCCCTTATCTATTTTACCAGTTACATCCTCAAAAAATTCCAGTAGATTAGTCAAGCATGATTTACCTTTTGTAAATCCATGTTGACTTTGTTCGATCCTGTCACTGCTTTCCAAGTGCTCTGCTATTTCATCTTTTATAATGGACTCTAGCATTTTCCCCACTACCGATGTCAGGCTTACCGGTCTATAATTCCCCGCTTTTTCTCTACCACCTTTTTTGAATAGTGGGGTAACATTAGCTACCCTCCAATCCATGGGTACCGTTCCAGAGTCTATCGAGTTCTGGAAGATGACCAGCAATGCATCTACCATCTCTAGGGCCACTTCCTTAAGTACCCTGGGATGTGGACCATCAGGCCCTGGGGATTTATCGGCCTTCAGTCCCATCAATTTTCCTAACACCATTTCCCTACAAATACTGATTTCTTTCAGTTCCTCCCTTTCATCAGACCCTATGTTCCCCGGCATCTCTGGGAGGTTATTTGTGTCCTCCTTTGTGAAGACAGAACCAAAGTATGTATTTAGTTGGTCTGCCATTTCCTTGTTTCCCATTATAAATTCCCCTGATTCTGACTGTAAGGGACCTACGCTTGACTTCACCAATCTTTTTCTCTTCACATATCTATAAAAGCTTTTACAGTCAGTTTTTATGTTCCCTGATAGCTTACTCTCATATTCTATTTTCCCTTTCTTAATTAATCCCTTTGTCCTCCTTTGTTGACTCCTAAACTGCTCCCAATCCTCAGGATTATTGCTTTTTCTAGCCAATTTATATGTCCTCTCCTTGGATCTTATGCTATCCCTAATTTCCCTTGTTAGCCACGGTTGAGTCACCTTTTTTGTTTTATTTTTATGCCAAACTGGGATGAACAATTTCTGTAGCTCATCCATTCGGTCTTTGAATGTTTGCCATTGCCTATCCACCGTCAACCCTTTGAGTGCCATTCCCCAATCAATCCTACCCAACTCGCTCCTCAGACCATCTTAGTTTCCTTTATTTAAATTGAGGACCCTTGTCTCTGAGTCAACTACTTCATTCTCCATCTTAATGAAGAATTCGGTCATATTATGATCGCTCCGACCCAAGGGGCCTCGTACAACAAGATTGCTAATTAATCCTTTCTCATTACATAATACCCAGTCTAAGATGGCCTGATCTCTGGTTGGTTCCTCGACATATTGGTCCAGGAAACCATCCCGTAAACACTCCAGGAATTCCTCCTCCACAGTATTGTTACTAATTTGGTTGGCCCAATCTATATGTAGATTAAAGTCACCCATGATGACTGCTGTGCCCTTATTGCACGCTTCTTTAATTTCCATTTTAATGCCATCCCCAACCTCCGCCTTACTGTTTGGAGGTCTATATACCACTCCCACTAATGTCTTTTTCCCCTTAGTATTTCTCAATTCTACCCATACAGATTCCACATCATCAGAGCTAATATCCTTCATTACAATTGTATTAATCCCTTCTTTAACCAGTAATGCTACCCCACCTCCCTTTCCTTTTTGCCTATCTTTCCTGAATATCGAATACCCCTGGATGTTGAGTTCCCAGTCTTGGCCATCCTTGAGCCACGTTTCCGTAATCCCACCCAAATCATAATCATTTACCTCTGCGCAGCCAATTCATCCACCTTATTACAAATGCTCCTCGCATTAAGACACAAAGCCTTCAGGCTTGTTTTTTTAACGCTCTTAGACCTATTAGAATTATTATTTACTGTGGCCATGTTTGATTTAAACCGTTGATTTCTCTGACTGCCACTTTTGTTTTTCTCCTTCCTATCTTTTGCTTTTATCCCTGTTTTCCTTTCCTCTGTCTCCCTGCTCAGGTTCCCAACCCCCTGCCATTTTAGTTTAAACCCCCCCCGAACAGTGCTAGCAAACCTCCCCGCAAGGATCTTTGTCCCGCTCTGGTTCAGGTGCAACCCGTCTGACTTGTACAAGTCCCACCTTCCCCAGAAGCAGGTCCAGTGATCCAGGAAACTAAAGCCCTCCCTCCTGCACCAACTCTTTAGCCACGCATTCATCTGCTCTATCCTCCTATTCCTATACTCACTAGCATGTGGCACCGGGAGTAATCCAGAGATTACAACCTTTGAGGTCCAAATCTTTAATCTGCTCCCTAGCTCCCTAAACTCTTGCTGCAGGACCTCATCCCTCTTCCTACCTATGTCGTTGGTCCCAATGTGAACCACGACCTCTGCCTGTTCACCCACCCCCTTCAGAATGCCCTGCAGCCGTTCAGTGACATCCTTGACCCTGGCACCAGGGAGGCAACAAACCATCCTGGAGTCACATCTACGGCCACAGAAACACCTATCTGTTCCCCTTACGATAGAATCCCCTACCACTATTGCTCTCCCACTCTTTTTCCTCCCTTCCTGAGCAGCAGAAGCACCCCTGGTGCCAGGAAGTTGGCTGCTGCTGCCTTTCCCTGGTGAGTCATCCCCCTCAACAGTATCCAAATTGGTATACCTGTTTGAAAGGGGGATGGCCACAGGGATCCCCTGCACTACCTGCCTGCTTCTATTGCTCCGCCTGGTGGTCACCCATTTCCCTTCTGCCTGTGCAGCCCTACCCTGCGGCATGACCAACTCATCAAACGTGTAATCCACGACCCTCTCAGCATCGTGAATGCTCCACAACCCATCCATCCGCAGCTCCAGCGCCTCAATACGGCCCGTTAGTAGCTGCAGCTGGATGCATTTCTGGCACACGTGGTCGTCAGGGACACTGGCAGCGTCCCTGAATTCCCACATAGAGCAAGAGGAGCATAACACGGGGCTGGGCTCTCCTGGCATGACTTACCCCTTTAATTAATTTAAATTAATTCAATACCACCAGTTAAAGATATACTCTAGGGCACTTATTTACCAACTGTCCCCACTACACCACAGAGACCCAAGAAAATATAAACTGCAGAATTTAAGCTTGTAATGAAAAGGAGAAAGAAATACTCACCAACCAATCACTTACCTGCTTCCTGGTGACGTCACACTTGGATTACTTTTTACCTCTCTCCCCTGCTGTTGAATTGGTCGGGCCTCGCCTCGCTGAATCAGCCGCCGCTTTTAAACTGCTGCCGGTCACTGCTCCCTCACAAGTCTGATGTTCTGGTCGGGCCTCGCCTCGCTGAATCAGCTGCTGCTTTTAAACTGCCGCCGGTCACTGCTCCCTCACAGGTCCGATGCTCTGGTCGGGCCTCGCCTCACTGAATCAGCCGCCGCTTTTAAACTGCCGCTGGTCGCTGTTCCCTCACAGGTCCGAGTACCAGAGATATGAGGAAAACTAAAACTAAATCAAGGGGAAGAACTTACTGGATTTAATATAATTTTTTTTAAAAATAGGACAAATACTGAGACTGAAGATAGACAAATCTCCAGGACCTGATGGTTTTCACCCCAGGGTATTAAAAGAAGTAGATGAGGAAATTGCAGATGAGTAGTCATAATCTTCCAAAGCTCTTGATTCGGGAATTGTGCTGCTGGATTGGATAATTGCAAATGTCACTCCATTATTTAAGAAGGGTGGGAGAGAGAAACCTAGTAACTACAGACCTGTCAGTCTTAGATCAGTTGTGGGAAAGTTACTAGAATCTGTCATTTAGGACAGAGTGACTAAGCACATGGAAAATTTGAGCTAATCAGAGAGTCAGCATGGATTTGTGAAAGATAAGTCATGTCTGACTAATCTTGTTGAATTTTTTGATGAGGTCACCAACCTGGTAGATAGGGAGTGCCTTTCGATGATATTTATATGGAGTTTCAGAAGGCATTTGATAAGGTTCCGCACATGAGATTATTAGCAAAAATGAAACCGCACAAACTTGGAAGCAACCTTGCGACGTGGGTTGGAAATTGGTTGGGAGGTAGGAGACAGAGTAGGGATAAAGGGTGCTTACTCTGATTGGCAGGATGTGACAAGTGGTGTACCCCAAGAATCTGTACTTAGGCCTCAGCTTTTAACCATATTCATGACTTGGATTAAGGAGTAGAGAGTTGTTTATCCAAGTTTGCAGATGTCACTAAGTTGGACGGGACAGTGAGTAAAAAGAAAGAAAGACTTGCATTTATATAGCGCCTTTCACGACCACCGGATGTCTCAAAGCGTTTACAGCCAATGAAGTACTTTTTGAAGTGTAGTCACTGTTGTAATGTGGGAAACGTGGCAGCCAATTTGCGCATAGCAAGGTCCCACAAACAGCAATGTGATAATGACCAGATAATCTGTTTTTTAGCGATGTTGATTGAGGGATAAATATTGGCTAGGACACTGGGGATAACTCCCCTGCTCTTCTTCGAAATAGTGCCATGGGATCTTTTACCTCCACCTGAGAGAGTAGACGGGGCCTCGGTTTAACGTCTCATCCGAAAGACGGCACTTCTAACAGTGCAGTACTCCCTCAGCACTGCACTGGAGTGTCAGCCTAGCTTTATGTACTCAAGTCCCTGGAGTGGGACTATGAACCTACAACCATTCTGACTCAAGAGGCAAGTGTGCTACCAACTGAGCCACAGCTGACACAAGTAGTGTAGATGGAAGCAGGATGTTATAAAGGGACATAGAAGTGAGTGGGTAAAACTGTGGGAAATGGAGTTCAATGTGGGGAAGTTTGAGGTTATTGACTTTGGATCCAAGAAAGACACAGCGGAGTAGTTCTGAAATGGTGAGAAATTAGGAAATGTGGAGCAAAGAGAGTTGGGTGTCCATGTACACAAATCACTAAAAGCTAGTGGATGGATACTAAAAGCAATCAAAAGGGCTAATAGAATGCTGTTTTTTAATCTCAAGGAGGCTGGAATACAGAGGGGATGAAGTTATGCGTCAGTTGTATAGAGCCATGGTCAGACCCCAGCTGGATGACCTGCATTCAGTTCTGGGCACCGCACCTCAGGAAGGATATATTGGCCTTGGAGGGGATGCAGTGCAGATTCACCAGAATGATACTGGGGATTAAAGGGTTAAGTTATGAGGACAGGTTGTATAAAGTTGGTTTGTATTTCTTTGAGTATAGAAGATTGAGGGATGATCTAATCATGGTGTTTAAAATGATAACATTTGATAGGGTATATAAAGAGAAACTATTTCCTCTAGTGAAAGAATCCAGAACAAGTGGTTCCCCTCCCTCTCTCCTCCCCTGAAGGTGCTCACTGTGGCTGGGTTCAGTTCTACACTGTTAAAATTAGAGCCAGGCAATTCAGGAGTGAAATTAGGAAGCACTTCTTCACATAAAGGATAGTAGAAATCTGGAAAACTACCCACCCCCTGTCAGAATTCTGTGGATGTTGGGTCAAGTTAAACTTTCAAAACTGAGATTGATAGGTTTTTATTAGGTACAGGTATTGAGGGATATGGAGCAAAGGCGGGCAAATGTGATTGAGGTACAGATCAGCCATGATCTAATTGAATTGCTGAACAGGATTGAGGGGCTGAATGGCCTACTCCTGTTCCTATGTTCCTATTTGCGTATTGCAACACTTTACAGTGGAACAATGCCAATTTTCCCTGATTTACTTGACCCCTCTAAAAGGCATTTGTTTTCCAAATTACAGTATTTGTTCAGAGATGTCACTTCAGTTTTAAGCGGGCATTTGTAAAAAAGATTTACAAGGATGATACCAGAACTGCGAGGTTATACCTATCAGGAAAGATGAACAGGCTGGGTCTCTTTTTATCTTGAAAAGAGAAGACTGATGGGTGACCAAATAGAGGTCTTTAAAATTATGAAAAGTTTTGATAGAGTAGACACAGAGCAAAACTAAAGGCCATCAATATAAGATAGTCACCAAGAAATCAAATAGGGAATTCAGGAGAAACTTCTTTACCTAGAGAGTGGTGAGAATGTGGAACTCGCTACCACAGGGAGTAGTTGAGGCGACTAGCAGAGATGCATTTAAGGGGAGGCTAGGTAAGCATATGAAGGAGAGGCTAGGTAAGCATATGAAGGAGAAGGGTTATGCTGATGAGGAAGGAGGCTCAAGTGGAGCATGGGTTGGTTGACCAGAATGTCCTGTTTCTATGCTGTATATTCTATGTAATTTCTTAGTGAATTGGAAGCTACTCTCTCTATTGTACTGTAGACAGTATTATTGTAGCCATTTCAGACTAGTATTACATCAGATCGAATGAATTGCCGATAATGTCAGAGAGCAGAATCACTAAATAATGATCAGAAGAAAATGAACCATTTTGTTCCTATAGCCGGTATGGCTTCACTCGTCACAAGTTAGTTTATTTTTTTCAATAAATCACTCCTACATAATTCTATCTGGTTTATGCACGTTTCATGTGATTTAGAAGTTGCAACATTTTAAGTGGTAATCTCCAGTTATTCAGGTTTCTGCGAACTCCTGGAAATCACTTCTGGGTGGAAAATAAGTAAGTAAATAAATCGCTGGCCACACAATGAGTAGTGGGGGGAGGGGTGTTCTTGCCATACTGTCCAATGCATTCATGATAACTAGATAAGGATGAAATTGCTTGTTTTTGTATGTATGCTTCAGCTGTGCAGTAATCAGCCACATCCAAAGTAGATTACAGTAGTCCAGCAGATAATGTATTGTGGATTGTAGTAACCAAATAGGAACAGATATTTGATCATAACCTGGTCCTGAGCCAGCTGGTAGACTTTTCATCCTTATTACTAGGAAATTGTAAGCTAATAAAAAAATAAACTAACCTGTGGTGTGAGGGCCAAATTGGTTTATTTTCTTGTAATCATTATTTAGTGATTTATTTTTGGTTATATTTCTGCTCTTTGACATTATCTGGTAGGCTTAATTAGGCCTAAAATAGAATCTTTGCAAAACTCAAAGAGAAGGGTCTGCCATTGGTAAACCAATATGAACACTTTTATTTTAAGACCATTATTAACTTTGGTTGCATTCCTGACCTACAACAGTCAGGGTGTCACAGTTTGCAGTTCTGTGTCCTTTTTTTTTCACAAGCAAGATGCAGACTGATGCGCCTCAATAACTTCAAGGCTCAAAGTTAACGGGATAAAACTAGGCTTTTATTAGCAAAGAAAGATGCCTGTGTCTTCACCTAGCATTCTGCTGTTCTGCTGCAAGACAAGCCTGGGCTTGTCTTAAGTAGGGCCAGGTATGGGCGGAGCTGACACACCCAATGGGGAGAAAGGGGGCGGTGCACTATATACAATACAAGGTAAAACACAGGAGCAGGCAATACAATATATGTAGTTAAATACAGAGTCTGATGAATGACATATTTCATCACATTCACCCCTTCTACAGATTTAGTCTGTCCGGGGGTGTGATAGTCCTCTGTGACCGACGTAACGGTTGCGGTGCCGCGGGTGCCGGCTGGGTGTCCCAGGTGACCTCCTGGGTCTCTGCCGGGGGCGCCACCGGGGTTGTTGAAGGAGTAGGTGGTGGGGGTACCGTTGGCTGGTGTTCTTCCGGGGGTGATGAAAGAATAGTGGGTGGAGTGGGTGGGTAATAGTTGTTGTGGTTGTTGCTGTTGTTGTTGTAGTCGTTGTCGTTGTTGCTGTTGTTACTGGCTGGGGCGAGGTCTTTTATGGACACAGTGTCCTCCCGTCCATCGGCGTGCCGGACATACGCATATTGTGGGTTGGCGTGGAGCAGGTGCACGGGCTCCATGAGAGGGTCCGTCTTGTGGCCCCTCACATGCTTCCGCAAAAGTACCGGACCTGGGGTGGAGAGCCATGATGGTATGGATACGCCTGAGGTGGATTTCCGGGGAAACACAAACATTAGCTCATGAGGCGTGGCATTAGTGGCGGTACACAATAGTGACCGTATTGAGTGGAGCACATCTGGGAGGACTTCCTGCCAGCGGGAGATAGGGAGGCCCTTGGTCCTTAGAGTTAGAGTGACTGCCCTCCATACTGTCCCGTTCTCTCGCTCCACCTGACCGTTACCCCGGGGGTTGTAGCTGGTGGTACGGCTCGTGGCAATCCCCTTGGACAGCATGTACTGGCGTAGCTCTTCACTCATGAAGGACGCCCCCCTATCCGTGTGGATATAGCTTGGCATACCGAACAGGCAGAACAGGCTGTTGAGGCATTTAATGACCGTGGCGCTGGTCATGTCTGGGCAGGGGAAGGCGAATGGGAAACGGGAGTATTCGTCCACAATGTTCAGGAAGTAAACATTGCGGTCGACGGACGGGAGGGGGCCCTTGAAATCTAAGCTAAGCCGCTCAAAGGGCCGTGTAGCTTTGATTAGGTGGGCTCTATCAGGGCGGTAGAACCGAGGCTTGCACTCAGCGCAAGTGCGGCAGTTCCTGGTCAGAGACCGAACTTCCTCAATCGAGTAGGGTAAGTTGCGGGACTTTATGAAGTGGAACAGCCGTGCGACCCCTGGGTGGCAGAGGTCGTTGTGGAGGGTCTGTAGCCGATCCCCGGTGGCGTTGGCACACATCCCTCGTGAGAGGGCGTCGGGGGATTCGTTAAGGGCCCCCGGCCGGTATATGATGTCATACTCGAAGGTGGAGAGCTCGATCCGCCACCTAAGAATCTTATCATTTTTAATCTTCCCCCTCTGTTTATTATTGAACATAAACGCTACCGACCGCTGGTCGGTAAGTAGGGTGAAGCGTTTGCCGGCTAGGTAGTGCCGCCAGTGGCGCACTGCCTCCACGATGGCTTGGGCCTCCTTTTCCACGGAGGAGTGTCTGATCTCGGGCCCCTGGAGGGTCCTCGAGAAGAAAGCTACGGGCCGCCCCGCCTGGTTGAGGGTGGCCGCCAAGGCAAAGTCAGACGCATCACTTTCCACTTGAAAGGGAGTGTTCTCGTCCACTGCCTGTAGCGTGGCCTGCTCAATATCCTGCTTAATACTTTTGAAGGCAGCATGGGCCTCAGAAGAGAGCGGTAAAGAGGATGCTTTCAAGAGGGGGCGGGCTTTATCGGAGTAGTTAGGGACCCATTGGGCATAATACGAGAATAACCCCAGGCACCTTTTCAGGGCTTTGGGCGTGTTGGGCAGGGGCAGCTCCCATAGGGGGCGCAATCGGTCGGGGTCTGGTCCGATTTCCCCATTCTCCACCACGCTGCCTAGTATGCAGAGGCGCGTGGTGTTGAAAACGCACTTGTCCTCGTTGTAAGTGAGGTTGAGTTTTTGTGCGGTTTTCAGAAACCTCGCGAGGTTTGAGTCGTGGTCCTGTTGGTTGTGGCCGCAGATGGTGACGTTGTCGAGATAGGGGAAGGTTGCCTGCAAGTGGTGGTCATCGACCATGCGGTCCATCTCCCTCTGAAAGACCGAGACCCCATTCGTCACCCCAAAGGGGACTCTGAGGAACTGGTAGAGGCGTCCGTTTGCCTCGAAGGCGGTGTACGAACGGTCCTCTGGTCTGATAGGGAGCTGGTGGTATGCTGACTTGAGGTCGATAGTGGAGAACACCCAGTATTGGGCAATTTGGTTCACCATCTCGGATATGCGGGGTAGCGGGTAGGCGTCTAGTTGGGTATAGATGTTGACTGTTTGACTGTAGTCAATCACCATCCGCTTCTTCTCGCTACCCCTCACCACCACCACTTGGGCGCGCCACGGGCTGTTGCTGCGTTCAATAATGCGCTCCCTCAGGAGCCTGTCTACCTCGGTCGCGATAAACCGCCTGTCCTCCCAGCTGTACCTCCTGCTTTTGGTCGCTATTGGCCGGCAGTTATGGGTAAGGTTCGCGAATAGCGAAGGCGGCTTTACCTTCAGGGTAGCCAGACCGCACACTGTGAGGGGCGGCTGGGTCCCACCGAAGTTGAGCGTGATGCTTTGGTGGTGGCACTGAAAATCCAGGCCCAAGCTCACGCTCACACATAAATCCTTCATAATTAACAGTTTAAAATTATTATATACAGTGCCTTTCACGGACAATCGTAACGCGCAGTAACCCGCAATAGTCGATATCTGGGTTTTGTCGGCCATAGAGATCGTGCCCTGAGTAGGGACTATAGTTAGAGAGAGTCGTTGTACCAGACCAGGGTGAATGAAGCTCTCCGTGCTCCCGCTGTCAATTAAACATTTAACCTTGCACCCGTTTACCTCGATGTCCACCATCGATTTGGATAGTGGGTGCGGTCTGGACTGGTCCACTGTGATCGACGCCACTGTAGGGCCCTGATCGGGACAAGATGGTGGGCCACACGAGGCCGGGTAAGATGGCGTCCACGATGTCTGCTTGCGAGATGGCGGACCCCACGAGGTCAGACAAGATGGCTGCTCCCACGGCGCGCACGCGGCGGCGGCGGGTTTGCCTGCGGGGTTCCCTCTGCACACCTTCCCAAAGTGCCCCTTCTTACCGCACTTACAGCAGGTGGTGCCTTTCGCCGGGCACAGGTTCCTGGTGTGCTTCGGCTGCCCGCAGAAGTAGCATTTGGGGCCCCGATGCGTCGCAGCAGTCATAGGGCTTCTGGGGGGAGAGCAGGGCCCCGACGGTGTTGGGCTACCGGGCGGGGAAGATGTCTTCCAACATGGCGGTGCCCTTGGTGCGTACGAGGCGGCGTGGGCCGCGCGGCCTGAAGAGCAGGCATCAGAGTTCTTCTGAGCCACATCCAGCGATCGCGCTGTGTCCACAGTCTGTGTCAGATCTAGGCCCGTTTTCTCTAGCAGTCTCTGCCGGATGTAATTAGAGCTAAGGCCTACGATAAAGGCATCCTGAATAAGCTCGTCTGTGTATACCGTTGCTTTCACGTCTTTGCATTTGCAGTCTTTGCCAAGCACTTTTAGGGTGACTAGAAAGTCCTCTAGCGACTCTCCGGGTCGCTGTGTGCAGGTAGCAAGCAGATGCCTGGCGTACACCTCGTTGGTAGGCCGCTGATAGTGGGCCTTTAGAATGTTGCAGGCATCCAGGTAGGTGGCGGCGTCTTGGATGAGTGGAAAAACCCGGTGGCTTACCCGATTCTGCAGGATCCCGAGTTTCACATCTCCGGTGGCTCTAGAGGCTGTGACGGCTTCGGAGTTGGCCATAAAAAATTCCAAGCACTGGAACCAGTGTCCAAACCGTGCCGATGCATCCGAAGCATGCGGGTCCAAATCCAAGCGTTCCGGTTTCAAAAGTTGATCCATCGTTGAAAGTTTGCTAATAAAATTGATGCGCCTCAATAACTTCAAGGCTCAAAGTTAACTGGATAAAACTAGGCTTTTATTAGCAAAGAAAGATGCCTGTGTCTTCACCTAGCATTCTGCTGTTCTGCTGCAAGACAAGCCTGGGCTTGTCTTAAGTAGGGCCAGGTATGGGCGGAGCCGACACACCCAATGGGGAGAAAGGGGGCGGTGCACTATATACAATACAAGGTAAAACACAGGAGCAGGCAATACAATATATGTAGTTAAATACAGAGTCTGATGAATGACATATTTCATCACTCAGACGAGCTGTCTTCATGGCCCTGAATTTACGGTTGGTGGCGTAGTAAAGGAGTACGCCGCCAACCTCTGAATGGAATCCGTATTTACCTGCTGTGAAGCCCCCTTCGAGAGGTTGCTTTGAAACGCTGTGGAGTTGTGCGCAGTGTAGTGGCCCATGGATCCCGGGGGGCACCGTTGTGCGTAAGCATACCTGGGATCACATGGGGTGGTGCTCCTTTCACTTCCTGACTCTTAGCCAAACAGGAAACATAGAAATCTCTGATGGGGCAGCATTAAGCTTTGCAGAAAGTCCAGCAAATTGCCCTCGCTGTCTTTAATTGATTATTGAAGACCCTTTCCTTAGTTTATGTGTATGCATGACTTTCTGCATGATATTAAACATTCATATTTTCATTTAATAATATGCATGGTGAATCATAAAAGAATTGAATATGAATTATATGCATTTTGTTAATTACTGACTATTAAAAGAAAAACTCATTTTAAATAAAAAGAACTGGTAAGATGAACAAGTCTGAAGTTTTACCTAACACAGTAAATTGAAGCTATTTTGATTTGCACAGTTTAACCTAAATGCATAAAAATGAAAGTAATTATTAATACTTTAGTGCACTTTACCAGATAGTTAAATGTTTCTGGCCTCTGGATAGGAACCATAAAACTCGATTAGGATGCTTTTTATGGGCTGTAGCATAGACCTAGCTCAAAATTCATACAATTTTCTCATCTCCACGCCCCCCACCCCAACCTCTTATGCCATGCAACAGACTCCTGCGCCTGTTTGCACCGGCCATAAACATTTTCAGAGTAATTGATATGCAGTGGGCAATTAGCCCAACTTTTCATCAGCACATCATTCGAATGAGGACTTGAAAGTCGTAGCGCATCATCTGTCTATTCGGAACTTGACAGATCGCAAGTTCAGGGAAATCCCAAACCTGCGGTCAATTTCAAAGTATGAATGACGGCGTACTCTGACTGCGAATTCAGGGCCAATGTGTTTTGGGCAGAAGCTGGCCTGAAAGGGAATAGTTTCTCCAGACAAGTCCATGCTGGGTTAGCCATCCATAGGCAGTTAAGAGGTGATTTAAACGTGGTTTTGGCAGTTGTTTTGCACAGACCCCAAAGACTAGCCAATTTGTTACTGAAGTCTGGCCATCTAGTTCCTTGGCGTTTTTTAATTTGTGGGTCAGGGGAGAGAGGCTTTTCAAAAAAAAAATTGGGACAGACGCCAGGAAAGCAGCAGAAAGGCTGTGAAAAGAGGAAATCAGCAGAAAGATTGCAAAAGATCTCTGTACTGTCTGCAGCACAGATAGCAGAGCAAATCCATCTACGTTAAGCATGCAGTGTTCTGTCTCTTTTGCCTGCTGTGGAATTAAGCATCTTACAAATTGAACTGAACATTGTTTTGTCCATTGTTTACTCTGTCCCCCTTTGCAGAGGTGATAGGAGTACACATGCTTAAGGCACAGAGATCTGGTCTAGATCGTAAGAGAGTTTAATTGATATCCTGGATCCTGTGGTTGCACTGGCAAGTACAGGGCAATGGGAGTCAACTTCTGTTTTTTTTTAAAAGCCGGCAACCAGACTGCTTAAGGGAATAACTGACATCAATGAACCTGAGCAAATATCTGCAGCAGATGTAAATTCATACAGGGATTAGGTAAGGAAAGAACTTGCCTTTATGTAGCACATCCTCAGGATGTCTCAAAGTGCTTCATTGCCAATTAAATTCTTTTGAGGTGTAATCACTGTTGTAATATAAGGAAACAGAGCTGCTAATTTTCACACAGCATGGTCTCACAAACAGCGATGACAAGTGTGATCAGATAATTTGTTTTAATGATGCTGGGTAAAGGAAAAATATTGGTCAGGACACCAGGGGAATTCTTCTTGGAATAGTGCCATGGAATCTCGCAGAGATCATTTCTCTCTCACAATCATTCTGCTGATGGGGCTGTAGTTTAATGTTTCATCCAAAAGGCAGCACCTCCGACAGTGCAACACTCCCTCAGTACTGAAGTGTCAGCCTGGATTATGTTCTCAGTATCTGAAGTGGGGCTTGAAACCCCAACTTTCTGACTCAGAGCTAACACTGAGCCAAGGCTGACATGCAAATATTGTATTTAACAATGAGAAGACTTCTTTTAGGTATTGTAGCCATGATGATGATAATGAGCTAAAAGCTTGATAAAGAAAATGGTGACACTGCAGCGTAGAAGAATGTTTTGTACTTCTACATATAGGCAGCACCATTTTAGCATCTGGGGCTAAATTGGATTAAATCTTCTATTCATGAATAACTCCGAAATGGTACACTAAAAGTTTTCATCTCTGTTTGACACTTGTTGCTATGTACTATTTATATGTTTGTTCTGCTTGTACTCACTACATTAATATTATAAACATTCAATCCTGATTTCTTCAAACCCAATTGAAAAATATCACAGGAACTAATGCCTCTATATCAGCACTGCTGTCCTACAGTGGACTCTGCACCTGTGACTATTCCATTCCTTCCTTGTCCAGAACAGTATCTGTTTGTTCACCAGTAACTAAGGTGTGGTAGTGTGGAACATAGAAGCGATTACTATGAGGAGTTGTTACTTTAAAAGATCTTACTGCTTGGCTGATACTTTAGATTCCACACAATAAACCAGAAATTAGTTTTCTCTGGCCTTGGCCAATTTAGTAGTGGTCTCTGGAGCAGCTGTGGTATTTCTGTAGGAGTGCAGTGAAATTTTGGCACTGTATTTATCCAGTCCTCTTGCATTAACTCATGACTTTTTTTTTAGAAAACAGACCCTAGAACCAAATACAAACACACAAAATGATGCAAGAGGTGAAATAGATGAAAGAGTTTGGAAACATTTTTATTTGGAAAGAGCTACAATTCTGAACAGTTGCACCTTAAAAATAAATTAACCGTTTAATAGCCATACAGAATTGACGGTGGGTATGAAAGATATTTAATGTTAACTAACCCCTGCGTTAGAAAAATTCATGAGGAATTTAGAAGGTGCATTAATTGTTCATACGTGACTAGCACCAGGAACAATAATCTATTCAAATAGAAAAGAAAATCGGACAGGATGTAAACCAGGCTGCCGATTCGTTATTGCCTGTTGTGTGCTACCTCCGAAGTTGAATTTCACCCTTTTAGCTACATAAACACATTTCTGAAAGATTGAGGATTTTGTAGTGTAGTAAAAGGGAAACCACAGAGTAAAACAAAAACCTTAATCCAACCTGTAACTCTAAAAATAAGGCAGAGATCTCCCTTTAAAATTGATCTCATCCCAACCTTTATTCAAAAACTAAAGTGAAACAAAGGATAGCACCCCCATTGGTTCTTACTTCTTGGACTTTCTTGTATCCATTTTTGTAAACTTCTTGTTGTATTCATCAACATGAAGGATGTTAGTGCTAAGGAATGGAACACTTGCCATTAAGACACCAAGGAGGTCAAATTCAAGTTTGTCAGGAGCGCAAAATGGACGGTAACACATTGGCTGCCCGTCATACACCCTGACCAATGGAAAAGAAAACTGGGCAGGGTGTGTAACAGGTAGCCAATCCACTATTGCCTATTTTTTTCACCCCCACTGAAGTTGAATTGCAACTCCCCCATCCCCGAGTGCCAACATCAACTACTTCCAAGCCAGTTAGAGCCTGGTTAGCAGGTCAACCAACTCTTTCGAACTTGGTGGGAAAATGCTTGGTGGGCCCTGCACATTGCGCCAGGAAATTCAAGCACTTCTCTTGCTTTTTTGCACTAGAGAGCAGGGCAGTCATACCACTTCGCTTCTTCTTCTTAGGCAGTCCCTCGGAACCGAGGATGACTTGCTTCCACATTAAAAATGAGTTCTCAGGTGACTGATGAGTCCAATGCAGGACCTACAGTCTCTGTCACAGGTGGGGCAGATGGTGGTTGAAGGGGCGGGTGGGTGGGATGCTTGGGTTGACGTGTGCTCCTTGTGCTGCTTGTGCTTGGCTTCCGCTTGCTCCCGGCGAAGAGACTCAAGGTGTTTGGCGCCTTCCTGGATGCTTCTTCTCCACTTTGTGTGGTCTTGGGCCAGGGATTCCCAGGTGTCAGTGGAGATGTTGCACATTTTCAATGAGGCTTTGAGGGTGTCCTTGAAGCGTTTCCTCTGCCCACCTGGGGCTCGCTTGCCGTGCTGGAGCTCCGAGTAGAGCGCTTGTTTTGGGAGTCTTGTGTCGGGCAGGCGGACGATGTGACCCGTCCATTGGAGCTGATCGAGCGTGGTCAAAGGTTCGATGCTGGGGATTTTGGCCTGAGCAAGAACACTGACATTGGTGCGCCTATCCTGCCAATGGATTTGCAGGATCTTGTGGAGGCAGCGTTGGTGGTATCTCTCCAGTGCTTTGAGGTGCCTGCTGTACATGGTCCATGTCTCTGAGGCATACAGCAGGGCAGGTATCACTGCTGCTCTGTAGACCATGAGCTTAGTGCTGGGTTTGAGGTCCTGGTCTTCAAACACTCTCTTCCTCAGGCGACCGAAGGCTGCATTGGCACACTGAAGGCGGTGTTGGACTTCATCATCGACGTCTGCCCTTGTTGGCAGTAGGCTCCTGGGGTATGGAAAGTGGTCCACGTTGTCCAAGGCCTTGTCATGGATTTTGATAATCGGGGGGCAGTACAATGTGGTGGGGGCAGATTGGTGGAGGACCTTTGTCTTACGGATGTTTAGTGAAAGGCCCATGCTCTCGTACACTTCGGTGAAGGTATTGACGATGGTTTGGAGTTCGACCTCCGAGTGAGCGCAGACGCAAGCGTCGTCTGCATACTGTAATTCGACGACCTTGAATCAGGGCTGGAGGTGACGGAGTTTGAACAGTTTCCCATTTGTTCATACCATTTATGGTGGTAGAAAAAGCTCGCTATTAAAACTATAAAAACTTACTACCACAGAACTCCGTGTTGCTGCAAAACTGATTGGCAGCAATAAAGAAAGAATACGTAGGAGGCTTGGTTGGAAGAAGAGCAATGCCCAGAGTGTGGATTCAAAGGCATGGAGGGGAGTTTAAAAGTGCCATCGTATTAATAGTGTGCTGTTGGCACTGACATTTCATATTTCTACTGCCATCAGCACACTGTAATATAAAGGAAGGGAACTCCATACTGCCAGTGATGTGTGAGACCAGACATCTTGTGGGTTCTGATAATTGTTGGAGGCATGGAAAATGTGGTACTTTTTCCTATTGGCTCTCAGACAGGGACCTGTGGCACACAGATGACCCGGGTCAGGAGGGCTTCCCGCCTCCTGGCAAAAGGGCACGGAGGCAGGATGGGGGCGGGTTTGCCAGCCGCCCCCACATTCTGCAACTTACCGGCAGTCCCGCCTCCATACCCGCCTCCTCGGGGCTGACAAAATCCAGCCCTTAGTGTACAAAAGCAAGGAAGTTATGCTAAACCTTTATAAATTATTGGTTGGGCCTCAGCTGGAGTATAGGCCCAGATTTTGCGTTGATAATTACGTTGAGGCTAACAGCACTCACTGTTAGTATGGAGTAAATTGGACAGCAAGTTCCGTGGTCCGCACATGCACAGTTGAACACGGAAATCCAGAAGTTGAGGTCCGAGTTGCCCTGCTCCTCCATAGGCTGTGCTATAACAGTACCTCACCGATAGACTCTGCATTGAAATCAATGTAAGGGCATGAAGTTGCGGTACTTACCCATTAGTTACGACTAAACATGGCAGAAAATGTTACGGCTGGTGCATTCATGAGTAAGTGAATGTTTAACAGTGTGATAAGTCATAATTGCTGCCAAATAACCTCTCTGGCCGTGAAAATTTAACTTACACATGTTGAGTCTCAGTCCTTCAGAATTTAATTAGTGTTGGAGTTTTTTTTAAAATTACTTTTTCTGTCTATCTCTTTGATCTCTCTCTCATAATCTCATGTTTCTTTCCCAATCTTTTATTTCACTTTCTATATATGATTTAAATCTAATTTTACTTCCTAGTTTATACTTCCTGGTTTAGTCTCTGCGTGTCTCAGTGAGGATTCTTTAACTTGATTGGTTGAAGAGCCTCGCTGTTGCTTGGCCTGCTCACACACACCACAGATCCCCTGTAGAGGGTGGCGCATTGGATCAGATGCCCGATGATGGCAAGTCTCCACTCAAAAGCCTGTGAAAACCCTGTGGGCAGCTGTCAGCATAGTGAATGGCGAGCGCTGTTCCTTCACTGCTGGCTGCAAAATCCGGGCCATTTGTGTCCATTTCTGGGCACCACACTTTAGGATGGATGTCAACACCTTGGAGAAGGTGCAGAGGAGATTTACTAGAATGATACCAGGAATGAGGGACTTCAGTTATGTGGAGACTAGAGAAGCTGACATTGTTCTTTTAGAGCAGAGAAGGTTAAGGGGAGATTTAATAGAGATGTTCAAAATTATGAAGGATTTTGATAGAGTAAATAGGGAAAAAATATTTCCACTGGCAGGAGGGTCGGTAACCAGAGGACACAGATTTAAGGTATTTGGCAAAAGAACCCGAGGAGAGATGAAGAGAAATTCTTTTACGCAGCAAGTTGCTATGATCTGGGATGCAGGTTCAATAGTAACTTTCAAAAGGGAATTGAATAAATACTTGAAGGGGAAAAATTTGTAGGGCTATGGGGAAAGAGTAGGGGAGAGGAACGAATTGGATAGCTCTTTCAAGGAGCAGGCACAATGGGTCGAATTACCTCTTTTTTTCTGTATAATTCTATAATTGTATATAAAGGTGCATTGAAACTCCCCTCTATGCCTTCAAAATCCACCTTCTGTAATGAGACTCTTACAATCGTGTTGTTTCATTGCTTGCTTTAGAATCAGTTAGGCTTTGATACATAACTTATGTGGTGTATGTACCTTTAAGAGGAACTATGTTTTTTTGAAGCCCCTGTGTACTGTAGTACCGGTAGTGACCACTCGGGTATATAAGCCTGTATAGCGTCTTGTATAGTTTAGTTCACCTCCAGACTTTGTTCAGTAAACACTTGTTGAATCAACTCCTGCTTCCGGGTCTTCATTAACATACGGATACAACAGTGGCGACGAGTTAGAAATGAACTTACCTGCAATTCGGCAGCACCTCAAGGAGATCGATTCCTAAACTGTGGTTTCACCAGCTAAACGGGCTGGTGGCAGGTAGTGCTCTGATCCTTCCTGGGCGACGGGCTGGGGCTCGATCGGGTAGCTCTGCAGCGGGGCCGGGCAGCAAGTCGTAAGGCAGAAGCAAACAGAGACAGAGGGTGGAGCACTCAGGACACGGCCGGCGCTGCAAAGCAGGTCGGCGTTCGGACCAAGCAAAGGGAGGGGAAAGTCCCAGAGAGTCCGACAGGAACGATTCTCCAAGTGACAGAGAAACTGTTTAAAAATATATATGTGAATAAAAACTGCGGAGAACAGCGTTGGCAGCAGCGGCAGCGGCGGGAAAGCACGAGAGGCGCCATCTTGACTTGGCAGGGAAGAAGGGAAAGCGCGGGAGGTGCCATTTTTGATTTTCAGGATGCCTAAGACTGGCAATATTACTGCTTTCGATAGTGATATAGAGGATTGGACCACATATGTGGAAAGAGTGGAGGTATATTGCAAGGCGAATGAAGTAGCGGATGATAAAAAGGCATCGGTACTTCTAAATCTGATGGGCGCAAGGACATACGGGCTGTTACGAAACTTGATCACTCCAGCCAAACCGATGGACAAGAATTTTAAGGAGATTGTTGATACCCTACAGGAGCACTTAAACCCAACACCGCTGCTGATAGCGGAACGATTCAAATTCTTCAGGAGGAATCAGCACAAGAATGAAAGTAACGCTGATTACCTCACCGAATTACGAAAGCTGTCTAAGCACTGCCAATTTGGGGCAGGACTGGCAGATTCTCTACGAGACAAATTCGTCTGTGGTCTCCTAAGCAAAGGAACACAGAAAAGACTACTTTCTGAGAAAGATTTGACACTGGACAAGGCTTTCAGTGTGGCTGTATCATACGAAGCAGCAGCAAGAGGAGCTGCAGAGATACAGCAAAAGCCACCGGACTTCGGCACCCATGAAATGACACGGGGTTTCGAGAGATGTTATCGCTGCGGCAGATCCACCCATGACCAGAGGGACTGCTGGTTCAAGGACAAAGCATGCAGGCAATGCAGAAAGATGGGACACATTGCACGTGTATGCCGATCTGGAAACAAAAAATCCACTAACAGAAAAAAAATCAATAAAGAAAAGTACAGAAAGGTACAAATGATGACGGACAGTAGCTCCGAAGACCAGAAGAGCGATAGCGACTCCGAAAACAAGAGTCTAAGCTGTCTCAAATTACATAATGTCATTGCCAAAGAAGATTACCAGACCATTTGGGTTACCCTCACAATAGCGGGGTCCCCAGTTAAAATGGAGCTAGATACAGGATCAGCTCTGACCGTCATAAGTCGACGGGATTACGAGCGGCTATTTCCGCATATACCTTTGAAAGACACATCCATTATCTTGAAGACATATACGGGGCAGAAAGTATACCCCAGAGGGAAAATAAGGGTGCCTGTTGTATACAACGGCAAGGAAATACAGAAGTTGTATTTATATGTTCTGCAAGATGGTGGTCCACCGTTGTTGGGACGTGAATGGATCAGAAAGATACGTTTGGACTGGCACTCCATTCAGGCACTGACGGTGACCAGTAAGAAAAAAAATGATGATGACGTCATCCCTGGACGATTAAAAGAAATCTTGGCTAACGCCAAAGAAGTGTTTCAACAGGAACGAGGAACCCTGAAAGGCGCCACCGCCTCAATAAAAGTGGAAGATGCGGCAATTCCCAAGTTTTTTAAGGCAAGGCCAGTGCCATACGCAATTCGTCCAGCAGTCGAGGCAGAGCTGGAGAATTTGGAAAAAGCAGGCGTGTTATCCAAGGTAGATTGGAGCGAGTGGGCAACACCCATCGTCCCGGTGTAGGGGGTTTTGTTCCAGGGGCTTATTGTAGGTCAGCCAGTTATGTTTTCCTGAGCTGCCCTGCCCGCTGTGCGGTTGCGAATCGCTTTCCCCTTCCTGATTCTGAGCTCAGGACTTATCGAGTGGTAACAAGGACAAACGAACAGACCAGTGGATTGGTGCAAGGAAAACCAATGTTTATTAATTAGAAAAGCTAACCCTACAAGAAAAACAGTATTATACAGAAGATAAAAGAAATCGCTATGGATGCAATACAGTTTTACACTTAACGGGAGAAGAAACGGACACAACGAGGGAAAAATTCTAAAATCACAATTTTGTAATACCCCTTTAACTCCCACCCTTACACCTAGCTAGGTTGTCTTGTGACGGCCAGAAAGATAATGCTCACTGGTGAAACAGATGAAAAGGCCTGGCCCTTGTGCCCCGCTGCTGCCGTCGAAATGTGCTTGCGATGCTTTCTAGATGGTTTTCCTTCTTGGTTGCTAGCAGACAAACAGGACACTGGGCCGAGGCGAAGAGAGAGAGAGCGAGGTGCTGGGCCGCCCCAGTTATATCCTCTCGGCAATGGGTCATTATCGCGCCTCATCAGTCCGTTCCATTGTCCGATTTGGGCTCAAAAACGTAAGACAAGAGGACCTTGATTTTGGCCCATTTACGTTGATGGCACCGATCAGTACCACAACTGCCCTTCCATTGTTTTCTGAATGTCCTTAATTGTTCTGAATGTTCCTCAATTGTTCTGAATGTTCCTCAAGCAACTGGGACTATCTCCGCCCGAACTTAGATTGTGTAGGCAAACAATTGATAACCTGCCTCAGGGCGTGAATACAACTGAGCTTGCCTCACTGCATTGTCCAAATTAAACATGCAGTCTGTGAAGCTATCAGAAAATCCATATGGATGTCGCAGGCCCTTTGGCCATGTGTCTGACCGCAGCCATTTTGAGAGGCCCTGGATTTTTAAAACACAGTCATTCCAAGGTTTCTTTAATAACTCCAATTAATCTTCGGGGGGGGGGGGGGGGGAAACATATGAAATTTTGCGAATCCCTTCACGGTCATGAAGAAAACGTTGAATAATGATAAATCTGAAGAACAGAAAAATTCGCATCTGTGGGGACTTCAAGGTGACTGTCAACCCAGTTCTTCATATGGTACAGTATCCTCTTCCGAGGATAGAAGATATTTTCGCCTCACTATCCGGAGGGAAACGTTTCACCAAAATTGACTTGGCACAGGCATATCTACAGATGGAGGTTGAGGAGACCTCTAAAAAGTATCTCACGATAAACACACACAAAGGCCTGTACCAGTACAATCGGCTAGTTTTCGGAGTAGCATCAGCTCCAGCTATCTGGCAAAGAGCTATGGAGCAAGTGCTGCAAGGGATTCCGGGGACTCAATGCTACCTAGACGACATCCTTGTAACAGGAGAAAATGACAACGAGCACCTTGCCAATTTGGAGCAGGTGCTCACGAGGCTGAGAGAACGGGGCCTACGAGCAAATCGCCCCAAGTGCGAATTTTTCCAGAAACAAATATCATATTGTGGCCATGTCATTAACGAAGAAGGGTTGCATAAATCACCTGAAAAAATTGAAGCAGTCGTAAAAGCCCCAGCGCCTGAAAATGTCTCACAATTAAGGTCGTTCCTGGGATTAATAAATTACTATCATAAATTTTTACCGAACTTGTCAACGGTTCTGCACCCTCTTAACGCACTGCTACAAACGGGAGTAATTTGGAAATGGAGCGAAGACTGTAAACGTGCCTTCCATAAATGCAAAGGCTTGATCACGTCCAAGGAAGTGTTGGCTCATTACAACCCATCACTGCCAATCAGGCTGGCGTGCAATGCATCCCCTTACGGCGTGGGAGCGGTATTATCGCATAAATTCCCTGATGGCTCGGAGCGGCCGATAGCTTTTGTGTCACGCTCATTGAACTCAGCTGAGCATAACTATGCCCAGATCGACAGGGAGGCACTCAGCCTGGTGTGGGGGGTTAAGAAATTCAACCATTACCTATAGGGACAAAAATTTACCTTGTTGCCTGAACATCAACCCCTCGTCTCCATATTCAACCCTAAAAAGGGCGTTCCCATTATGACAGCGCAAAGGCTACAGAGGTGGTCCCTTTTCCTAGGGGCACACCAATATGACATAGAATACAAAGGAACAAAACAGCATGGGAATGCTGACGGTTTATCGTGCCTAACGTTGCCAACGGTAGAAGAGGCACCTACAGTGGACCCAGTGGAGATGTTCCACTCGACCATAGTTGAATGTCTACCAGTGACAAATTCTACCATTGAAAAGGAAACGAGAAATGACCCGACTCTCTCACGAGTCTACGATTTAACGGTGAAGGGATGGCCAGCACATGGCGAACCACTGTTGCCAGCATTCTCGCAAAGAAGAGAACAGCTGTCAGTGTGCCGAGGAACCTTGATGTGTGGATCCAGAGTGGTGATTCCACCCAAACTCCAGGATAAAGTGCTAAAGGAGCTTCACGAGGGGCATCTGGGTGGAGAGAAAATGAAGAACTTAGCCAGAGCGTTTGTGTGGTGGCCAGGTATCGATGGAGACATCGAAGAAATGACCAAGAGCTGTCTAGGATGCCAGAAGGTCCAAAACGCCCCACCACAAGCCCCTCTACATCCATGGGAGTGGCCCTCATCTCCCTGGCAAAGGGTACACATCGACTTTGCTGGTCCATTTATGGACTCAATGTTCTTAATCGCGGTTGATGCACAGTCCAAGTGGCCGGAGGTAATAAAGATGTCCTCCACCACCACGGAAAAAACCATCACAGTATTAAGGACCATATTCGCCAGGAATGGGCTGCCTGAACAGATCTGTTCTGATAATGGACCGCAATTTGTATCCGAAGAATTCAGGAAGTTCTTAAAAAACAATGGGGTTAAGCACTACACGTCCGGCCCATACCATCCCGCCGCCAATGGATTAGCTGAAAGGTTTGTCCAGACCTTCAAGAAGGCCATAAAGGCCATGGGTAATGAAGACATAAATCTACAACATAAGGTAGATAACTTCTTGTTTGCATACAGGAATGCAACACATGTGGTTACAAACCAAACCCCCGCCATGATGTTTTTCAATAGAAGACTATGATGCCGGCTGGATTTGATCAAGCCAAACATCAGAAGGGACGTAGAGAACCGGCAATTTCAAGGCATGAATGAAAGGCCAACTAGAACCTTCCAGATAGGTCAACAAGTTTTGGCCCGGGACTACCGTACCGAGAAATGGCAGCCTGGAACTATTTGCACACGACTAGGACCACTGATGTATACCGTGGACATTGGAGAAAGCATAATAAGGTGCCATGCTGACCAGATCATAGAGTCATCCGAAAAGGGACAACCTACACCACAACTCTATACGCCTAATGATGAAGCAGAGATACTCATAGTATCTACCCCCGATCCGGTGATACTGGAACCAGATGAACCCGACACTGGCATTCAAGCCGAATCGACCTTGCCAAAAGAACCTACTACACCACCGAAACCTACTACACCACTGAGGCGTTATCCGGACCGAGTCAGGAAGCCTCCAGAGAGACTGAATTTGTAATTAATTAACTTCAGCAAATGTGTAGATTATTGTTCTTGTAAAAATGTTAATTAATGATTACTTAAAATATTATGTACTATTTATCTAAAAGGGGAGGAATTGTGGTGTATGTACCTTTAAGAGGGACTATGTTTTTTTGAAGCCCCTGTGTACTGTAGTACCGGTAGTGACCACTCGGGTATATAAGCCTGTATAGCGTCTTGTATAGTTTAGTTCACCTCCAAACTTTGTTCAGTAAACACTTGTTGAATCAACTCCTGCTTCCGGGTCTTCATTAACATACGGATACAACAACTTACACTCCACAAGCTTCACAGTCTGAAGCTGAACCTGCTTTGTACTGATGCTAAACTTGTAGTATGAATGCATAACGAGAGGGCAGTAAGGCTAATTTCTGATAGGGAGCAGACTGGATAGTGGATCCCGAAAATGTAGACTGGGAGATTTTATTTTGGAGGTGGACATCAGGCATTGATTCATTTTGCCAAGTCTACATCATTTACAGACTTTGATATATATAAAAAAATCAACAACTTAGTAGTCAGTAACTTTTCACACATCTACCAAGTACATGAACCTGTGTGTGTACAGTGAAAAATAAGGTTGAGTATGTAACAACAACAACTTGAATTTATATAGTGCTTTTAACATCGTAAAACGTCCCAAGGCACTTCACTGGAGTATTATCAAACAAAATTTGACACCGAGCCGCATAAGGAGATATAGGGCAGATGACTTGGTCAAAGAGGTAGGTTTTAAGGAACGTCTTAAAGGAGGAAAGAGAGGTAGAGAGGCGGAGAGGTTTAGGGAGAGAATTCCAGAGCTTAGGGCCTTGGCAGCTGAAGGCACAGTGGAGCGATTAAAATCGGGGATGTGCAAGAGGCCAGATTTGAAGGAGCGCAGAGATCTCAGAGGGTTATAGGGCTGGAGGAGGTTACAGAGATAGGGAGGGGCAAGGCCATGGAGGGATTTTTTTAATTGAGGCGTTGCTTAACCGGAAGCGAGTGTCGGTCAGCGATTACAGGGGTGATGGATAAACGGGAATTAGTGCGAGTTAGGACACGGGTAATAGAGTTTTGGATGGCCTCAAGTTTACGGAGGGTGGAAGATGGGAGGCCGGCCAGGAGCGCATTGGAATATCAAGTCTAGAGGTAACAAAGGCATGGATGAGGATTTCAGCAGCAGATGAGCTGAGGCAGGGTGGAGTTGGGTGATCGGAGGCTAATCTCTGAGTCAAATACGGCACCAAGGTTGCAAACAGTTTGGTTCAGCCTCAGACAGTTGCCAGGGAAATGGATGGAGTCGGTGTGGAGGAAGATACTGCAGTGTGGATTGATTTTAGAATCCAGTGTTGCCTTTGTAGTTCTCCTCAACTGTAAACAAATGAGAGATTAGCATAAATAAAGTAGAAATAGTAGATATTATTCATTGGTTCTTTTGTGAGGAATACAATTTGTACATGTGTTTTTGGGGATAAGATTGCAGTCTTTGGAAACTAGACACCAGTATAAAGCATGGAAAAGGTGTTTTCCACGTGCCTGCTTTTTGTTAAAATTAGCCAAGGCGGAATTTTATTTTGCCCTTCCCTTGTAGGATAAGTAATTAAATGTAAAGTGCTTACCTCCTTATGGGTTCCCTGCTATTTTGCTTTGTTGCTTTGCTGAAAACCTGTACTATATATGTCTCGTTGATTTGGAAGCAGTCTGTTGGTATTGGTCAAGAGGATCTTTACAGGATGAGTCTGCTAACCAGAATCCATTGTTTGGATTTTTTTATACATCAATTAGAAGCATATTTTTCATTTTAGTGCAATAAATGTGATCACCTGGGAACACAGCAAAACTTAATGGAACTAGACCAAAAGGAAAAAGCTCATTCTTGATCAGTTGACTTTTTCAGAAAGAATCTACCCATATGGAAATTCACAGCAATTAACACACTCCTTCTATACAGATCCCTGCATAATATTGAAGGGGTAGTTTCATTTGATTAAACATCCATTTATTGGGCTGTTTTGAAGAGCCTATCAATGATAGGTTTCTCTACAAAGAAAGAACATTGTTACACTATAGAACACATAAGGAAGTAAGTGCTTTTTGATTGAAAGTATTTACCCTGACAACTACACCCTAAAACTATAGTAACCGTGGGTACACTTGAATCATTAAGTTTTGAATTGCATGTATTCTGTCTACTGGACTATAGTGTGAATGTGGTCAATGATGCAGCAGCTTCAATACAACCTCTTCTAATCTGTTTAGTAAATCCAAGATGTGGCTGACACATTTCAAGAAAACAGCTGTGGTACTGCAGCTGCAGGTGATCATATAATCTTCATATCAGCTGATTCTTGACCCTTCTGCGGTTAGACAGAGGCAGTTAATTCCCTTGCCTTAATGATCAGCATTCTGCTCTTGCCTGAATACTATAATCAGCAACATTACAGGATGTGTGTCATTTGATGCTTACGCTCTGATGATTTACAGTTATTTCCATGGGAAGCTGCCCATGTGAGTTGGAGAGTGACGGCACAGAGTGTAGCATGGAGCATGCTTTTCTTTTCCTTACCATCTGATAAGACATCCTATTTCTATAAATGTTATGTTCATGTTTCCAATTATAAAGCTTGCGGGGGTAGTGTTACACAGAGCTTTTGCACATCCATCTCCCAGTACTGGAAAATATTTTGCAAATGGATCCACTGAGAATACCAGTGACATCAGTGATGCATTTGCGTAGGATCTAAAAAAGATGAGGGAGTGATGAATAATGCATTAATAGAAGGTATTCAGTGTATTCTAGATTTTGTTCTGATAGATGTTACAACTGAATCAAATCATTAATGTAATTATACTTTAGGGTAGAAATCAGATTTGTGCCTTTTTAAAATATTCTTTCTGCAATGCTTCTTAAAAATATATTTATTTTACACTCCAATCTTTCCCCTGCTCCTGCCTCCTGAAGGCAGTGACTCCCTTACCCTCCATTACCTCACCCAAGTGGACATTATTCATGTATGAGCCTTGACGTTGTGTCAGCAAGCTATCCATTTGTGGAGAACGTAACAGCCGATTCTGACATCTGCATGTTATCCACAAATGCACCTCCTCACCGATTGAGGCACTAGCCAATTTTAATTCCCTTTCTGTAACCAGACACTGGTGACAATTGTTGTGTCTTTACTTCAGCTTTAGTTGAGATCAGCTAATTGAGCACCAATTGGGGATTGAAACCTGGTTCCATCCTCATCGTATAGCTCAGTAATGGTGTTTTTGGTGTCAACACAAGACGAGAGTCACAGACAATTCATTCTTTTGTGTGGTGTCATTTAAGGTCGGCATCTACCTCCCAATGTTAATGTCCCAGTGTTTTAATTTCTAATGGTATGTAATGCCACATATTCATTCCAATCACACACAGGCCAAACTAGCAAACGCTGACAAACCAAAAACAATGCCTATGGGTGGAACTTTCAAATTTGCAGAGGCGTAAAACGGGCAGTAACAGATTGGCCACCCATTATGCATCCCGCCCGAATATAAGAACAGAGAGGTTATCCTTGAACTGTATAAAACACTAATTAGGCCGCAGCTAGAATACTGCATGCAGTTCTGGTCACCACATTACAGGAATGATTTACGAGGATGTTGCCTGGGCTGGGAAATTTTAGCTATGAGGAAAGATTGGATAGGCTGGGGTTGTTTTCTTTGGAACAGAGGAGGCTGAGGGGAGACCTAATTGAGGTGTATAAAATTATGAGGGGCCTAGATAGAGTGGATAGGAAGGACCTATTTCCCTTAGCAGAGGGGTCGATAACCAGGGGGCATAGATTTAAAGTAATTGGTCGGAGGTTTAGAGGGGATTTGAGGAGAAATCTTTTCACCCAGAGGATGATGGGAGTCTGGAACTCACTGCCTGAAAGGGTGGTAGAAGCAGAGACACTCATCACATTTAAAAATTACTTGGATAAGCACTTGAAGTGCCATAACCTACAAGGCTACGGACCAAGTGCTGGAAAGTGGGATTAGGGTGGATAGCTCTTTGTCGGCTGGCACGGACAAGATGGGCCGAATATCCTCCTTCTGTGCTGTAAATTTCTATGATTCTATGATATTATACAACGGGATGACCCATTCACTACCACTTGCTTTAGTTGAAAGTTCTACCCAATATGTTAGATTGAAAGTGTAGCAAGATATGGGCATGTTGTAACTTAAAAATATGGGTTTACCTAACATTTAATCACCTTTGTTGCAGAAGGAAAGATCTAAAGCACACAAAAAGGTAATTTTCTGTGGTGGCGAACTTAGAAATTATTGAAGGAGGATGAGTGTTGAAAGCATGTGGTTAATTTTCAGCAGGCTCTGGGGGATTTTTACATTGTAGTTCATTTTCTGTCACATTTGAAACTACTATAGCCAAAAATAATGGGATGATATTTTAAATTTGAAGATAAAGGTAGTTATAGAGATCTCAATGTAACTTTACAGGGTACAAGTCCTTCACTAGCAACCTAATCTAGGATAATCATGTTAATTTGTAAACCAAAACTTTTTACAACACACGCCTCTAATAATCCCAACGGGCAGGCATTCTACATCCCAAGACATGTACTGGTTCACTGTTGCATTTGTCTCTGTCCCTAACCCCGAGAGTAATAAGAGGCAGGTGGGGGATTGCCTAGATATGGAATACGCTGATTTTAATAATTCTAAATATATTAATTTTTATTTTTAAGTGGCTTTAGGAGGGATAAGGATGAGCCAATAACCTTAGAACTGAGTTCTGATGAAAGGTCAAATCCAAACATTAATCTACGTTTTCCTGTTTTACATATTGATCAACCTGCTGTGCATTTCAAACACTTAAAATGCAACAGCCTAAAAATGAAGGTTGTCAGGAATAAGGGACAGATAATTAACATGCTTGTGTGACATTCCTGTTTTACCAAAGACGCAACATCAACTTAAAATAAATGGATTAACACTCACAAAAGATAGCAGATGGTGGAACGTAGGAAAAGTTTGCTGTTTGTCCAGTAATATTGCTGATGGTCAGTTCTAGCCAATATTGGTTTATTTGAGCTTGCAGAAACATGTACTGGAAGCTTAATTTTGGGTTCAGGTCAACCTGCTTGACATTTCTGATGCATGTTCACCATTCTAAAATGAACAGTGTGAGCTCTCTCCCTCATTACTGTATGGTAATATCAAGATCTCTGTCATGAGCATGTATTATAACAGAAAGCAGTTTCCAAAGTTACAGAAATAACTGGGTGTTACAACAGCTAAACATGAAGTTACAACGGCTAAACATGTCAATAGTCCACAACAGTTGAGGTTGAAGATCAGCCATGATCTTATTGAATGGCGGAGCAGGCTTGAAGGGCCATATGACCAACTCCTGCCCCTATTTCTTATGATCTAATGTTCTTAACATGCACCATAGCAGTACAGTAAAATACTACATAAGGGATTCTGTCATTTGTTTTTACTTTAGCATTCATTGAGGATAGTTTTAACTTTGGGCGAAAGTGTAAAGTGGGCGATATTGAATCAACCACCCGTTGTACATCTCTCCTGATTTTCAAACAGGGAGGGATGTATAACAGCAACAACAACTTGTATTTATATAGCACCTTTAACGTAGTAAAACATCCCAAGGTGCTTCACAGGAGCGACTGATTCGATATCACCCATTTTTACACTGTCGTCCAAAGTCAAAATTACCTCCATTATCTCTCCAACCCCACTCCCTCTTTTATTTTGAAACCCTGACAAGTCCACAAATGCAGATACAGGAAGTAAAACATGTTAATGCATTCACACAAGGGAACAACCTCCTTCCCTCAAAAGTGGCTGCAATCAGTTTTCAAGAAAATAAAGCTTCACATAAGATAACAGCATGGAATATCCCAAAGATTCCTTGGAGGAAAATGTTTTTAAAAACTATATTTTAGGAACTTATTTTATCTAATTTCTTTGGAGATAAGGATGAAGTAAACATGTTTGTAACTGAACTCTTCGAAACCATTAGGTCATTTTTAAACTTTTCTGCTTCAAGATTATCTGTAACCAACAGTGGGAGATGTTAACATCTGATTGTTTTTGACAGGCTTCAATCCTGACATCCAACCTCTTCTCTCTCTTAGGCAGTCCCTCAGAACCGAGGATGACTTGCTTCCACATTAAAAATGAGTTCGCAGGTAACTGATGAGTCCAATGCGGGACCTACAGTCTCTGTCACAGGTGGGGCAGACGGTGGTTGAAGGGGTGGGTAGGTGGGGTGCTTGGGTTGACGTGTGCTCCTTGCGCTGCCTGTGCTTGGCTTCCGCTTGTTCCCGGCGAAGAGACTCAAAGTGTTCGGCGCCTTCCCGGATGCTTCTCCTCCACTTTGTGCGGTCTTGGGCCAGGGATTCCCAAGTGTCGGTGGGGATGTTACACTTTTTCAAGGAGGCTTTGAGGGTGTCCTTGAAGCATTTCCTCTGCCCACCTGGGGCTCTCTTGCCGTGTCGGAGCTCCGAGTAGAGCGCTTGTTTCGGGAGTCTTGTATTGGGCATGCGGACAATGTGACCTGTCCATTGGAGCTGATTGAGCGTTGTCAAAGCTTCGATGCTGGGGATGTTGGCCTGAGCAAGAACACCAACGTTGGTGTGCCTATCCTGCCAATGGATTTGCAGGATCTTGTGGAGGCAGCGTTGGTGGTACCTCTGCAGTGCTTTGAGGTGCCTGCTGTACATGTTCCAAGTCTCTGAGGCATACAGCAAGGCGGGTATCACTGCTGCTCTGTAGACCATGAGCTTAGTGCCGGGTTTGAGGCCCTGGTCTTCAAATACTCTCTTCCTCAGGCGACCGAAGGCTGCATTGGCACACTGAAGGCGGTGTTGGACTTCGTCATCGAGGTCTGCCCTTGTTGACAGTAGGCTCCCGAGGTGGTGCTGACAATCAAGACCTGCCTTTGAACTGATCTGATTGGTTCTGACACCCCCATCCCTGCCTTCCAACTGATCTGATTGGTTCTGACACCCCCCCTTCTGCCGCCCTTTACCTTTCAACTGATCTAATTGGTTGATACTGGCAGCACGGTGGCATAGTGGTTAGCACTGTTGCCTCACAGCGCCAGGGACCTGGGTTCGAATCCGGCCTCGGGTGACTGTCTGTGTGGAGTTTGCACATTCTCCCCGTGTTTGCGTGGGTTTCCTCCGGGTGCTCCGGTTTCCTCCCACAGTCCAAAGATGTGCGGGTTAGGTTGATTGGCTATGATAAATTGACCCTTAGTGTTAGGGGGATTGGATAGGGTGGGATATGTGTAGGGGTTACGGGGATCGGGTGGGATATGTGTCGGTGCAGGCTCGATGGGCTGAAATGGCCTCTATCTGCACTGTGGGGTTTCTGTGATTCTGTGATTCTGTGAACTCTCATTCCAGTAGAAAACAGTTATTTTTATGAAATGCCAGCAAGACCATACATGGGTTGAAATTCTTCGTGTCCACTGTAAACTTTAAATGAAAAGAGAGACATTGCTGATAAAAGAAAAAAGATGAGCGGAATACAAAAATGTAAAGGTTTTGTCTCAGAAGGTCTTGGGGCGAGAAATGGTTTTCATCCCAGCCTCGAGCAAAGAAAGTTAGATAAATTGTTGGGATCCCTTTAAACTGTTAATCATTACTGACATTATTTACTGTAATGGCCGGGATGAGAGGGACTCGTACATTACCTAGAAGGTTCAAAAATGTTTTACTCCAAGGATACATTTTATATTGCCAATACCATCTACAGGATTGATTTACAGTTCTCTTTATGTGGCTGTATAAGGAGAACAAGTAGTAGGAAAGTAGTTGGGGAAGATATTTTTTGTGTCATCTAGTTTTGTCATATAATATCCTGAAAAATTGCATTGTGTACAATTGTATAAACATAATAAGGACAGTTGCAAATATAGACAACTAGGGTTGGGAAAAATGAACCATATATTGATCTGGCACATTATACGCTAATATGGTAAGATGCAGATTAGTTAACGTTACTATATACTGCCTTAGCTGGTAAGTTAATTGTTGAATATGAAATCTTGAAGCTTACTGGCCAAGAACCTATGGGCATGTACCATTCCTCATGCATTTTACTCTATTGAAAATTATCCTGCCCCTTTTTGCAAGAGAGAAAGAATGTGAGTGCTGGAAATCTGAAATAAAAGCAGAAAATATTGTAAGTACATAGTAGGCCTGTCTTCATTTGGAGTCTTTGTCAGTTCTGACAGCAACCAAAAAACCCTCCCCTTTCTCTTTCTCGATGCTGACAGATATGTTGTGTATTTCTGAACTTTTTATCCCTTTGCAGTCTGGGTTTGACCTGGACTACACCGCGGAGGTGAGACGTTCATGATACAAAGGGTCTACAAATACAAGTTGATGCCTGATGCATATTTTACATTGATAAGTGGTCACCACAAAATTCTAATGAAAATTTTTGAATTCTGAAGGGTGAAATATGAACAATGGAAGTTTTTGAAGGCCCTTTAGAGGGTGCTGTGCTGAGATTGACGCACACTGCAGGTGGATACCATATATTGCTGCTAGCTAATGCATAACCTAGAACTTGAAGGGCATGATGCCACATATGTCAGCATAGCCTCTTTTTACCTTGCTAAACACATTTATGTGCACAGAATGCAGTTAATATTTTGAATTTTAAGTATGGTTGTATAAAATGCTAGAAAACTTGGCTTTCAGTTCTGATTATTGATCTGGGTGCTTGATATAGAAACATCCTTAAATTAGCTTGCCTGAAATTCTGATGTTTGTTGGCTAAAGAGGTGCACAGCACAGGTTTTTTAAAAAGCATGTGTTTTCTATAGTGGAATAGCACTACAAAACTGTTTAACTTCTCTCTTCTTTTTCCCTTCCTCCCCCACCCTACAAATGATGCGTTTCAAGATGCAAGATGCTTTCCTGAGATCAATGATTGGAACAATATTGTTTCAATTTCTATTTACAATAAACTTTTATTAATAAGAGCATGACGTTGAGGCAGGGCTTCAAACTTAAATACACATCAGCCAATGAATATGTGTCTGCTTATTATTGTATTTAATACTTGGCATTTCATGTTTAAGATTAAATTGGTGCTGCACTGAAATGATCTCATTGCTACAGCACACATCATGACATTCAAATTATGGTTTCTTCTGGAAGGTGATGGATGTCAGTGCATCGAGGGTGGAGCAATAGCCAGAGAAGATGAATTCCTTCCTGCACTACGTCGCATGCCCCTTTGTGGGTTGAAGAAGTTGATAAGTGTGTACAAACTATACCACCTAGAGAATGTGGAAGAGAGAAAACACTTAAATGTTCAAAATGTTTTAATTTTAACCCATCCATTTTAGGACTTTCATCCATCAATCTCTTAATATATCTGATAAACTACACAACATAACCCTTATGCATTGATCGAATTTGTTCTCTTCTTCAATAGGAGCTCTGAATGCCTCTCATTACTCTACTCTAGTACAAGTTAAATATAGATGAAGGCCAATTTTAGTTCAGCCATCCAGAAAGGCCCTACAGCTGCCCCGATTGCAGTATCCAACTATTTTCTTAAATTATTCCAGGGTTTTTGCCTCCTCTACCCTTGCTCACAATTTTTTTATGAAGAGCTTCCTAACATCAGTCCTAAATGTGCTTTTAACTAGTTTGAATCCATGTCCCTTTACCTTGCTTCACAATTTAGTTTGAAGTGATTTTCCAGAATTTCCTCCTTCACAATGTTTACGTTGTACACCTCTCAAGTGCCCCCTTTTGAGCCTGCAAGGGTCAACTGTCTTCAGTTTTTGCTCATACGTCAATCCTTTGGCACGAGGAATCATCATTGTAGCTCCTCTCTGAACTGCCTCCAGTGCTTAAATGTCTTCTTTGTGTCTCAGCGATCAGAATGGGACAGATGTCATGTCACAACAGATAGATTTGTCATTTTGAGTCAGATCAGTATGTTATGCCAGCTGGACGGACACTGCAAAAGAACTGTGTCAGCAGTTTTGTTGCTTAAACCAACCTCTCCATTAATGAGTGTATAAAAATTGTGACTGTAATCAGTTGTAATATTTAAATATTCCATTTTTGTTTTATGTAGTGTCCCTTTAATACACATGCTTCCTCTGCCAAAAATGTCATTGTTTTTTTTCCCATAAACTGCTTCGTTTTCTATATTTAAAAATTCTGCCAGATGTCCAACAGCAGTAAATCTTACACCATTGAGTTTTTCCTGATGGCATGGGCTAAATTTCTCGCTCATTATTCCTTCAGAGTATTCAAGTTTTGATGCTGTTGTTCCAAGCAGTTTTTTGGAATACTTTGGGGGGGGAAAAAAACATGATTCTAATTACAGTAGCAGTTTAAAGTAAGCCAAAGTTTAAAAGCAGCTATTTTGGTGGTTTGCTGTCTTCACGTCTGGAGTAAAAATATACTTGGAGACTCCAAAACTGACTTCCCCTTGAGTGAGAAACCTACTTATGTTACATTTAGAGAATTGAATATGCGTTCTCTTTAAATGTGTCCTAATTGAGCAAGCCAAAACGCAACAGTACTGTATCAACTTGGCTTAGTACTTAGTACAGAGTTAGTACTCTTGCTTCTGAATTGGAACGTTGAGCACATGATCTAGGCGAATACTGTTATACTGAGGGAGTACTAAATTGTTGGGGATTGTCATCCTTCAGATAAGAGGATAAAATTAAGGCCCAATCTGCATGTTCAGGTAACTGTCAAAGATTGCTTGACATTATTTGAAGGATAGGGTGTCCTGGCCGATATTCAATAAACTAGAATAACTGGACATTAATCTTAGTACTGTTTATGGGATCTTGTGCGCAAAATTGCTGCGGCCTTTGCCTGGATAACACTGCACTTTAAACATGACTCATTGTATGCAAAGTTTATTGAGAGATTTGTAAGAAATGGGACACGGCTCTATATAAATTTCTGCTTAAAATATATATATTTTAAAAGGTAATTTGTAAAGAAGCTTGTTTGAATTATTGCAGAATGGCTTCTACCTTATTAATTATGGTAGGAATTCATCATTCAGAGACGTTGGTGGAAAGAATCAGAGCAATTTTTCAGACATGTACTGCAGGCAAGTAAATGCTTTGCTTGGGATTTGTAAATTTTCCACTCAACTGGCTCCTTATTTTAATTGAGGGATCTGCTCGTTAACCTCTAGAGCGTTCCAGTCAAAAACTGCTTGTTTCTAGGTCACTTGCTGACTACAGGTTACTACCTGCAGAATGGCTCATTATTTAGCACATGACTTGTGGGTGGCTTACTCTTGCATTCTGCAGGCTGTTAAATAATTTATTCAATTTTAAAATGTTAAGTGCTAAACAGGTTCTCTTTACTTGTGTTTTAATACAGTTCTGAGTTTTAGATGTAGCTTTTGTTAATGTATTGTTTGCAGGGAACTACTGCTAAACAAAAAAAAATGGTCATATCTGTAAGGGTTCATCTTCCTCAATTTCTTAACTTCACCAGTAATTATGAGTTCTTGAATGTTCCCTGGACTCTCAGTATTTTATATCAAGGAACAGATCAGAGATTCCAATAATGCAGTTTTGAACAAATAAAAATTATTCTTTATAGTTGGTAGCTTGTAGTGTAACCATGCATACTGTACACAACTCTTTATTTTGCCTTTTTATAGCCTATAAACTACCCAATTAGATATTTACCCCTTTGCTGATAGCCCTGTTGTAAGATACAGCAGGATTCCAATCTCCTTCAGAGTATCAGAGTTTCTTCTCAGGTTCCATGGGTCTATAGCCAAGGCATGACTCAGTGAGCCCGCTTATCCATATGTGATTCCTCAAACATTGCAAAATGGGACTTACTCGGCAGATTTTATGTAAACATTCAAACTTTTACAACTGTTCAAAAATGACAGACAAAACACACTAGACTTCTGTTGAAAATGTGTCACTTGCTGAATTAACAAAATAAACCAATGTTAAAGAACAAAATCAGAATTAATTTGACATTTTTTTATATTTTCTCTTGAAAAGTGGTTGGCCGAAGACTCCTTAAAACCATCGGCCTTAAAGCAGTGCGTGCTCGATGTACCCCTTAACGACGGCCCACCAGAGCACAAGGATTACCATTTAGAAATACATTGAGCATTCCATTACCTCACGAGCACTGTCATTTTCTATAATTTATTGGTGGTATTTTCAAATGGAATATCTTGTGCATGAGTTTCATGATTGCCAATAACTACAGGAATGGAAAGTACAAAGACAGCTAATTCTGGCACGATTTGAATATTTTCCATATAAACATTGTCTGAACTGTTCCATGAACATGTGGAAGTACAGTAGCAGGCAAGCTCAAAATCGTCTTTAAAGGAACCGTGACTTTCACGATTAAACTTTACAGGGCTGCAAACATTTGGGCCGTGATCTAGCACGGAGTAGACTGCCAATTCTAAACTCCATTTAGATCACATGTCTCAATTTGATGATCTTCACAATAGAAATGGCTGAAGATGAGAAAACATATTTTAGTTGTTGGGCAACTTAGGGTCGGGCAAAACAAGAAAGCTCCCTTTTATCTTCTCTACAATTTCCACCTGAAGAAACATTTCTAAACTATTTCAGCATTTTCATTTTGAAATAACTGAGCTAACTAACCTTTCCCCCACCCTTGCTTACCCTATACTTGTTGCTTGGTTTTGTGTGAAATAGAGTGGATATAAATTACTTGGCTTTTCAAAAGGCATTTTATATAATGCTCCAATTTAACCAAACTAAGCACAAATGGAACTAAGGGAAAATTAACAAACTGGATTAAAAATTGTCAAGGTGCAATAAAGCAGAAATTACTAAACGAACAAGGATTTGTCAAGGGCAACACAACGACTGGTTTTCTGAAAGGATCTGTTCGTGGTCTCCTGCTGTCTCCACAATTCATAAATGATTGGTCATGATGTATAGTTTTCTCAAGACACCACGGTGTGGGGTCAGGTGACTAATGTCAATGTGGTTGAGTATCCAAAGGCACCTCAAAAAACTAAGAAATGGGCTAAGGGTTAGCAGATTAATTTTAACGTGGACAAACACAAGCTTTTGAACACTGGGAAAGGAAATGTGCAATATATACATGATGAACAGACATCCATTGACAAAAGTGGGGAGAGGTAAAATTCTGGTTGTGATTTCTTATTATTCACTTAAAATATAGAGTGAATATGAAGCCATTGTCAACAAGATTAACCAAGTACTGGGATACCTCTCAAAGTTAATTCATTAAAAATATGCTCCTGTATAACTCATTGTTCAAGACACATATGAAACATTTTGTGCCAGTGTTGGCAGCCTACCTTCAAATGGATATTGAAGCAATAGAGCTCAGAGGACAGTGACAAGAATATTTCTGGCAATCCAGCACCAGAGAGACTCACAGAGTTGAACTTGTTACTGTTGGTGATAAGGTGATTGAGAATCGGCAGCAAGTCTTAAATTCTTAGATAATATGGATGTTAGCAGGTTACTTAATTTAATTTGTAATTGTATAATCAGAGAATAGAAGTACAAAGTTGAACATCAAACAAGATTGGAGATCGGAAAACTTCTCCCCTTCCCTGAGCAGAGTAGTAAATGTGTGAAATAAACTATCCTCAAAAGCAATTACAGTACATATTTTAAACCAATAACGAATTATTTCATGAGTCAAGAAGGATTCCCTTACCCTGGAGAAGTTGCAGATAAATCAACAAAAGATAGTTCTGGTAGGGGCAGCTGCAGAGAATATTGATGGAGAGTTTAATTTATAGCAGTAGATTGGTTTGGAGTAGTTGCTTCTATTTTTCTACTTTGGTGCAACATGCTCTTCTAACTGGGAGAGTGGTCTAGGTTGTACTGATGACTGCTCCATATCCTGTGTTCATGCAAATCTGTCATTAGCCTGTAGGAGGTGTGGTTTGAGCACTGAGAGGTCCTCTTTCAGTTTTTGCTTCCTCCCTCTTCACACACAAAATGCCTCGTGTTCTATTCAGTAATTTACTGAAACCCATCCAAATAGTGCAAAGTAGTATCAAGTTTTGGGGTGATGGTTGCCATGGTGTAGATTGATGTGCTAAATTTCATGATAAAACTGCAAGAAATGTATGTAAACTATGAGGAGTGGTTAGCACTGTTGCCTCACAGCACCAGGGACCCGGGTTCGAATCCGGCCTCGGGTGACTGTCTGTGTGGAGTTTGCACATTCTCCCCATGTTTGCGTGGGTTTCCTCCGGGTGCTCCGGTTTCCTCCCACAGTCCAAAGATGTGCGGTTTAGGTTGATTGGCTATGATAAATTGACCCTTAGTGTTAGGGGGATTAAATACGTGGGGTTACGGGGATAGGGTAGGATATGTGTTGGTGTAGGGGTTACGGGGATCGGGTGGGATATGTGTCGGTGCAGGCTCGATGGGCCGAAATGGCCTCTATCTGCACTGTGGGGTTTCTGTGATTCTGTGATTCTTGTAAAATTTATGCTAAAATGATATTCCCTTACCCTGAGAAGTTGCTTAAGTTGCAGACTCTTTTTTGTTTTCTTGAATATTATTATAAATGGCCAAGCTGACGGTACACTAACATTGCAAGTTTAGCATTGCTGCATATCAATTTTCACATAAACACTAAACTGGCAGTGTAACTCTGCACTCAGAGTGAAGTGGAGCGAGACTCCCTGGAGGGGAATAGTCTTGTACTGCTTCAGTATGACACTGCATGGAGTGTAAATTCAGTGTGGTGTCAAACCTGGTTTGCAAAGTGCCCTGTTGGACCCCCCTCAGCATTTTGTAAGCTTACCGTACCTTAAATTAAGTAATTTTGAGAATGGGAATTCTCCCCTCCCTCAGCATTTAAATTTCTAACATTTGTGAGACAGCATATTTAGCATGAACAACCTCTTTTCCAAAAAGGACAGTTAAAGTTTCAGTTGGGCCAGAGCCAATCAATGCAAATAGGCTTCTGCTTGGTTGGAGCCTGAACTGACATTATGGCCCCGATTTTAACTCCAGGTGGATTCTCAGCTCAGGCCCGAGTTAAAATTACAGTCAGGTCTCAATGGTGTCATCGAACCGCAACATGCCTATGTAAAGAAAGACCCTGTTGGCTCTGGGCGTGTGTCCTTGCTGCCTGCTCAGGAGAGCAGGTTAAAATTGCAGATGTTGCGATCATGGTGGCTTTCGGACAGTTAATAGCCAGGGTGATTTTAATTACCCGCCCGCCAGGTTTCTGCTGAGCGAGTAGGGTAAAAATCGCCCCTGTTACTAGTCTTAGCTGCAGTGTATGTGCACCCAGAATGCTATTGAGTTATTAGTTCAGACAGTAAAGGCTTATACAACATGAGTACTACAGCCATGTCTCCTAGATGTACTTAGGAATATGATAAGCCCATTAGGCCAACATGCATGCCCCTTTTTCAGAGATCAACCCAGTCTACCTCCTTCTCAACATATTCCTTAATCACTTCTGTTTCCAAAAATTCTTCTAAACTCATTTATATTGTCCACTTCAGTGGCTTTTCCTCATAATTTATTTTCCTTCAGGTGAACAATTCCCACCTGTCTTCTGAATTGTTAACCTTTGCCCGCTGGTACATGGACCCTTCACCGTAGAAACAATTTGTATGCATCGGTTCTGTGAATTTCCTTCATAAAAGCATGTAATTGTAATATCTCCCCTCTTATCTTGTGTCTTAATACACTTAACCTCTATATCCAGGGAATGCCTGCTCTGATAAACCAGATGCCAACTAACTGATTAAATGCTTCCATATGTCAAAGAAGGGGTAAGGTTTAGAAAAAGACTACAATTGGTATACTATGGATTTTCTTTTCCTGCAGACTGTTCCCTTTGGTATGGTGTGTACTTCTATTATAATGATCTCTGTATATATCATTTGGTCTTAATATTCCCTTGTTGGAAATGTTTCCATTGTATTATTTCCAAGATAGTGTCTTGAAAATACATTTTAAGAGCATTTGGACTTTTGAGAGACATGATGAGACTACGCAATGAAATCCAATGGGGGTGAAATTGGCCACCACCAGTAGCGCACAATGGGCCAATAGTGAATCTGCAGCCCGTTTTCAATCACGCCCATTGAAGTCAAAGGAAAAGAAAACCAGCTGCAGTGTAAAGCAGGCTGTTGATTCACTATGAGCTCATATTGTGCTACTGGCGGTAACCAATTTCACCCCCATTGCATTGCAAAATATTTCTGGCAAAAATAGTATAACGTATGAGAATCCTTGAGCTATTATTTCTCTCACAGATGGGGACAACCTTCATAAGTCACTCACTCCTTTCGCTGCTTTTCAGTTATTATATTAGATTATACGCTTGTCTGATTTTTATAAATGATGTCTGCCTCTCAGTCATTATCCTATTTATCCCATTCTATATAACCTTCAAGCACCAGTGTCAACCAGTGGCTTAATTGGTAGCACCCTCGCCTCAGAGTCAGAAGATTGTGGCTCAAGTCCCACTCCAGAGACATGAGCACAAAAATCTAGGCTGACGCCGTCAGAGGTGCCATCTTTCAGATGAGACGTTAAACCAAGGCTCCGTCTGCTCTCTCAGCTTGACGTGAAAGATCCCGTGGCACTATTTTGAAGAAGAGCAGAGGAGTTAGCCCCATTGTCCTAGCCAATATTTATCACTCATCACTAAAACAGATTATCTGATCATTATCACATTGCTGTTTATGGGAACTTGCTGTGCGCAATTTTGGCTGCTGGGTTTCCTACATTACAACAGTGGCTATACTTCAAAAGATAATTCATTGGCTGTAAAGCGCTTTGGGATATCCGGTGGTTGTGAAAGGTGCTATATAAATGCAAGTCTTTCTTTCTTTCACCTTATTCATTATAGATTCATATGGTAATAATTAGGGCAAATATAAACTGCAAGTCTTAGTGAAGTAATTTGATTTACAACTTTCAATCTTAGGCAGTTCAAATCAGTAAGCTACTTTTTTAAGACACTTTACACTGCCTTAGCTCCTCCCTGTGGGGTCTTCCTCTGTTCAAAATGTTCTAATGTTAGAATTTGATCACTTTGGCCTGATTAAAAGAATTGTTCAATGGCATTATGGCATCAATCTCTCTATTTTAATTGGACAGCCAATCAGTATTCTTTTTCCTGGTCCCTAACTTATATTTACAGTGCATAGTTTCCACAAAATACTTGCTTTTTTAATTAAAAAATCTATTTTCTTTCACAGACTGTACAGGATTCATAAAAAAAGGTCATATCTTTGAGTACAAGAACACAAATAACCCATAAATATTTGTCACTGAGATGAATTTATCTGAGTTGGAGCTTTAAAAAGCCTTCTTTGGGAACTTCACAATAATGGACATATCTAAACCAAACAGGCTCGGGGTAACAATGTGTTTGGCGTCCAAACTGTAAGCTGGCCTGCAGGATAGGAATTGGGGTTAATAATGATTGAAACCTAAAACATAAGCGCCAAGCCTTTTTTTAAGTTAACTTCATGAAACACCAAGGCATTGTTGCAGATTAGTAGCTTTTTATCACAGTTATCGTTAATCTAAGTCCAAATATAAAGTACAAATCTTTCAGATACTAAATTTTCAATTTCACATTCATGAAAAATGCCTTGCCTTCCAGCTCCAGCAGTATCATCAAAGTTTCTACAATTAAATGAACAATGAGGAAAGGTTGGACAGGCTGGGCTTGTATCCGCTGGAGTTTAGAAGAGTAAGAGGTGACTTGATTGAAACATATAAGATCCTGAGGGGTCTTGACAGAGTGGATGTGGAGAGGATGTTTCCTCTCGTGGGAGAATCTAGAACTAGGGGGGTCACTGTTTAAAAATAAGAGGTCGCCCATTTAAGACAGAGATGAGGAGAATTTTTTTCTCAGAGGGTCGTGAGTCTTTGGAACTCTCTTCCTCAGAGGACGGTGGAAGCAGAGCCTTTGAATATTTTTAAGGCAGAGGTAGATAGATTCTTGGTAAGCAAGGGGGTGAAAGGTTATTGGGGGTAGGCGGGAATGTGGAGTAATCAGATCAACCATGATCTTATTGAATGGTGGAGCAGGCTCGAGGGGCCGAGTGGCCTACCCCGCTCCTAATTTGTATGTTTGTATGTAACCTTCACCACTTGGGCTTTTACCAATATTGCTACTTAGTATTTATGCAGGTGGCTTTCCCCCTTTGTCCTTGTAAGGGTGCACCTTGTCTCCATTAAGCCCTTCTCTAGACTGTCCAGTTAAGATTAGAGTTTCGGTGTGTGACACTGTAAAGATGTCATGGATGGAAATCTGTTAAGAGATGCACTCCAGAGCACTGTGCACCTCAAGTGGTCATTCTTGCTCTTTGATTTGTTGCCATGTACAGGGTTTGTTTCCTTTTAACTTTGCTTTAGCTGGCACTGAATACTGATGACACTTGCTAAACCATTGTCTGAAGTGCTACAGTGGATCCTATACCATATCAAGTATATACACAGAATAGCATACAGAACTTCAAGTTATTAATTAAATACAGAGAAACAGATGAAAGAAGCAGAGCACAAGCTGAGTGTCCTTCCGCCTGCTCTGGTTTTACTCACTGCTGCTGATTTCATTCATCACTGTTTAAAAAGGCTGTAAGTTGCGTTATATTTTTCTGCTCTTTTCCACGATGCACAGTATAACAATAATTCATGGAATTACAATTTTGCTCTGTAACACCCAGCCACAGAGTTCACTGTTTTAAAAAAAATTAGGAATATAATTAAAACAATGATAATCACTATTATGGAACATATAATTTCCCAGTGATTAGCTGCAGATTATTTCTCTAAATCTGCCATATTAACATTATGAAATGTTATATAGGAACAAGAGTAGGACATTTAGCCCCTCAAGACTGTTCTGCCATTCAATGGGATCATGGCTGATCTGCGATCGAAATCCATGTGGCTCATATCCCTTAACACCTTTGGTTAACAAAAATCTATCCATCTCAGATTTAAAATTAACAATTGACCTAGCATCAATTGCCGTTTGTGGAAGAAAGTTCCAAACTTCTACCACCCTTTGTGTGAAGAAGTGTTTCCTAATTTCACTCCTGAAAGGTCTGGCTCTAATTTTTAGACTATGCCTCTTAATTCTAGACTTCCCAACCAGCAGAAATAGTTTTTCTCTACCTATATATTCCCCTTAATATCTTGAAAGCTTCCATCAAATCACCCCTTAACCGTCTAAATTCTAGGGCATACAACCCTAATTTGTGTAATCTCTCCCTGTAATTTAATCCTTGGATCCCAGGTATCATTCTGGTAAACCTACGCTGCACTCCCTCCAAGGCCAATATATCTTTCCTTAGGTGTGGTGCCCAGAACTGCTCACAGTACTCCAGGTGTGGTCTAACCAGGGTTTTGTATAGCTGCAGCATAACTTCTACCCCATTGTATTCTAGTCCTCTAGATATAAAGGCCAGCATTCCATTAGCCTTTTTGATTATTTTCTGTACCTGTTCATGACATTTTAATGATTTATGTACCTGGACCCCCCAAGTCTCTTTGGACCCCCACTGTTTTTTTAACTTTTCACCATTTAGGAAGTACCCTGCTCTATCCTTTTTAGGTCCAAAGTGGATTACCTCACAGTTGCCTACATTGAAATCCATTTGCCACAGTTTTGACTATTCACTTAATCTATCAATATCCCTTTGTAATTTTATGCTTTCATCTACACTGCCTACAATGCTGCCTATCTTTGTGTCATCAGCAAATTTGGATATGTGACTTTCTATGCCATCATCTAAGCCGTTAATAAATACAGTGAATATTTGAGGCCCCAACACAGATTCCTGCGAGACACCACTAGTCACATCCTGACAATTTGAGTACCTGCCCATTCTCCCTACTGCCTGTCTCCTGCCGCTCAGCTAATTTCTTAACCAGGTCAATAATTTGCCTTCAATTCCATGGGCTTCAACCTTAGTTAACAATCTCTTATGTGGGACTTTATCAAATGCTTTCTGGAAGTCCATATAAATAACTCTATAGATATTCCCCTGTCCACTACTTTAGTCACCTCTTCAAAAAATTCAGTCAGGCTTGTCAGGCAGGGCCTACCTTTCACAAGTTCATGCTGACTCTCTCTGATCAGCTGAAAATTTTCAAGGTGTTTGTTGTGTATGTACCTTTAAGAGAAGAACTGATTTTATACTGCAGTACCGGCAGTGACCACACCTGTATAAAAAGCCCTAGCAGGCTTCTGTACTTCAGTCTGACGTTTACTCTCTGTTCAGTAAATACCTGGTTTATTGTTCTCCCGCAGTCTGTGTATTATTAAGGCGCGGACTCTACAGTGGCGACGAGCAGGTTTGAACTCACCTGCAGTACTGCATCACCCCACGGGGATCTTTCCCTGAGAAGAAGTTTCTTGGAGGTCGAAGTCAGAGCAACGGGCGTCGACCGCGGGCAACCGCTCAAGGATCCATCGGAGTTCGGAGAATTGCGGGAGAGGCTGTGGAGAGCTGGGCTTGGCTCCCCAGTCAAGGTGTTCCAGCAAATCGTGCTGGTAGCAGGTAGTGCGCTGACCCTTCCGGACTGCGGCGGGCTCGAGCTCGCTCGAGCGGCTCTGCAAAGGGGCCGCGCAGCGTCGCCGGGAGGAAAGAGAGAGAGAGAGGGTGGAGCGCACAGGGCGCGGTCGGTGCTCAAGAACCGGGCAGTGGAGAGAAAATAAACGAGGGGAAGGAAAAGTGAGACGCGCCGAAGCTGCGGTTCGCCGCCATTACCCTGTAGAACGCTAGGAGCAGAGTGGCAGCAAGGGGAAGAAGGAAAAGCGCGGGAGGCGCCATTTTATTCCATTGGGGAAGAAGAAAAAGCGTGGGAGGCGCCATTTTAAATCACCCAAGATGCCGAAGAGTGGCAGTATCACTGCTTTCGACAACGAGGTAGAAGACTGGACCACGTATGTGGAAAGAATTGAAGTGTACTGCAATGTCAATGAGGTGGCCAATGGAAAGAACGCGTCGGTATTATTAAATTTAATGGGCGCGAGACCGTACGGCCTATTGCGGAATTTAATTACCCCAGCTAAACCAATGGAGAAAAGTTTTGAAGAGATTGTTAATATCTTACAGGAACACCTAAACCCTACACCGCTGCTGATAGCAGAAAGATTCAAGTTCCATAAAAGAAACCAGCACAGAGATGAGAACAATGCTATCTTACGGAACTACGCAAGTTATCGAAGCACTGCCAGTTCAGAGCACGACTGGCAGACACCTTACGGGATAAGTTTGTCTGTGGGCTCCAGAGTGAAGGAACCCAGAAACGACTATTTTCGGAAAAGGACCTGACGCTAGAACAGGCTTTCAGCGTGGCAGTATCCTACGAAGCAGCAGCACGGGGAGCTGCGGAAATACAACGGAAACCACAAGAATACAGCGCTAACGAAATGGCGTATGGAGCAGAAAAGTGCTATCGCTGCGGCAGAACAACCCATGAGCAGAAGGACTGCTGGTTTAAGGACAAAGTATGCAGGCAATGCGGGAAAATGGGACATATAGCAAGAGTCTGCAGGTCAGGAAAGAAAACCAACACTACAAGAACTACTAAGGAAAAGTACAAGAAAGTAAAAAAAATGACAGACAGTAGTTCGGAAGATCAGGAGAGTGATAATGACTCCGGGAGCAGGAGACTAAGTTGTCTAAAGTTACACAACGTGATCGCAAAGGAGGATCACCGAACCATTTGGGTCACCCTCATGATAGCAGGGTCCCAAGTAAAGATGGAATTGGATACAGGATCAGCCCTAACTGTCATGAATCGACGAGACTATGAGCAGCTATTCTCACACACACCCTTAAAGGACACGTCCATTGTATTGAAGACATACACGGGGCAAAAAGTCTACCACAGAGGAAAAATAAGGGTGCCAGTTAAATACAACGGCAAGGAAACACAGAAACTGTGTCTATATATACTACAAGATGGAGGACCACCATTATTGGGACGTGAATGGATCCGAAAAATACAATTGGATTGGCATTCCATTCAGGCACTAACTGTGACTGACAAAAAGGATGATGACGTCACACCTGGACGACTGTCACAAATTCTAACTGACGCGAAAGAGGTGTTCCAACAAGGACATGAGACTCTAAAAGGAGTAAAGGCAACGATAAAAATCGAAGATAACGCAAACCCAAAATTTTTTAAGGCCAGACCGGTGCCATACGCGATCCGCCCAGCCGTTGAAGCAGAACTGGAGAGTCTGGAGCATTCGGGTGTGCTGTCCAAGGTGGACTGGAGCGAGTGGGCCACACCCATCGTTCCTGTAATGAAGAAATCATTGAGCAGCACGCCTGGGGAGCCAAAGAAGGTTCGCATCTGTGGGGACTTCAAGGTAACAGTGAACCCAGTCCTGCACACAGTACAATATCCACTTCCACGGATAGAAGATATTTTCGCCTCACTATCTGGAGGGAAACGCTTTACGAAGATTGATCTGGCCCAAGCGTATCTACAAATGGAGGTGGAAGAAGCATCTCGGAAATACCTCACGATAAACACTCTCAAAGGCCTTTACCAGTACAATCGACTGGTATTCGGGGTAGCATCAGCCCCGGCTATTTGGCAGAGGGCGATGGAACAAGTCCTGCAAGGGATCCCAGGGACCCAGTGTTATTTGGACGACATCCTGGTTACGGGCGAAAATGACAGTGAACACCTTGCCAACCTGGAGCAGGTGCTCACTAGATTGCAGAAATATGGGCTACGAGTCAACCGCACCAAATGCGAGTTCTTCAGGAGACAAATCTCGTATTGTGGCCACATGATTGATGAGGAAGGGTTGCATAAGTCGCCAGACAAGATTGAGGCTGTGGTCAACGCTCCAGCACCGGAAACTGTGTCGCAACTGAGGTCGTTTCTCGGGCTGGTGAACTACTACCATAAGTTCTTGCCGAATTTATCTACAATTCTGCACCCACTGAACGCCCTGCTGCAAACTGGAGTAACATGGAAATGGAGTGATGAGTGTAAGCGTGCCTTTCAGAAATGTAAATGCCTAATCACTTCAAAAGAAGTATTGGCCCACTACAACCCAACACTACCGATTCGGTTGGCATGTGATGCATCTCCTTACGGCATTGGAGCGGTGCTGTCACACAAATTCCTTGACAGTTCAGAGAGGCCAATAGCCTTCGCGTCGCGCTCGTTAACCTCAGCCGAGCGTAACTACGCCCAGATTGACAGGGAGGCCCTCAGCCTGGTGTGGGGTGTGAAGAAGTTCAATCACTATCTGCACGGGCAGAAATTCACCCTACTGACTGATCATCAGCCCCTGGTCTCCATTTTTAACCCAAAGAAGGGCGTTCCAGTGATGACGGCACAATGGCTGCAAAGATGGTCACTTTTTCTAGCGGCACATGTGTGGTGGCCGGGAATCGATAAACAAATCGAGGACCTGACCAAGAGCTGCTCAGGATGCCAGAAAGTCCAAAATGCACCACCACAGGCCCCTCTACACCCATGGGAGTGGCCCTCATCTCCATGGCAACGGGTACACATTGATTTTGCTGGTCCATTTATGGACTCAATGTTTCTAATCGCCATGGATGCCCATTCGAAATGGCCAGAGGTCATCAAAATGTCCTCCACCACCACGGAGAAAACTATTGCAGTCCTACGGACCATCTTCGCCAGGAATGGCTTGCCAGAACAGATTTGCTCCGACAATGGGCCACAGTTTGTGTCCGAGGATTTCCGGAGGTTTCTGAGGAATAATGGGGTGAAACATTACACATCTGCCCCACATCATCCAGCCACAAATGGATTGGCTGAGAGGTTTGTTCAGACCTTTAAAAAGGCAATAAAGGTGATGTATAATGATGACATACCACTACAACACAAGGTAGATAATTTCTTGTTTGCTTACCGGAATGCGACACATGCAGTCACCAACCAAGCTCCAGCCATAATGTTCTTCAACCGAAGGCTGAGATGTCGCCTGGATTTGCTCAAACCAAACATAAGACGAGATGTTGAGGATAAGCAATTCCAGCACATCAACGAGAAGCCAACCAGGAGCTTCAAGATAGGACAACCAGTCTTGGCCCGCGACTACCGAACAGAAAAATGGCAGCCAGGAACGATATGCACACAGCAGGGACCACTAATGTACACAGTGGACGTTGGAGAGAGCATCGTGAGATGCCATGCTGACCAGATTCTAGAGTCACAGGAACAAGCCAAACCTATACCACGAGCATGTGCACCTGGTAATGAACCCGAAGTACAGATTGCGTCTACCTCAGAAGCAGTGGTATTGGAAGCTGACGAACCAACCAATGACAATGAGCCAGAATCGACTCCGCCGCAAGAACAGGATACTCGAGAAAGGCGCTATCCAGTCAGGATCAGGAAGCCTCCTCAAAGACTGAACTTATAAATAATTATTTCAGTTGATGTATATAGTACCAAGAAAATTGTAATTGTAATTAGTTATTATTTAGTTGTTAAATGAATGTTATGTACTGTTTATCTAAAAGGGGAGGAATTGTTGTGTATGTACCTTTTAAGAGAAGAACTGATTTTATACTGCAGTACCGGCAGTGACCACACCTGTATAAAAAGCCCTAGCAGGCTTCTGTACTTCAGCCTGACATTTACTCTCTGTTCAGTAAATACCTGTTTTATTGTTCTCCCGCAGTCCGTGTATTATTAAGGCGTGGACTCTACAGTGTTCAGTCGCCCTATCCTTAAATATAGACTCTAGTAATTTCCAGACAACAGATGTTAGGCTAACTGACCTATAATTCCCTGGTTTCCCTCTCACAATTTTTAAATAGCAGAGTGACATGTGCAATTTTCCAATCTAAAGGAATGGTTCCTGAATCGAGTGAACTTTGGAAGATTATAGTTGGGGCATCTGCAATGTGCTCACCTGCTTCCTTTAAAACCCTGGGATGGAAATCATCTGGTCCTGGGGATTTGTCACTCTTTAGTGCCATTATTTTCTTCATTACTGTTATTTCACTGTTATTTATTCAGTCCCTGGCCCTGATTCATTATTAGTTTCCTTGGGATTTCCGGCATGATATATCCTCTTCCTCTACTGTAAATACTGACACAAAGTAATTTTTCAAAACAATTGCCATTTCCTTATTATCAATGATTATATCACCAATATCAGTTTTCAAGGGGCCAACATTGCTCCTGACCACCCTCTTTTTCCTAATATAATTGTTAAAAACTTTGTGTTCATTTTGATATCCCTTGCAAGTTTCTTTTCATACTCCCTTTTTGTAGCTCTTACTATCTGTTTTGTAACCCTTTGCTGTTCTTTTATCTTTCCCATTCGCCAGGATGTGTGCTTTTTCCTTTAGTTTGATGCTGTCTCTTACCTCTTTAGTCATCCATTACTTTTTATTTTAGCAAGTAGAGCTCTTGCCCCTCAGGGGTATAAACTGGTTCTGTATCACCTTAAATTCATTTTTGAACACCTCCCACTGACCTTCTGTCGTTTTATCCATTAACAGATTTGCCCGGTTTACTGTGGACGGCCTCTGTCTCATCCCATTGAAGATGGCCTTAGCTAAATCTTAGTAACTGTTTTGCATTTCCCCCTTTCAAACACTATGTTGAACTCAATCATGATATGATCGCTATTAGATAAATGTTCACACATAGTTAGGCTGTAAACTAAATCTGGCTCATTACTCATTATTATATCTAATAAGGCCTCCCCCTCTTATTGGTTCTAGGACATATTGTTGCAGAAAACGATCCCAGACTATCAAGAAATTCACTAACTTTCTGTCAGGTGCTAGTCTGCTTATCCCAATCTATATGAAAGCTAAAATCCCCCATTAAAACCACTCTGCCTTTGCTACACACTTGTCTAATCTCTGCATTTATACAATCTCGCACTTCACAGCTGCTACCAAGGGGCCTATAAACAACTCCCACTACAGTCTTAAATCCTTTTCTATTTCTTAATTCTACCCATAAAGTCTCAACTGCCTGCTTACCTCTTGTTATATCCTCTCTTATCATTGAAGTGATTTCATCCTTAATCACTAAGGCTTCTCCTCCCCCTCTATCATTTTCCCTATCCTTCCTGTAGACCTTATAACTTGGTATATTTAGTTCCCAGTCCTGTCCGTCTTGCAGCCATGTCTCAGTAATGGCTACCATGTCATACCCTGCAAGTTGAATTTGCGCCTGCAGTTCATTCAATTTGTATAAAGAACGCTTATTAGGGCCACACACCCTCGTCTGTCCTTCAGCTTTAATGTTTTACTCACATGTTTCTTATTTCTCTTTCCTGGTTTAATCACATTATATCTTTTAGTTTACCCTTTACCTGTAGTGCCTAAAGCACAATTTCTGACTGTTACACTACTCTCTTGCCTTTTGTTTTTTTTTGAACAATTATTTGTGCTACAATTTCCACCTGAGCCCTCCCCCGCCGCCCCCCCCCCCCGCCATTTACTAGTTTAAAGTCCTTGTGACCACCCTATTTATCCTTTCCAGATATAAAATACCAGTGGATATTTACAATAAATCAATTAGTACCTTTGCTAAAATAGTAGAGAGAGGAATTTCAGAGGACATGTTCAGCATTGATCTGCTAGAATTCCACAATATTATTTTGGGATAAAGGCCTAGAAATTCGGTTGGTAGCGCCAGCGATTAGCGCCTAAAGAGCCCGAGAATTGGGGCGTTACCCAATTTTCGGGCGGGCGCAGTGAATATAGTGCCACCTCCCATATTGAGTATCCTTTTAGCGCCTGCGCTAACTCTTTTCGCTCGCCCACGGGCGCAGGCAGATCATGACGTCATTTCAGTGTGCAACGCCTTTTTGGTGCCCCGGAACGGATATTCGGTGGCGCCCGCAACCTTTTCGCCTGGCGCTATTAGTGACAGTTGGATGGAGCATTCCCAGGCCCTACTCGGACTCGGGGGGCGCTATTTAAAGGGGACAGCACTAGTATAAAAGCTGCAGCCATTTGGGCTGGCCATTCTGATCGTTGCTGGAGAGAGTTGCTGACCTTCTGTTGGACAGTAATTTTCTCATTGAGCCTGCGGAGGCACTGGCACTGGCAGCTTGAGGGCCCAGCTCCCGAGCTGGTGATGCAGCATCTGAAAGCAGGGAGGTGGAAGAGTGGCTTTAGCAAAAGGACAGCTTGGCAGCAAGGGATGCCAGATTGCGGCAAGGCTATGACATGGGTCCACAGTGAGAAAGCATGCTGGCGGGGGGAACAAGTGGAAGGAGACAGTTGTAAAAGGTGAGAACCTTACCATCGCTGTCGACAATGGGGTCAGCAGCTGCAGTGGTTACAGGACCACTCAGACGTCCTCCAAGAATCTGGTGGACTCTCTCCTCGAGATCCGTCAGAGTGACCACTTGTGGAGGTCCTCCACTGGTGCGAAGCTGGTCTTTGCCAATCCTCGCCAGCTTGGACTGCAGGGGAAAGGAGGGGAAGTTATGTTACATGATGCCCTGAGTGATCATCTCATGCCCCTCATGGTGGAAGAGCCCTTACATGATGCCCTGAGTGATCATCTCATGCCCCCCATGGTGCAAGAGCCCTTACATGAAGCCTTGAGTCAAATGTGCATGTGTGTGCCCAGAAAGGGCCATGGGTGCTCGCTGGCAGATGGCCAATGGGGCACAGCCCACCCTGTAGCCATAAAGTCAGGTGCAAATGAAGGGATGCAGAAGTTTGCAGAAACAACACCCACCCTCACGACCCGAGTGAGGTCGTTGAATTTCTTTCTGCGTTGGACAGGGCTCCTGGTCACCATGCTGCTGGAGTTGACCCTCTGGCATACATCCCTCCAAGCTCGTCGGTAGTCCTTATGATTAGGCCTCCTGCCATTGTCTGGGTAGAGAACATCTCGTCGGCTCTCCACTGCGGCCACCAATTGCTCCAGAGCCTCATTGGTGAAGCGCTCTGCTCTCTGTCTCACCTTCTCCATCTGGTCCAAGTTTTTAGCGCCAGAGAAGGGCCTGCGCCGATTCTGAGGCCTGCAAGGTGCAGAGTGTGGATGCTGAAGCTGACTGACCCACCCCTTTAAGAGCTGGCCGGCGCCTGGAAGTCTCGTGGTCATCAGTAATTGAGAGCACCTGCGCTGCGCCCGTCCGCTCTGATATTGGGTTGCGCCGGAAGTTTAGCGCCTTAGGAGTCCCGTGTAACGCCTGAATTCGCGCCTCAATCCCCTTTAGGGGCGATGCAACCCAATATCGCGCCAGGCGGCGATAAGTTTCGTCTGGCTATAAACTTTGCGCAGCGCCAGTTCTAACGCCTCAAGCGGGGCTATACCCAATTTCTAGGCCAAAGACTTTTAATGACCCTAGGTGAGCTGACCACTCTCGTCTTTCAATTTACCACAGAAACCTGCAAGAGACTAAAAGAGAGGCCTCCAAACTGAGATGCCAGAACATTTCACTTCCATTTCTGCCACCTTTGTTCTTATCAACATGTTAGTAATATTTCTACTCACCAGTCTGAGGCGTGCAACCAACTCTCTCTCTTTCTCTCACAGGCACAAACAACTTGTGGGTACAGGACCATGAGTTCAAATTTAGGATTTACATAGTCAAATGCTGAACTAAGATAGCTATCGATAAATTGGTCAGATTGCGAGCTTGCAATCGCTCTCTTTTAACTCAGGACTTAGATGACGCTAATAAACCAGTTAATTTTTAGTCCCTTGTGGTTCATGATGCTATCTGAATCCCTCAATTAGTTTATTGCCCAGTAATCATTCCCAGGTAACCATGACTATTTATAATTATAGGTTTAGATAGCACAGAAATTCAGCCTGACTGTGCTATCTCTGCAGTATTGCAGGCCAGTATAACAGCAAAGGTCATTTGTGTCTATTAAGATTCAGATTTAGTTTAAGAAAAAAGAATGACCAGAGAAGTGGTTTCATATTTGTACTGGAAAAGTATTAAACATTGTAGGAGTGTAGGCATACAGAGGCATTGAAACTCACTAAAACCACAGTTCCCAAAGCATATGGATGCAGACCCTATGCACTTACAGATGCTGAGCATCATTTGACAGACTGTTTGGAATTAAGGCATTCATTTTTTCACCCTCTTTTAGCTCTTTATAACTCTCATCATTCTCTGGCTGAGGGGCAGACATATAACATGCTCAAGTTCAGTCACCCTTTCCTTTGTTCTCCCTTGGTGCCTCATTGTCATGTCGCAATTGTTAATAATCAGAAACTACTGAAGCATTGACTGCAACGTATATATATATTTTGCTCAGCCAGATGTGTGATGCCAGGGGAACCCATCGCTATGCTTAAAAGCTTCCAGACCAAATTACTGAGAAATCTACATAAGCCATGTTTTTGTTTCCCTCTCGGTAGGGACGCACCCAACTTACTCACGCTGGAAGAACTTGGTTATCAACAGCCAAGTTTTAGGATCTTGTAAGTGTGTGTAGGCATACAGCTGGAGGTCAATTCGGTAAAACGATGTTGCTTACCAGCCCAGGGCACTGATGAAGTTCTCAGTGTCCCGGAATTTGTGGTCAGTGGTGAAGCAAAGGCATTTGCCGCTGGCCCCGAAGAAAGCTGCCGACAGAGATCTTGAGATCTTGCGATCTCTGTGGCGAGAAGTTTGCCTTTTTTGACACACAGATGATTTCAGTGCAGTATGATGGGGAATTCCTAACGTGATCTGCTGTGACGCCAACAAGCTGTCTAAGCAGCCAATCACATTGCAGAATTCTCACAGACAGGAAAGGAGAACTTGCTTTTATCGTGACTTTTTAAAAATGTTACAGAGCCAAACAAAGATTGGAGCTTTCACATGGGGATAGGGTAGAACCTGAAGTAATCGTGAACAAACTTTAAAAACACACATATATATAAAAAATATTTTGAAGTTCCTTAAAAATTGTTATTTTTCTCATAATGGAGAAATTTGACACTCAACAAAATTAACATTAGTTTTTCAGGGCCATAACATTTGTTTAGCAGTCAATATGTTGTTAAAACCCCAGTTACACCTAATCCAACAAGGATAATATTTAATGGTGTATTTAACAGCAATATTACCGCAGAAAAGCCCAAGTTTGTGTCAGTTTCACTGACTTCACTGATTGATTGTCGGCTATGCGGGGGTGGGGGGAGGGAGGGGGTGCACAGTGCAGCCAGTGTTGGAGCAGTGAATGACTGACCGCAACTTCAGGATTTCCATGTTTAGATGCGCGTGCGCTAAATCCTGAAGTTGCGGTCAGTTTCAAAGGGGTAATAATGGCGAATGCTGTTAGTTTGCCGTTATTACCCACCGTAAATTCCGGCCCAGTGTATGTCCAGCTGGGACCAGGTTACCTGATAGGTGGCTACATTTATACCTCCAGGTCCTGTCAGTGAACCTGGCTGGCTGACTGATCAATTATCAAATGCACCCTGGAGTAGTGCAGGATTGCATGGCTCAGAGTGGGCCGAGAAGGGCAACAAGGATCATCTGGTCATACCAACAAAGCCTTGGTTCGACATCTCCGGGCTGATATTACAAGACTGATAGTGGGTGTGCAACATAAGATTGGGCATTTAGCTTTGTGAGCTGATTTCCAGCACGTCCAATTTGTGAAGGCAGCAGTGCGAGGAAGCTAAACATGTTTCCACATGTAAATTATTTAAATGAAGTATCGGGCTGAAAGTTCATTATTTTGGTCAATGCTGTGCCTGCGGTGCAAAGCTTGCCCACGTAAATTTGATGCATGATGTCCTTACCTGCTTCAGATTAATTCTTAATGCAAGGTTGCTGGTATTCCAGCTCCTGTTGAACTGCAGTTTTTTGTTTTCAATTAACGTTTATCTACTGCTACATTGATCATCTTATATTCTTATTTCCACCTATGCATATATGTCCTTTTTTGTTGAAGGCTTCTGTTTGGCAAGCAAAACTTTCCTAAAGTTTTAACTACAATTTGTACTGCAGCAGTAACTGATAACAAAATTGAAAGAATGGAAATACCTTTGGCTGGGCTTGTAGCGCTGCAGGAATGACCTCTCTGCCCATAAGGTTCCCATAATACCTAAGGACCCACGTTTACAGACCACACTGATCCTCCATCAGAGGAACCTGTCTTTGCAATCTCCAATTCTCTACAGAGGCAGTGACTGAACTATGCCATTACTGCAGGCTAACTTAGAGGACTATATACCTTTGCAGCAATGTCTGTCCCTGTAGCTATGAAGATAACAACGGCATTAAGCTTCAATGCAATCGGATCATTTCAGGGTCAGATAAGCCAGTCTGCTGTTCATACGTGTGTAAAGCAAATGCCTAATTGCATGTTTGTGGGGGGAAGCAGCTTTAGCACTTTCCCAGTGGGAAGGACACGCCAACTGGAGGAGGCATAAAACATTTACCAGATAGCAGAAATTCCAAGAGTCCAGAATGTTATGCAGGTTCATGTGTCCATCAGGGCTCATATTAACCCCCATGCACACATGAATAAGAGATGTCACTCCACAAATGTTCTTAAGATTTCTGATCATAGAAATGCTGTCCTGTATTTTTATGTCCATTATCTGGGGTGCACCCATGATGCTTTTATTATACAATGGTCTGATTTTTGCCTGAATTATTTGAAGTTTCTGAAAGAATGAACAGATGGGGAGACTAAGGCTACCCTTTGCAATCGTGGCTTATGACCCCAATTAGAAACCACACAAACCAGCAGAGCTTAAATACAATAAGACCCATGTCACCACCTGAGTTACCCTCAAGTACATTTATAAAGATTCTGAAGTAACAATTCTGTTGTTTGGCCCATGGTGGGATTCTGCTCTGTAGTTCCGCTAAAGTCTCCAAAATCATCATTGTCTGAAGTCCAACAAAGAGTGAGCATGGAGCAGGATGATGTGCTGCAGGCCCATGGGAATATGATGAGGAACAGGAGGAAAGCAGCATGGAGAGAATTGGTGTACAGGTGGGGAGTTTGGAATGGAACACTAATTGTGAACTACTGCCAGCACTGGACACAGTTAGCCACGGGACGATTTTTGTTTTTTCAATGAAAAGGTGTACTTTATTACCTCCAAAAGTATATCTTTACTGTAGAAGAGCTGTCATCTTTCAGCCCGCTCCTAGCTCTTATTACAATTCTATGGTCCTGTTCTATAAATGCTGTCCACACCACGAAGAAGTAGAATCGGCATTTATTTTGTGTTACTTATACTAATTGTGTGCTTTAAGCTCCACACCTTGCTTCCCCCTTGGTGACCTTTTGTGGTGCTCTTGCCCTACTACAAAACCTAAGGTTATGTCCAAGTCCCCTGAGTGGAAAGACCCAATGGCACCAGAGACTGCCACACAACTTTGCTGCATTTCCTGTAGCATGACCTCCCAAGGTGTCATTACTAAATGGGGGATTCTTGGGTGCAAGCCTCATTGCGCACATTTCTACAAGTCTATACTCGTAGATCCCACCAGGGTTAGACAGAAAAAATAGTGAACTGCTCTTTAATGATGAGCAGTAGTCTTTTAAGTGCTGCTGGCTTGTCCAATTCTCCCAACCTAACAAAATGCAAACCTGCCTCTATCCTGCATGTTTTCCATGTGTGATGAAGTGGAATGGATTAATGTGCATAATTCAGTGAGGCAGGCCTCCCCCACTGCAGCCACAAGCACAGCCATGATTTTGCTGTTCTCACAAAATCGAGGCTCTCATCCAGAGGTTGGCCACTCCAACAATGCAGCATGGCACTGCACTGAAGTAACAGCCTAGATTATGTATTAAGGTCAAGGAATGGGGTTTGGACCCTTAACATTACTTAGAGGTGAGAGGGGTAGTAACTGAGCCAAGATAACACTGCTAATTAATAGACATTGTGGGGTGATTTTGAACTTGTGCAGTCGTGTAAAGCGAATGATAGTGAATCGTCAGCCCCATTTACATCTCTCCCAGATGTAAAATGCGATGTTGTCCATTTTAGAATATCGCACAAAGTCAAAATGAATAAAAGGGCTGTTTGAAGAGAGAAAATGAAGTACTCTGAAACACCTTTCTGTATTTGAGGAATACTACAGAAAAGCATGTCACTGCTGTTGCTTTAATGTTCAACACCTCCCACAAGATTGAAATGTCCCAATTGCATCAAAGGGCACAGTCCATTTATTCAAAAATACTTTGCCTAGAAATTGGGTATAGCCCCGCTTGGGCCGTTAGAATTGGCGCAGCGCAAAGTTTATAGCCAGACGCAACTTATCGCCACCTGGCGCGATATTGGGTTGCATCGCCCCTAAAGGTGATTGAGGCGCGAATTCAGGCGTTACATGGGACTCCTAAGGCGCTAAACTTCCGGTGCAGCTCAATATCGGAGCGGACGGGCGCAGCGCAGGTGCTCTCAATTACCAATGACCACGAGACTTCCAGGCACCGGCCAGCTCTTAAAGGGGTGGGTCAGTCAGCTTCAGCATCCACACTCTGCACCTTGCAGGCCTCAGAATCAGCGCAGGCCCTTCTCTGGCGCTAAAAACTTGGACCAGATGGAGAAGCTGAGACAGAGAGCAGAGCGCTTCACCAATGAAACTCTGGAGCAATTGGTGGCCGCAGTGGAGCGCTGGCGAGATGTTCTCTACCCAGACAATGGCAGGAGGCCGAATCATAAGGACTACCGACGAGCTTGGAGGGATGTATGCCAGAGGGTCAACTCCAGCAGCATGATGACCAGGAGCCCTGTCCAATGCAGAAAGAAATTCAATGACCTCACTCGGGTCGTGAGGGTGGGTGTTGTTTCTGCAAACTTCTGCATCCCTTCATTTGCACCTGACTTTATGGCTACAGGATGGCCTGTGCCCCATTGGCCATCTGCCAGCAAGCACCCATGGCCCTTTCTGGACACACACATGCACATTTGACTCAAGGCATCATGTAAGGGCTCTTGCACCATGGGGGCATGAGATGATCACTCAGGGCATCATGTAAGGGCTCTTCCACCATGGGGGGTATGAGATGATCACTCAGGGCATCAGGTAACATAAATTCCCCTCCTTTCCCCTGCAGCCCAAGCTGGCGAGGATTGGCAAAGACCAGCTTTGCACCAGTGGAGGACCTCCACAAGTGGTCACTCTCACGGATCTCGAGGAGAGAGTCCACCAGATTCTTGGAGGACGTCTGAGTGGTCCTGTAACCACTGCAGCTGCCGACCCCATTGTCGACAGCGATGGTAAGGTTCTCACCTTTTACAACTGTCTCCTTCCACTTGTTCCCCCCGCCAGCATGCTTTCTCACTGTGGACCCATGTCATAGCCTTGCCGCAATCTGGCATCCCTTGCTGCCAAGCTGTCCTTTTCCTAAAGCCACTCTTCCACCTCCCTGCTTTCAGATGCTGCATCACCAGCTCGGGAGCCGGGCCCTCAAGCTGCCAGTGCCAGTGCCTCCAAAGGCTCAATGAGAAAAGTACTGTCCAACAGAAGGTCAGCAACTCTCTCCAGCAACGATCAGAATGGCCAGCCCAAATGGCTGCAGCTTTTATACTAGTGCTGTCCCCTTTAAATAGCGCTCCCCGAGTCCGAGTAGGGCCTGGGAACGCTCCATCCAACTGTCACTAATAGCGCCAGGCGGAAAGGTTGCGGGCGCCACCGAATATCCGGTCCGGGGCGCCAAAAAGGCGTTGCACACTGAAATGACGTCATGATCTGCCTGCGCCCGCGGGCGCGCGCAAAGTGTTCGCGCCGGCGCTAAAAGGATACTCAATATGGGAGGTGGCGCTATATTCACTGCGCCCGCCCGAAAATTGGGTAACGCCCCAATTCTCGGGCTCTTTAGGCGCTAATTGCTGGCGCTACCAACTGAATTTCTAGGCCCTTATCTTCAAAACAACATTTTTTTTCAGTCATTCATTGTCTGATTTTAATATTCTTGGGATAGTTGAAGAAAGAAAATTGTCCTGCAGTTTTAAGCAGGCAATCAAAAGCTATTGCAGTGGTTAGTTTAATCATAGAACTACTGCAGTTATCAGTATTTGTAGTATTTGGCTGCAAGCCCTCTACTGCTACGATAATTGTTCTTTCACTGGAGGGTGGGGTGCCGGATTGACTTCTTTGTAGCTATTTTAATTGGCAGGAGTTGTGTACACTTGGGGCAGGGTAGGTATTGCTAGTTTTTTCATCTCCCCAAAATGCTTTATCCTGCAACAAAACACTCAATTTTGCAGCCCAGCTGCTAGGTCATGCACCTCAGCCAATAAGGAAACCAAGTTCAAATGTTGTTTATTGTCGAGATTCAAATTAGGGCTTGTGTCTGGGCATTCAATCCTATACCTGTAGCACTATTTGGCTATATTAGGCAAATCCATTGCTACTTTAATAATAGCCAGACTGTTTTTTTTAAATTGAAGTGCTATGGAAATAATTTGTACTAAGGACCAAAAGACTTGCTATTGTGCTGAATTGCAGAATTTGCACTAGCTTGGAATAATTTTCATCTCAAACTGACTCTGAAAACTTGTCTGTGCAAATAATGTAGAGTAAATTTATGATGATTCTCAGTCATTTCCAACATCGTTAAAGTTTGAAATAGTATTGTTGCAGCTGTGCTGGCTGCAAAGGTCCAATGCCAAATGCGGTGTCAATCCAGTTCTTGATAGTATGGGCCTGCAGCACAAAACTTCACCTAATTTGTCACTAGCTGACAATGCCCAGGATGGCTGATGTGGGAAATGGAAAAAAAGAGTGCTTGTTATTTTTTTCTTCTGTGATTGGAGCTGATACAGTTGAGGCTGAGTAGAGGGAGCTTTATTTTGCATCTAACTAGGATGACCTGAACCTGGGGGCAGTTGATGCTGACACAAGGGCTGCGATTTTGTCAGTGGTGTCGGGATGGGTGCGGGACAGCTGGTTTCCGGCTCCCAGTCCCGCCCCCCAGCTGCCTCCGCTCCACAGACGTGATTTTCCCTTGATTGACCTGGTTAAGCCCGGCCAATTAACAGGAAGCGGGTCGGATGACGTCATTTGATGACACGTCAGTTGAGGACACGTCATCTGCCGGTTTCCTTAAAGGGACCATGCACAATTTTATTTTGACAGTTGATTTCTCAGTGTTTGACAGCATTGAGGTGCTGAAAACACTGACAATCACTGCACAAAGGTGAACTCTTGCAGCCAGGCTCTCCAATGGCTCCCTCCATATGCTGGAATAGATGACAGCTGCAGGTGAGATGGCAGAAGCGATCTGTCACTGGTAAGAGAGGTTCTCCCAATGAGGTGGCACTGGACATATAGTTGGATTTAAAAACTTGTAAGCTAAAGAAATCTGTAAATGTTTTAAAAATGCAGTAACCAACATTTTCTTTGCTCTGAAACTCACCATGTGCAACATTGCATCCTTCACACCACTTCTGCAGCTGTCATCTTTTCACAAACATTACACCAGACTCACAACACGCCATACTTACCTGGCGTGGTGTCTGGACGTCGGGAAACCCGACCGAGAAGTGGGAAAATCCAAAAACAAGCTGAAAACTACTGACAATTACCTGTTAATGGCAGGCAATTGCCTTTAATCCGTTTCCCGCCACTAGGTGTCTGGTCCATTCGCAAATTGGGAACCCAATACTTGGGAAAGCTGTTTGGAAGTGGGTTGACGGCGGGTTCGGGACCCGCCGTCAATCAATAGCACTTTAACCTCTGACCCACCTCTCTGAGCGCCGGCAAAATCGCGACCTAGGTGCCTGAAATGGAGATGTTCTATTCCCAGCACCAACATTCCTCACCTTGATGAGCGGAATAGCATAAAAAAGTCACAAATATTATATTAAATATTGTACAAACCATAGAGCAGCAGTAGTACAGGTAAACTATCCTTTATCCGAAAACCTTGGGACCAGCCGTGTTTTGGTTTTCGGAAAATTTCGGATTTCAGAAGGTATTTTATAAGACTGGGAAATTTGTCGGGGGTGGGGGTTGGCGGGGGGTCGGGGGTGGGGGTCGGCGGGGGTCAGCGTCGGCGGGGGGTTGGGGGCGGGGGTCGGCGTCGGCAGGGGGGTCGGCGGGGGCCGGCGTCGGCGGGGGGGCAGGGGTCGGCGTCGTGCGCACGACTTACGCTGAACGAAAAAACTTTCGGTTTTTAGAGGTTTTCGGTTTTCGGAAGTTCGGATAAAGGATAGTCTACCTGTACTAAAAACGGAAACAAAAATCAATACAATTTTGACTTTGCCAAGAGCTGTGTTTTGTGCCCTCCAATTGACTAAATCTCACCTTCACTACTGTGATATGACCTAGACTTTTATAACTTGTCCTCCCAGAGCACGTGGCTTCTGCACTACCTTGCAGTGTGCAGCACAAAGGCAATTGCCCAACAGTGTCATCCTTAGATGTTTTAAAGCGGCAATGTTGCTGCATGATGGAGTTTGGGGTGAGGCTGTGTTTCCAGATTAGCCTGCCTGAAAACTCTAATATGTTGGCAGATACCTTATGCTGCAGCATATATTATACCATTTGGAGCACAACTTAAATGTGTTACTCTTTCCTTAACAGAAAACTGTGCCAAAAGGCTGAATGCTTCATTGATCCTATAAATGTACGGTTTCCAAACTAGTAAAGTTTCTTATGAATGTCTTATCAAAGATCTCATTCCTTGTTTAATATTCTGGAGTAAACCTCCATATAAATATTTTACTTGATTTAGTTTATACACAGAATATTTATATGACATGACTCTTGGTTTCGCCCAATGTAAATATTACTGCTTCATTACTCACAGTGGCACACACTTCAAAACTGTTGCACACCTTCCATTGCTTGTCCCCAAGATCTGGCTCCGGTCTTCATTGTTCATAAATTTTATGGGGCGGGGGGGGGGGGGGGGGAATTGAAGGGCCAGAGATCTTTCCACTAAAATTGCTGCCAGAAACAATTTCTAGCCTTGTGCACCATCCAGCAAAAGGGTGAGGTTTCTTCTGCGCACCAGGTGCAGTGAAATCATAAATCAATTTTTATAAAATCTATTTACAATTTTGATACATTTATTGCAAAAGAGGAAACATTTCTCCAAAAATGTGAATATGGTTGTTTCAAACCTGACAAATGAGACCAGAACAAAGGATTATTATTGTCAACTTGCATGTTAAAAATTGAAATGTCTGTCATTAATGGCTGGTTGTTACATATGAACATAACATAAGAAATAGGAGCAGGAGTAGGCCATTCAGCCCTTCGAGCCTGCTCCGCCATTCAATACAATCATGGATGATTTTCTACCTCAATTCCACTTACCCACCCTATCCCTTGATTCCCTTAGTATCCAAAAATCTATCAATCACTGTCTTGCATATACTCAACGACTGAGCCTCCACTGGCCTCTGGGGTAGAGAATTCCAAAGATTCACCACCATCTGAGTGACGAAATTTCTCCTCATCTCAGTTCTAAACAGACGACCCGTTATTCTGAGATTTTGACCCCTAGTTCTAGACTCCCCAGCCAGGGGAAACATCCTCCCAGCATCTACTCTGTCAAGCCCCTTAAGAATTATATATGTTTCAATTAGATCACCTCTCATTCTTCTAAACTCTAGGGAATATAGGCCTAGTCTCCTCATAGGACAATCCCCTCATCTCAGGAATCAGTCTAGTGAACCTTCGTTGCACTCCCTCTAAGGTACATATATCCTTCCTTTGGTAAGCAGATCAAAACTGTACACAGTATCCAGGTGTGACCTCACCAAGGCCCTGTACAAATGTAGTAAGACTTCTTTACTCTTATACTCCAATCCCTTTGTAATAAATTCTCACACACCATTTGCTTTCCTAATTGCTTGCTGTACCTGCATGTTAACTTAATGTTATTCGTGTTCAAGAACACCAGGTCCCTCTGAATACCAAGATTTCCCAGTCTCTCACCTAAAAAATATTCTGCTTTTCTATTTTTCCTACTAACGTGAATAACTTCCCCACGTTATAGTCCATCTGCCATGTTTTTGCCCACTCACTTAACCTGTCTATATCCATTTGCAGCCTCTTTACAGCCTCCTCACAGGTTACTTTCCCACCTAGTTTTATATCATCATCAAACTTGGATACATTACACTCGGTCCCCTCATCTAAGTAATTGATGTAGATTGTAACTAACTGAGGCACAAGCACTGATCCTGCAGGCCCTGCTGACTTTAATGGCAGGGCCTGATTTGAATGCAAGGCCTCGAATTCCCGCCCACAGCCAGCCAGCCAGATTGAGAGGCTGGCTGCAGGCAGGTAGGCCTCAGAAACGAGGGGCCGGTCCAGGGGAGGGATCATGGGAGGGGGGTCAGGAATCATAGAAGATAGGAGCAGGAGTAGGCCATTCGGCCCCTCGAGCCTGCTCCGCCATTCAATGCGATCATGGCTGATCATCCAAATTCAGTACCCTGTCCCTGCTTTCTTCCCATATCCCTTGATCCCCTTAGCCTTAAGAAATATATCTAACTCCTTCTTGAATATATTTAATGAATTGGCCTCAACTGTCTTCTGTGGTAGAGAATTCCACAGGTTCATCACTCTCTGGGTGAAGAAATTCCTCCTCATCACAGTCCTAAATGGCTTACCCCTTATCCTTCGACTGTGACCCCTGGTTCTGGACTCCCCCGCATTCGGGAACATCCTTCCTGCATCTAGTCTGTCTAGTCCTGTTAGAATTTTATAAGTTTCAATGATGTTAGATCCGTGATTCTGAGGGTATGCTGTTTTTCAATAACCACACGGATGCTGTAACTTAACAATTAACAGGTATTTACTGGAGGAGGGTAGTCTCAAGACTGGGGGTACAGAGGCATGCGCAAAGCTTACATACAGGTGTGGTCACTGCCGGTACTACAGTATACAGGAGCTGTAAAAGTAGTTCTGTCTTAAAGGCACATACACTACAATTCCTCCCCTTTTAGATGAGTAGTACCCCTAATATTCAAATAACAATTAACACTTTAACATGTACATTAAACAACAATAGTCCATTTATAGATTCAGTCTTTGGGGCGGCTTCCTGACCCTTTCGGGATAGCGCCTTTCCTGAGGTTCTTGCTCTTGGTGCAGAGGCGATTTTGACCCCTTTTCATCGGGTAGTTCATCGGGTTCCACTGCTACTGGTTCTGAGGTAGATGCTACCGGTATGTCGGGTTCATCCCCAGGTACTCGAGACATGGGGTTGACGCGTTCCTGTGACGCTAAGATCTGATCGACGTGGCGTCTCACAATGTTCTCCCCGACATCCACTGTGTACATTAATGGCCCCTGCCTTGTGCATATCATTCCGGGTTGCCATTTCTCTGTTCGATAGTCACAGGCCAAGACTGGTTGTCCTACATTGAAGCTCCTTGTTGGCTTCTCATTGATGTGCTGGAATTGTTTGTCCTCAACATTTCTTCGCACATTTGGTCTGAGCAAGTCCAGACGAGATCTCAACCTTCGGTTAAAGAACATCATGGCCGGGGTCTGGTTGGTAACTGCATGTGTCGCGTTTCGGTAGGCTAATAAGAAATTGTCCATCTTATGCTGTAGTGGAATTTCATCATCGCACATGGCCTTTATCGCCTTCTTAAAGGTTTGTACGAACCTCTCAGCCAATCCATTTGTGGCTGGATGATACGGGGCGGATGTGTAATGCCTTACCCCATTCCCTCTCATAAATTTTTGAAACTCTTCGGATACAAACTGTGGTCCATTATCAGAGCAAATCTGCTCTGGCATACCGTTTCTGGCAAATATGGTCCGTAGGACTGCAATCGTTTTCTCTGTAGTGGTTGAAGACATTTTTATCACCTCAGGCCACTTTGAATGAGCATCCACTGCTATTAATAACATTGAGTCCATGAATGGACCAGCGAAATCAATATGCACCTGTTGCCATGGAGAGGAGGGCCACTCCCATGGGTGTAGAGGGGCATGTGGTGGTGCATTTTGGACCTTCTGGCATCCTAAGCAGCTCTTAGTTAGGTCTTCAATTTGTTGATTGATTCCCGGCCACCACACATAAGCCCTAGCAAAGCTTTTCATTTTCACTCCCCCCAGATGACCTTCATGTAGCTCATTTAGCACTCTCTCCCTTAACTTGGGTGGAATCACCACCCTGGATCCACACATCACTGTCCCCTGGCATACTGACAGCTGTTCTCTTCTGGATGAGAATGCTGGCAACAGTGAGTCGCCATGTGTTGGCCATCCCCTCACCGTCAACTCATATACCCGAGACAGTGTCGGATCATTGCGGGTCTCCTTCTCTATATCCGCGTTCGTTACTGGCAATCGTTCAATTATTGACGAATAAAATATCTCGATAGGGTCCACTGCTGGTGCATCCTCCACAGTAGGCAGTGGCAGGCACGATAGCCCATCAGCGTTCCCATGCTGTTTCGTGCCTTTATATTCTATTTCATATTGATTCGCCCCTAGAAACAGGGTGATGTGCCTCAATGACTTCAAGACTCAAAGTTAACTGAATAAAACAAGGCTTTTATTAGCAAAGAAAAGATGCCTGTGGCTTCACCTAGCATGCTGCTGTTCTGCTGCAAGACAAGCCTGGGCTTGTCTTAAGTAGGGCCAGGTATGGGCGGAGCCGACACACAAAGGGGGCGGTCCACTATACACAATACAAGGTAAAGCACCGGAGCAGGCAATACAATATATGTAGTTAACTACAGAGTCTGATGAATGACATATTTCATCACATTCACCCCTTCTACAGATTTAGTCTGTCCGGGGGTGTGATAGTCCTCTGTGACCGACGTAACGGTTGCGGTGCCGGCTGGGTGTCCCGGGTGGTCTCCTGGGTCTCTGCCGGGGGCGCCACCGGGGTTGTTGAAGGAGTAGGTTGTGGGGGTACCGTTGGCTGGTGTTCTTCCGGGGGTGATGAAAGAATAGTGGGTGGAGTGGGCGGGTAATAGTTGTTGTGGTTGTTGTGGTTGTTGTTGTTGTTGTAGTCGTTGTCGTTGTTGCTGTTGTTACCGGCTGGGGCGAGGTCTTTTATGGACACAGTGTCCTCCCGTCCATCGGCGTGCCGGACATACGCATATTGTGGGTTGGCGTGGAGCAGGTGCACTGGCTCCACGAGAGGGTCCGTCTTGTGGCCCCTCACATGCTTCCGCAAAAGTACCGGACCTGGGGTGGAGAGCCATGACGGTATGGATACGCCTGAGGTGGATTTCCGGGGAAACACAAACATTAGCTCATGAGGCGTGGCATTAGTGGCGGTACACAATAGTGACCGTATTGAGTGGAGCACATCTGGGAGGACTTCCTGCCAGCGGGAGATAGGGAGGCCCTTGGTCCTTAGAGTTAGGGTGACTGCCCTCCATACTGTCCCGTTCTCTCGTTCCACCTGACCGTTACCCCGGGGGTTGTAGCTGGTGGTACGGCTCGTGGCAATCCCCTTGGACAGCATGTACTGGCGTAGCTCTTCACTCATGAAGGACGCCCCCCTATCCGTGTGGATATAGCTTGGCATCCCGAACAGGCAGAACAGGCTGTTGAGGCATTTAATGACCGTGGCGCTGGTCATGTCTGGGCAGGGGAAGGCGAATGGGAAACGGGAGTATTCGTCCACAATGTTCAGGAAGTAAACATTGCGGTCGATGGACGGGAGGGGGCCCTTGAAATCTAAGCTAAGCCGCTCGAAGGGCCGTGTAGCTTTGATTAGGTGGGCTCTATCAGGGCGGTAGAACCGAGGCTTGCACTCAGCGCAAGTGCGGCAGTTCCTGGTCAGGGACCGAACTTCCTCAATCGAGTAGGGTAAGTTGCGGGACTTTATGAAGTGGAACAGCCGTGTGACCCCTGGGTGGCAGAGGTCGTTGTGGAGGGTCTGTAGCCGATCCCCGGTGGCGTTGGCACACATCCCTCGTGAGAGGGCGTCGGGGGATTCGTTAAGGGCCCCCGGCCGGTATATGATGTCGTACTCGAAGGTGGAGAGCTCGATCCGCCACCTAAGAATCTTATCATTTTTAATCTTCCCCCTCTGTTTATTATTGAACATAAACGCTACCGACCGCTGGTCGGTAAGTAGGGTGAAGCGTTTGCCGGCTAGGGAGTGCCAACAGTGGCGCACTGCCTCCACGATGGCTTGGGCCTCCTTTTCCACGGAGGAGTGTCTGATCTCGGGCCCCTGGAGGGTCCTCGAGAAGAAAGCTACGGGCCGCCCCGCCTGGTTGAGGCTGGCCGCCAGGGCAAAGTCAGACGCATCACTTTCCACTTGAAAGGGAGTGTTCTCGTCCACTGCCTGTAGCATGGCCCGCTCAATATCCTGCTTAATGCTTTGAAGGCAGCATGGGCCTCAGCAGAGAGCGGGAAAGAGGATGCTTTCAAGAGGGGGCGGGCTTTATCGGAGTAGTTGGGGACCCATTGGGCATAATACGAGAATAACCCCAGGCACCTTTTCAGGGCTTTGGGAGTGTTGGGCAGGGGCAGCTCCCATAGGGGACGCAATTGGTCGGGGTCTGGTCTGATTTCCCCATTCTCCACCACGCTGCCTATTATGCAGAGGCGCGTGGTGTTGAAAACGCACTTGACCTCGTTGTAGGTGAGGTTGAGTTTTTGTGCGGTTTTCAGAAACCTCGCGAGGTTTGAGTCATGGCCCTGTTGGTTGTGGCCGCAGATGGTGACGTTGTCGAGATAGGGGAAGGTTGCCTGCAAGTGGTGGTCATCGACCATGCGGTCCATCTCCCTCTGAAAGACCGAGACCCCATTCGTCACCCCAAAGGGGACTCTGAGGAACTGGTAGAGGCGTCCGTTTGCCTCGAAGGCGGTGTACGAACGGCCCTCTGGTCTGATAGGGAGCTGGTGATACGCTGACTTGAGGTCGATGGTGGAGAACACCCGGTATTGGGCGATTTGGTTCACCATCTCGGATATGCGGGGTAGCGGGTAGGCGTCTAGTTGGGTATAGATGTTGACTGTTTGACTATAGTCAATCACCATCCGCTTCTTCTCGCTACCCCTCACCACCACCACTTGGGCGCGCCACGGGCTGTTGCTGCGTTCAATAATGCACTCCCTCAGGAGCCTGTCTAACTCGGTCGCGATAAACCACCTGTCCTCCCAGCTGTACCTCCTGCTTTTGGTCGCTATTGGCCGGCAGTTAGGGGAAAGCTTCGCGAATAGCGAAGGCGGCTTTACCTTCAGGGTAGCCAGACCGCACACTGTGAGGGGCGGCTGGGTCCCACCGAAATTGAGCGTGATGCTTTGGTGGTGGCACTGAAAATCCAGGCCCAAGATCACGCTCACACATAAATCCTTCATAATTAACAGTTTAAAATAATTATATACAGTGCCTTTAACGGACAATCGTACCGCGCAATAACCCGCAATAGTCGATATCTGGGTTTTGTCGGCCATAGAGATCCTGCCCTGAGTAGGGACTATAGTTAGAGAGAGTCGTTGTACCAGATCAGGGTGAATGAAGCTCTCCGTGCTCCCGCTGTCAATTAAACATTTAACCTTGCACCCGTTTACCTCGATGTCCACCATCGATTTGGATAGTGGGTGCGGTCTGGACTGGTCCACTGTGATTGACGCCACTGTAGGGCCCTGATTGGGACAAGATGGTGGGCCACACGAGGCCGGGTAAGATGGCGTCCACGATGTCTGCTCGCAAGATGGCGGACCCCACGAGGTCAGACAAGATGGCGTCCAAGATGGCCGCTCCCACGGCGCGCACGCGGCGGTGGCGGTTTTGCCTGCGGGGTTCCCTCTGCACACCTTCCCAAAGTGCCCCTTCTTACCGCACTTACAGCAGGTGGTGCCTTTCGCCGGGCACAGGTTCCTGGTGTGCTTCGGCTGCCCGCAGAAGTAGCATTTGGGGCCCCGATGCGTCGCGGCGGTCGTAGGGCTTCTGGGGGGAGAGCAGGGCCCCGACGGTGTTGGGCTACCGGGCGGGGAAGCAGAGGCGGCGTGGGCCGCGCGGCCTAACGAGTAGGAGTCAGAGTTCTTCTGAGCCACATCCAGTGATCGCGCTGTGTCCACAGCCTGTGTCAGATCTAGGCCCGTTTTCTCTAGCAGTCTCTGCCGGATGTAATTAGAGCTAAGGCCTGCGATAAAGGTATCCCGAATAAGCTCGTCTGTGTATACCGTGGCTTTCACGTCTTTGCATTTGCCGTCTTTGCCAAGCACTTTTAGGGTGACTAGAAAGTCCTCTAGCGACTCTCCGGGTTGCTGTGTGCAGGTAGCAAGCAGGTGCCTGGCATACACCTCATTGGTAGGCCGCTGATAGTGGGCCTTTAGAATGTTGCAGGCATCCAGGTAGGTGGCGGCGTCTTGGATGAGTGGAAAAACCTGGTGGCTTACCCGATTCTGCAGGATCCCGAGTTTCACATCTCCGGTGGCTTTAGAGGCTGTGACGGCTTCGGAGTTGGCCATAAAGAATTCCAAGCACTGGAACCAGTGTCCAAACCGTGCCGATGCATCCGAAGCATGCGGGTCCAAATCCAAGCGTTCCGGTTTCAAAAGTTGATCCATCGTTAAAGTTTGCTAACAAAATTGATGCGCCTCAATGACTTCAAGACTCAAAGTTAACTGAATAAAACAAGGCTTTTATTAGCAAAGAAAAGATGCCTGTGGCTTCACCTAGCACGCTGCTGTTCTGCTGCAAGACAAGCCTGGGCTTGTCTTAAGTAGGGCCAGGTATGGGCGGAGCCGACACACAAAGGGGGCGGTCCACTATACACAATACAAGGTAAAGCACCGGAGCAGGCAATACAATATATGTAGTTAACTACAGAGTCTGATGAATGACATATTTCATCACACAGGGACCATCTTTGTAACTGTTGTGCAGTCATCACTGGAATGCCCTTCTTAGGATTAAAGATGGAGACAAGTGGTTGGTGGTCAGTCAGCAAGGTGAACTTCTGCCCATTCAGATAGTGGTTGAATTTTTTTGCTCCCCATACTAGGCTGAGGGCCTCCTTGTCAATCTGGGCGTAGTTGCGCTCGGCTGAGGTTAGTGACCGAGACGCAAAGGCTACTGGCCTCTCCAACCCGTCTGGGAATTTGTGCGACAGCACCGCTCCAATACCATAGGGTGATGCATCACATGCCAAACGAATTGGTAGTGCTGGGTTGAAATGGGCCAACACCTCTTTTGATGTGATCAATTCTTTACACTTCTGGAAAGCTCGTCTACGTTCGTCATCCCACTTCCATGGTACCCCTGTTTGCAGTAGGGTGTTCAGTGGGTGTAATACCGTGGACAAATTGGTAAGAACTTGTGGTAGTAGTTTACCAGCCCGAGGAACGACCTCAGTTGTGACACATTTTCCGGTGCTGGAGCCTTGACTACTGCCTCAATCTTTTCAGGGGACTTATGTAACCCCTCTTCATCGATGACGTGGCCACAATACGAGATCTGTTTCTGGAAAAACTCGCACTTGTGGCGATTAGCTCGTAGTCCATACTCCTTGTGGTGATTATTCCTTGTTTAGTAAAAGTATTGTGATTGGTTGTTTGTTAACTGCCTTGGGATATATGTTGTAATCTCATTGGTAGTTGATGTCACATGATGTGTGGTGGCCACCTTAAATTCAGTTCTTTTCCAGCTTTGGTTGGGACTGGATGTGGAAAGATGTGCTGCAGATTTTAAAGTTAATAAAGCCTAGCTTTGGAAGGCAAATCTATTCTTTATTTCAATTTATTAACTTTATGTTAGAATGGAGCGATATCTTCAACCAGAACGATTCAAGGCTGACCCCAATTCTGCTGGAGTGGATGATAAATGGAAACATTGGTATTGTACATTTAAAAACATTTTGGGCGTGTTGGATCAAGAGCCTCTAAATAAGCTGAATATGCTGATCAACTACATTGCTCCGGATGTATATAAATATATTTTGGACTGTAAAACTTATGAAGTGGCCATTTCTACATTGGAAAAGATTTTTGTTAAACCAAAGAATGAGGTATTTGCACGTCACCTTCTATCTGCCCGTAGGCAGCAGGTGGGAGAATCTTTGGATACTTATTTACAAGCACTTCGGTGCCTTAGTGTTAACTGTAATTATAAGGCCGTGACGGCTGAAGAATATAAGGAAGAATCAGTACGGGATGCTTTTATTAATGGATTACTGTCTAGATCAATTCGTCAGCGGTTGTTAGAAAATAAGACTTTGGATCTTAAAAGTGCTTTTGAGCAAGCTTCTACATTGGATGTGGCTCAGAGAAGTTCGGATTCTTATGCTCTTTTTAATCGGCCTGCGACTATGGTTTCGGCAGTTTCGGATGAAAAGGAATTATGTGGACTTAATGGGAGTGGTTTACTAGATTCTGAAACATAGATACATAGATACATAGATACATAGAAGATAGGAGCAGGAGTAGGCCATTCGGCCCTTCGTGCCTGCTCCGCCATTCGATGAGATCATGGCTGATCCTTTAATTCAGTATCCCGTCCCCGCCTTCTCTCCGTAACCCTTAACCCCTTTTGCCCGTAGAAATATATCTAATTCCCTCTTAAATATATTTAATGAGCTGGCGTACACTGCCCTCTGTGGCAATGAGTTCCACAGGTTCACCACTCTCTGAGTGAAGAAATTCCCCCTCATCTCTGTCCTAAATGGTTTAGCCCTTATCCTTAAATTATGTCCTCTAGTTCTGTTCTCACCCGCCAAGGGAAACATTCCTTCTGCATCCAGTCTGTCTAGACCTGTCAGAATTTTATACACTTCTATGAGGTCCCCTCTCAATCTTCTAAACTCCAGTGTGTACATCCCTAAACTACATAGTCTCTCCTCATAGGTCATTCCCGCCATTCCTGGTATCAGCCTGGTGAATCGCCGCTGCACCCCCTCCATGGCAAGAACATCCTTCCTCAGATGAGGCGACCAAAACTGTACACAGTACTCGAGGTGTGGTCTCACCAGTGCCCTGTACAGCTGCAGCAAGGTATCCCTGTTCCTGTATTCTAACCCTTTTGCTATGAAGGCCAGCATACCGTTTGCCTTCTTGACCGCCTGTTGCACCTGCATGCTCGCCTTCAGTGACTGGTGTACAAGAACACCCAGGTCTCTCTGTACTTCCCCCTCTCCCAATCTATTGCCATTTAAATAATAATTTGCCCTCCCGTTCCTGCACCCAAGGTGGATAACTTCGCACTTGTCCACATTATAGTGCATCTGCCATTTATCCGCCCAATCGCCCAGTCTGTCCAAATCGCTCTGGAGCTTCCTGGTCTCTTCCTCTGAGCCCACCCCCCCTCCTAGTTTAGTGTCGTCTGCAAATTTGGAAATGCTGCATCCGACTCCCTGATCCAGGTCATTAATGTAAATTGTGAACAGCTGGGGGCCCAGGACAGATCCCTGTGGTACCCCACTTGTTACTGCCTGCCATTCAGAAAATGAGCCGTTTATTCCAACTCTCTGTTTTCTATCTGACAGCCAGTTCCCTATCCACGCCAAAACTTTCCCCTTTATCCCATGAGCCTCAATTTTCCATGCTAATCTTTTATGTGGGACCTTATCGAAGGCCTTTTGGAAGTCCAGGTACACCACATCTACTGGCTCTCCCCCATCTATTCTACCAGTTACTCCCTCAAAAAATTCCAATAGATTAGTCAAGCACGATTTACCCTTTGTAAATCCATGTTGACTCTGTCCTATCCTGTCCCCATTTGCTAAGTGCTCCGCTATTTCATCCTTAATGATGGACTCCAGCATTTTGCCCACAACTGATGTAAGGCTTACAGGTCTGTAATTACCTGCTTTTTCCCTACCCCCCTTTTTGAATAGTGGGGTAACGTTAGCTACCCTCCAATCCATCGGCACTGTTCCCGAGTCTAATGAATTCTGAAAAATCATCCTTAGTGCATCCGCTATCTCTAGGGCCACCTCCTTCAGTACCCTAGGATGCATGTTATCAGGCCCTGGGGATTTGTCCACCTTCAATCCCTTTAGCTTCCTTAACACCATATCCTTAGAGATATTGATTTGCGTCAGTTCCTCCTTTGCCAATGTCCCTATTTTTCCCGATATCCCAGGGAGGTTTTTTGTGTCTTCCTTCGTAAAGACTGACCCAAAGTATGCATTTAGTTGATCTGCCATTTCCTTATTTCCCATTATATATTCCCCCGTATCTGACTGCAATGGACCAACTTTGGTTTTCACCAGTCTTTTCCTTTTGATATACTTATAAAAGCTTTTGGAGTTAGTTTTTATATTTTCCGCCAGCTTGTTTTCGTAAGCTATTTTGCCCCTCTTGATTATGCCCTTTGCCCTCCTTTGCTCTATCTTAAACTGTTCCCAATCTTCCGCTCTGGCGCTTTTTTTGGCTATTTTATACGCCCTATCTTTGGATTTTATGCTGTCTCTAATTTCCCCTGTTATCCACGGTTGAGTCACCTTTTTAGATTTCCTTTTATGCCAGATTGGTATAAACAATTTTTGCAATTTTGTCATTCTATCTTTAAATGTTTGCCATTGTTTATCTACCTCCAGTCCTCCCAGGAACGTTGTCCAATCAGACCTACTCAGTTCCCGTCTCATGGCATCATAATTCCCCTTGTTTAAATTCAGGACCTTAGTCTCTGAGTCAATTTCTTCGCTCTCCATTTCGAGTGAGAAATCGATCATGTTATGATCGCTCTGACCCAAGGGTCCCCGTACAACAAGATTACTGATTAGTCCCTTCTCATTGCACAGTACCCAGTCCAATATAGCCTGTTCCCGAGTTGGTTCCTCGACATATTGATCCAGATAACCATCCCTCAAACACTCAAGGAATTCCTCCTCCTCATTATTTTTACTGATTAGGCTAGTCCAATCTATATGTAAGTTAAAGTCACCTATGATGACAGCTGTGCTCTTATTGCACGCTTCTCTAATTTCCCTCGTGATGCCCTCCCTAACCTCTATTTTACTATTTGGAGGCCTATATACCACTCCTATTAATGTTTTTCGCCCCTCGCTATTTCTTAGCTCCACCCATATAGATTCTGTATTAACTGAGTTAATATCCTTCCTTTCAATTGCATTTATCCCCTCTTTTACTAGCAATGCTACCCCTCCTCCCTTTCTTTTTTGTCGATCCTTCCTAAATACTGAATACCCCTGTATGTTAAGCTCCCAGCCCTGCTCACCCTGCAACCATGTTTCCGTAATCCCAATTAGGTCATAATTATTAACCTCTATTTCCACAGCTAATTCATCTACCTTGTTCCTGATGCTTCTCGCATTAAGGTATAAAACCCTCAGGCTTTTTTTATGCTCACATTTTTTATGAATTAGTTTGGCCCTTTGTTTTTTGTTCCTCACCCTTTTATCATTTATTTCTGTCTGCCTTTCACTTTCCTCTATTTCACTACATAGGTTTCTAGCCCCCTGCCATACTAGTTTAAATGCTCCCGAACTGCTTTATCAAAAATTACCCCGAGAACATCAGTTCCATCTCTGCACAGGTGTAGACCGTCCCTTTTGTATAGGTCACACCTACCACAAAACTGGTTCCAATGCCTCAAAAATTTAAAACCCTCCCTCTTACACCACTGCTCAAGCCACGTATTTAGCCTAACTATCCTGTTCTCTGTACTCTTACTAGCACGTGGCACTGGTAGTAATCCAGAGATTACTACCTTCGAGGTCCTACTTTTTAGCTTGGCTCCTAACTCCCGAAATTCTACTTGTAGGACCTCTTCCCTTTTTTTAGCTACGTCGTTGGTACCAACATGTATCACGACAACTGGCTGTTCCCCCTCCCCCTCCAGAATGTTCTGCACCCGCGCCGAGACATCCTTGACCCTTGCACCAGGGAGGCAACATACCATCCTGGAGTCTCGGTCGCGACCACAGAAACCCCTATCTATTCCCCTTACAATCGAATCCCCTATTACTATAGCCCTGCCACTCTTTTTCCCTCCCTTCTTTGCAACAGAGCCAGTCATGGTGCCAAACAGTTTCTACTTCGGCGGCTGTTGCCTCTAGGATTCAGAAGTGTTATTTTTGTGGGAATATCCGGCACCCTCGTCTGAAGTGTCCTGCTCGGGAGGCTGTGTGTAGTAAATGCGGCAAGAGAGGTCATTATGCACGCGTGTGCAAATCATCAGGTGCAATTACCTCCTCCTCTCCTGGTGTGGGAGGGCCCTCCTCTACCACCTCCTCCTCTGTGACTATTCAGCCTTTAGATAGGGCATTTATTTCATCAATTTCTGCTGCATTTGCTCATGGCCTAAACAAAGCTATAGTTACGGCTCAAGTTAATGGGTTGGAAGTGAAGGCCCTTATAGATACGGGCAGTACTGAGAGTTTTATAAGTCTTCAGTTTGCGAAGGAGAAGCATTTGAAAATTTCGCCTGTTACGTATCAGGTGTGTATGGCTCAGACAACCCTTACTTCACAAATAGCTGGTTGTTGCTTTGTGAAAATGATTCTTCTAGGTAATACGTATGCTGATATACGCCTATCTGTTTTGCCTAATCTCTGTGCGGATATTTTGATTGGACATGATGTGCTTCAGTTACGCGAGTCTCTTAGTCTTTCATTTGGAGGGACTAAGCCACCTTTATCTATTTGTGGATTAACCTCTTTATCCATTTCTCCATTATCACTTTTTTCCAATTTGATGCCGGATTGTAAGCCAATTGCTACCAAGTCAAGAAGATATAGTAGTCAGGATAGAGAATTTATTAATTCTGAAGTTCAACGTCTCTTATTGGAAGGAATCATTGAACCTAGTTGTTCGCCTTGGCGAGCACAGGTAGTTGTCACGACTAATGAGGGACACAAGAAACGAATGGTGATAGACTATTCCCAAACTATTAATAGGTATACTCAATTAGATGCGTACCCTTTGCCTAAGATTGATGAGCTTATCAATAAAGTATCTCAGTATAAGGTTTTTAGCACTATTGACTTAAAGAGTGCTTATCATCAGATTCCTATTGTTAAGAAGGATCAACCATATACGGCCTTTGAGGCTGGTGGAAAGCTGTATCAGTTTTGCCGAATACCATTTGGTGTTACTAATGGTGTTGCTTGTTTTCAACGGGCAATGGATGCTTTTATAAGTGATAACTCCCTCTCTGACACCTTTTCATACTTAGATGACATTACAGTGTGTGGCAAATCAAGGGTGGAGCATGATTCTAATTTAAAAAGATTCCTTCAAGCTGCGGAAAAAGTTGGTTTAACTTTTAATAAAGAGAAATGTATCTTTTCGACTACTGAGGTAAATCTATTGGGGTATATTATCTCGGGAAACAAGATTAAACCAGATCCAGAACGTCTGCGACCATTGATTGATTTACCTTGTCCTACTAATTCTAAGGCTTTGCAACGAGTTGTTGGACTGTTTTCTTATTATTCTAATTGGATTGCAAATTTTTCACAGAAGATCCGGCCTCTTATTCGGGTTACGACATATCCTCTATCATGGGAGGCCAGGACATGTTTTGAGAATTTTAAAAAGGATATTTTAGGAGCAGTTGTGCATTCTATTGATGAGCAGGTTCCTTTTGTGATCGAGACGGATGCTTCTGATTTTGCAATTGGGGCTACTCTGAACCAAAATGGAAGACCTGTGGCCTTTTTCTCACGTACTTTGAACAATAGTGAAAAAAGACATTCTTCAATAGAGAAAGAGGCATACGCAATAGTAGAAGCATTGCGTAAATGGAGACATTATTTATCGGGGCGACATTTCACGTTGGTAACTGATCAAAAATCTGTGTCCTTTATGTTTGATGTTAAACATTTTGGAAAGATCAAAAATGATAAAATAATGAGATGGAGGATTGAGTTGGCATGTTACCATTTTGACATAGTTTATCGTCCGGGGAAGGATAATGTTGCTGCTGATGCACTGTCGAGGGCTTATTGTTCTGTGATTCACGGAGATACGCTTATTAATCTTCACAATGCCTTATGTCATCCTGGGGTTACGAGGATGATACACTTGGTACGCAGTAAGAATTTGCCCTTTTCAGTTGAAGACGTCAAGCGGATGACTTCATCATGTTCTATCTGCGCTCGGTGTAAACCGAATTTCTTTAAGCCTCAACGAGCTCATCTTATAAAGGCTACTTCTCCTTTTGAACGTTTAAGCATCGATTTTAAGGGGCCTCTTCCTTCAACTACTCAAAACTGATATATTTTTACTGTTGTGGATGAGTTTTCAAGGTTCCCTTTTGCTTTTCCTTGTGCAGATGTAGCAGCTGCTACAGTTATCAAATGTCTGACTCAACTTTTTGTCACCTTTGGGATGCCTGCGTATATCCATTCGGATCAGGGAAGTGCTTTTATGTCTTCCCAGTTGAAGGAATACCTTCAGAGTCGGGGAATTTCTACTAGCAGAACTACCCCGTATAATCCCCAGGGTAATGGACAGTGCGAACGATACAATGGGGTGATCTGGAAGGCAGTTATGTTGGCTTTGACATCCCGGAACCTTAAGAATACACAGTGGGAAATGGTACTGCCTGATGCCCTGCATTCCATTAGATCATTGCTTTCAACGGCTACTAATGTGACCCCCCATGAAAGGCTCTTTAACTATCCGCGGAGATCTACTACGGGATATTCGGTACCTTCATGGCTTACTATGCAGGGACCTGTGCTGCTTCGATGCCATGTTAGATTGTCAAAATATGATCCTTTAGTGGAGGAGGTGGAGCTGTTGGAGGCAAATTCCCAATATGCTCATATTCGATTCCAAGATGGGAAAGAAAGTACCGTTTCAATTAAAGACTTGGCTCCTTGTGGTGGCCAGCCCTCTTCTGAGGATATTAACAATAGTCATGATTTAGATAATGTGGATGCTGTTACAGATACTACGAATGTCTCCAATCCGATTGCAGATAATTATACTTCTATTAGTCAGCCCTTGATGGATGTTTATGACCGTCCCAGTTTACCTTCTGATGGGATTTCTAATCCGGAAACCGTTGAAAATCGGGATATGGATAGCCTTCCTGCTGAAGATACTTCTGTGCCTTCTGGTGTGGGAGGGCAAGGAATTTCACCAAGGTTAAGAAGGTCGACACGAACAAGATATCCGGTCGACCGATTGAAAATGGACTTTTAAATTGATAGTAATGTTTTAAAATTGTTGAAATATTATATTATATTGTTTTAGTTGAGAGACACTTAATACTTATGTGCAATGTTATTATTTGTTGTTCACTTAGTATTGTGTCATGTAAACAGTTTTACTCTTGTTGTGCATAGTTTTAGTTGTAAATAATTAATTATAAATTGTAAAGGTTATTTAGGTTGGAGTATATTTTAAAAGGAGGGGTGAATGTGGTGATTATTCCTTGTTTAGTAAAAGTATTGTGATCGGTTGTTTGTTAACTGCCTTGGGATATATGTTGTAATCTCATTGGTAGTTGATGTCACATGATGTGTGGTGGCCACCTTAAATTCAGTTCTTTTCCAGCTTTGGTTGGGACTGGATGTGGAAAGATGTGCTGCAGATTTTAAAGTTAATAAAGCCTAGCTTTGGAAGGCAAATCTATTCTTTATTTCACTCCTTTAATCTGGTGAGCACCTTCTCCAAGTTGGCGAGGTGATCACTGTCATTTTCGCCCGTGACCAAGATGTCGTCCAAATAACACTGGGTCCCTGGAATCCCTTGCAGGACCTGATCCATTGCCCTTTGCCAGATAGCCGGAGCCGAGGCTACTCCGAACACCAGCCGGTTGTATTGATAGAGACCTTTATGAGTGTTAATCGTAAGGTATTGTTTCGAAGCTTCCTCTACCTCCATTTGCAAGTACGCCTGGGCTAGATCAATTTTGGTGAAGCGTTTACCTCCAGATAGCGAGGCGAAAATATCCTCAATTCGTAGAAGCGGATATTGTACCGTGTGAAGGACTGGGTTCACTGTCACCTTAAAATCCCCACAGATGCGGACCTTCTTTGGTTCCCCAGGCGTATTACTCAACGACCTGTTCATTACAGGAACGATGGGTGTAGCCCACTCGCTCCAGTCCACTTTGGACAATACTCCTGAACGTTCCAACCCTTCCAGCTCTGCTTCAACAGCTGGTCGGATCGCATAAGGCACTGGTCTGGCCTTAAGAAACTTTGGGCTTGCATTTTCCTCTATTTTAATCGTTGCTTTTATGCCTTTTAGTGTTCCTAGTCCCTCCTGGAACACTTCTTTTGCGTCAGTTAGCATTTTTGACAGTCGTCCAGGTGTGACGTCTTCATCCTTTTTGGCCTCAACCTTCAGTGCCGGTATGGAATGCCAATCTAATTGTATCTTCCGGATCCATTCACGTCCTAGCAGTGGTGGTCCTCCATCTGGCAAAACATATATATCCATTTTAGGTATTTCCTGGCCTTTATATATCACTTTCACCCTTATTTTTCCTTTGGGGTAGACTTTTTGCCCCGTATACGTCTTCAAGACAATCTCTGTAGCTTTCAAGGGTATATGTGAAAATAGCCGCTTGTCACCCCTTTGATTTATGACTGTTAGGGCTGATCCTGTGTCCAATTCCATTTTCACTTGGACTCCGCCTATCTTGAGTGTAACCCAGATAGTCTGGTGATCCTCCATTTTGGTTACCTTATGTAGTTTCAGACACCCCAGCTCCTTGCTTCCGAAGTCTGTGTCACTTTTCTGTTCATCTGAACCACTGTCCATCACCTGGTGTACCTTTTTGTACTTCTCCTGTGGAGATTTCTTACTGTTGGTTTTCTTCCCAGACCTGCAGACTCTTGCTATGTGTCCTGCTTTTCCACACTGTCTGCATACTTGGTCCTTGAACCAACAATCCTTCTGGTCATGTGTTGTTCTGCCGCAGCGATAGCACTTCCCTGTTCCATAGGACATTTCATTGGTGCCATATTCTTGCGGTCTCCGTTGTATCTCTGCAGCGCCCCTTGCGGCTGCTTCATGTGATACTGCCATACTGAAAGCCTTGTCCAGCGTAAGATCCTTTTCTGATAGAAGCCGTTTCTGGGTTCCTTCACTTTGTAGCCCACATACAAACTTGTCCCTTAACGTATCTGCTAGTCCCGCTCCAAACTGGCAGTATTTCGATAGCTTGTGCAGTTCCGTTAGTACTCAGCATTGCTTTCGTCTTTGTGTTGGTTCCTTTTATGGAACTTAAATCGTTCTGCTATCAGCAGCGGTGTGGGGTTTAAGTGGTCCTGTAAGATTTCTACTATGCTTTCGAAATTCTTGTTCACCGGCTTCTCTGGGGTTATTAGATTTCGCAGTAACCCATAAGTTTTTGCATCCATGGAATTTAACAAAACCAGTGCTTTACTAGCATCTGGCACTTCATTCGCCCTGCAGTACACCTCAATACGTTCCACATATGTCGCCCAATCTTCGACTTCATTGTCGAACGTAGAGATACTGCCACTCTTCGGCATCCCTGGGTGTGATTTAACTGTCAAAAATGGCGTCTCCCGTGCTTCCCCTTCTTCTCCGCTGGCACAAAATGGCGTCTCCCGCGCTTTCCTTCCTTCCCGCGCTCGCCCTTCTTCTCCGCTGCGGCTTCTACAAATGGCGTCTCCCTCGCTCTTCCTTCTTCTCCGCGGCTCAATGGCATCTCCCGCACTCTCCCTTCTTTTCCCCGCGGACACTGTTCAGCCCGTGAGCCCTGGCTGTGCTCTGCGCGTTCTTCTTTTTATTTTTTTTTCTCGACGCCGCTCGGTCTTGAACCCGGCTGTTGCTTTACCCTCTCTCTCTCCGGTATATTTTATTTTATTTTTTTTTCTCTACGCCGCTCGGTTTTCAACCACCGGCTGCGCCCTGTGCGCTTCACCCTCTGTCTTACCCCGTCGACGCTGCTCGGCTTTCTCTCCGCAATCGGTCGGCTCCAGCCGCTGCTGCCCGGGAAGGGTCTGCGCTGGACCTGTCGTCAGTCTCTTGCTGATCGTCGTGGCTGGGAACCAAGCCCGGCTCTCCACAGCCTCCCCTGCGATGTTCACTCTCTGCCTGACGACTGGACGGTTGCTCGTGGTCGACGCCCGTGTTCCTGGCCTCGACTTTTTTTTTTTAGTTGCAGGTAGATTTGAATCGACACTCGTCGCCACTGTTAGATCTGTGATTCTGAGGGTATGCTGTTTTTCAATAACCACACGGATGCTGTAACTTAACAATTAACAGGTATTTACTGGAGGAGGGTAGTCTCAAGACTGGGGCTACAGAGGCATGCGCAAAGCTTATATACAGGTGTGGTCACTGCCGGTACTACAGTATACAGGAGCTGTAAAAGTAGTTCTGTCTTAAAGGCACATACACTATGTGGTAAACCACTTTTATCGTTCACTATCGTTACACTATGGTTATCACTGTTTATATCGTTACACTATGGTTATCACTGTTTACACTGTTGTATCACTACACAAGGTCACCTCTTGTCACGCTGTTATACCTGGGCTGACCACAGCTGACTCCGCCCATGGCTCCGCCTGCTTGCCCAGGTATAAAGGTGGTCGACTGGCTGGTATTCCTCCTTGTTGGACCCGATCACCCACGAGGGTGGGCTCTGTCATTTAGCCAATAAAAACCTATAGTTACTATCTTAACTCGTCGCTTTTCATTGGATGAATTGATAGGTATATCACACTACAAATGAGATCCCCTCTCATTCTTCTAAACTCTAGCAAATATAAGCCTAATCGACCCAATCTCTCTTCATACGTCATTCCTGTCGTCCCAGGTATCAGTCTGGTGAATCTTCACTGCACTCCCTCCATGGCAAGAACATCCTTCCTCAGATAAGGCGACCAAAACTGCACACAATACTCAAGGTGTGGTCTCACCAAGGCCCTGTACAACTGCAGCCAGACATCCTTGCTCCTGTACTCAAATCCTCTCGTTATGAAGGCCAGCATACCATTTGCCTTCTTAACCGCCTGCTGCACCTGCATGCTTACCTTCAGCGACTGGTGCACAAGGACACCCAGGTCTCGTTGCACTTCCCCTTTTCCCAATCTATTGCCGTTCAGATAATAATCTGCCTTCCTGTTTTTGCCACCAAAGTGGACAACCTCGCATTTATCCACATTATACTGCATCTGCCATGCATCTGCCCAATTGCCCAACCTGTCCAAATCATACTGGAGTTTCTCTGCATCCTCCTCACAGCACACACGCCCACCCAGCTTTGTGTCGTCTGCAAACTTGGAGATATTACATCTAGTTCCCTCGTCTAGATCATCATTAATATATATTGTGAATAACTGGGGTCCTAGCACCGATCCCTGCGGTACCCCACTAGTCACTGCCTTCCACTCGGAAAAAGACCCGTTTATTCCAACTCTTTGCTTCCTGTCTGCCAACCAGTTTTCTATCCAAGTCAGTACCTTACCCCCAATCCCATGTGCTTTAACTTTGCACGCTAGCCTCTTATGCGGGACCTTATTGAAAGCCTTCTGAAAGTCCAAATACACCACATGCACTGGTTCTCCCTTATCTATTCTACCAGTTACATCCTCAAAAAATTCCAGTAGATTAGTCAAGCATGATTTACCTTTTGTAAATCCACGTTGACTTTGTCCGATCCCGTCACTGTTTTCCAAGTGCTCTGCTATTACATCTTTTATAATGGACTCTAGCATTTTCCCCGCTACCGATGTCAGGCTTACCGGTCTATAATTCCCCGTTTTTTCTCTACCACCTTTTTTAAATAGTGGGATTACATTAGCTGCCCTCCAATCCATGGGAACTGTTCCAGAGTCTATAGAATTTTGGAAGATGACCAGCAATGCATCTACTATTTCTAGGGCCACTTCCTTAAGTACCCTAGGATGTAGATTATCAGGCCCTGGGGATTTATCAGCCTTCAATCCTGTCAGTTTCCCTAACACCATTTCCCTACAAATACTGATTTCATTCAGTTCCTCCCTCTCATTAGACCCTATGTTCCCCGACATTTCTGGGAGTTTATTTGTGTCCTCCTTTGTGAAGACTGAACCAAATTATGTATTTAATTGGTCTGCCATGTCTTTGTTCCCCATTATAAATTCCCCTGATTCTGACTGCAAGGGACCTACGCATTGTGGGAAACCTGTCCACAGGCAGTTAAACGCAAAATGGACAGATTATCCCTACTCTTGTATCCTACCTCCTAACCAATTCTCTACCCATGTCAAAAGGTACCAACTCATGACAACATCTAATTGTTTCCCAAATGAGTAAGTGTACTGATCCTAACTACTCCTCCTGGCAACCCATTCCCACTGTTGATCACTCTTTGTCCTGCTACTCTGGTGTTTCTAAAAGTATCTGTTATTATCTTGAATGCTTCTGTGAGGTACCTTCTGGGATGTGTCTGAAATCTCCCAGGTTATCAGGTTGTTCCTAATAACTCTTCCCTCTGACACGGTTGGTCAGCCTTGTTATTCTCCTAAGACCTGGAGGCCCCTTATGTCACAGTGACCAAAACTGTACACAACACTCCAGGTGCAGCTTAAGCAAGGCACTGTAAACCTCAGGACAACTTGAAAACTTCTAGGGATTTGAACTCCATTGATTTGGCAGTGTAACCCAGCATTCTGTTTGCTTTCAAGTAGCAAATGCCCTGATCTTAAATTGCCTAGTATCCTTGTAATATTCTATTTTCTCTCCAGTGCTACTATATCCATGTTCCCTATTCCAGAGCAATGTCCTGCCCAAGTAAACTTTCCCCTTGTTTACTGTGACAATGCACAATCCATAGACAAACTAGCCACTATTTTTAATATATTCAAATATAATGTCTGCACAGAAGCAAAACATTTGTTCCTCTCCGATACTTTTTTTGGAGTCATCAGTAATGTAATATGGAGGCATAGAGGTAAAGGTAAGCACACAGGTGAGACGGGGTGAGGGGGGCGGGGTGGCAGGCGGGGGTGGGAATCGCTTACTCCTGACCTCCAGGGGAGAACATGTCATAGGAGTAAAAAACCTTTAATTAAGTAGTTTCTTTGGTCACTGCTGCTCTCAGCTTTTATAATTTGGATTGGCCTGTACCACCACAATCTGTGAAAGCCAACACAAAGCCGGGTTGCCCTGATTTGCCCACCTTGTGCCACACATGCAAATTCTTCAGTGATTTTTTAAAAAGCAAAGTGCTGGGAATGCATAGTAGGCCAGTAAGCATATAGATCAGAAAGATAGGCTAATGTTTCAAGTAGGGCCATTAATTGGAACTTTGTTCGACCCTTTGTCAAAAGCATCTGGCCAATACAAAGAGAGGAGAGAGATCAGCGGTTAACAGATCAAGGGGTAGAGTTTCCGCTTTGGGCACAATCGGGAAATTGCACCCAAAATGCACTCCAAATTGCGCTGGTTATGTTAATGTTCATGCTTCCATGTAAAATCTTCCATGAACTAACGCAATCGGGCAGTGTAATAGAATGTCATTTTTTTTTCTTTCCATTAAAAAGTATTCCTTGATGTATTTAAGAGTGATAACCTGGTGGAGTTTTATTAATACAGCTGAAAATCGGTTTATCACCCAAAATAAGTATTTATAATGAGTCTAGTCCTCCACTTGATTTACAATCATTGAAAATGACTTTTAAAAATTACACTGAACCATTTAATAGTTTCATTCGTGTACATCAGTCAGTTTCTTAGTAAATTAATAATTTTTTGATATGTAAAGACTTTTAAATTGTGCCGACTAGTGCCTGTACACTTTAAAAAATGAGCATAATGGGAAGAGTCTTCCCGAACCAGCACAATCAGCGGAATCTTGCAATTCCGACCTGGGGGCGTGACTAGTTTTGTGGGCGGGGCCTGATTCAGGTGAATTGAACCTTGACCCAGTGTAAAAGATCACGGAAAACATGAATGCAAGTGGTTTTGGGCGTAACTCATTTGCGTTTAAAATCCCCTGATCTTTTGCGTGGTTCGGCCGATTTCGCCCGGGTTGCGCTGATATTACTGCCGTAAATGAGCGTAAACTCTACCCCCAAGAGTTCAAATACACCAGCTACTTTTACAGCGATGGCTAATGGCTGCAATTTTTTTTAATGCTGAAAATAAGTATGAACTGATTTATCCTGTTCGAAGGTCATCTTAATGAAGTGGAAAGGAAAACCGCTGAATGTGAATGGGAGAATCCAGCAGGAAATTTGGAAAAGTTGCTAGTTCCCTAGTGTTTTACAAATCAAGTGAAAATCCAATCACACGTGTTCTGGAACAATCTCTGTAAATATATTGGTGCTGGTACAAATGCAGTTCAAGCATTTACACAGCAAAAATAATGTTGAAGGTTCTGAATTCTGAACTTACCCTGTTATTGTTCAACATTGTGGCAGAGATTTGTTCTTGACTGTTAATAGTGCTTCACTCTGTGGCAGCATTTCTGCCTAGTATCCTTGTAATACTGTCTTTTCCCTTAAATGCTGCTGAATCCCTTCTCTCATCACGTTGTCCATTCTAGAACAATGTCTTGCCCAAGTAAACTTTGCCCCTGTTTAATGTAGCGGATTTGAAGTGCAGATGTGAGAATCTAATTGAGCAGGCTCTCCAGAACAATACAGTTGAAAGTGATTATGAATCTGTAATCTACCCCAAGATCCAGATGATCTTGCAGATTGCGGTTTAGACATGCTCTTAGCCTATACATTTTGATCTTGAGCTCACTCCCTTGCAGTGGTTATTTGTAGTGCATGCTGGACATAATTCATTGTGACATTGTTACTCTGTCTTTCTTGAACAATTCATGAGGTTAGGAAGCTGTTTCGCGAGTCATTTTTCACTTTTTTGCTATTTTCTAGGTTTTTTTTCCAGCAGATAGATACTTAAAACAAAAGTAGATTTCTGTTTTGGGAAAAATGTGAAGAAGTTTCTGTGTCATAGACTCTTCTGGTGAATTCACAGCTGGCCATGCAATATTTGAAGCATGTGAAAACCTGCAGTAATGCACACGACGTGTATGTGCTGAATATCAAATAAGAGGTCAAAGAATGTTTCAAACACAATTCCGATGGCATTTATAATTTTCTTAAACATTATTTTCATAGTTTTGTAATTAGAGTTACCTGGTACCTCATAGTTATGTTATATATACCTGTGTAAATATTAGATATTTTGAATAGCAGAAAGAAAATATCAGATAATGTGTGTCTGCCAGTGAGTCACTCAGATGTAATTCAATTAAGTGGTTCTGATGACTTCAGAAACCACAATTGCAGTTTATGAATGAATGTTAACAGAACTCTGAGAGATTGGAGAGATACCTTAAACTGACTGCCAGGTATTTGTTCTAATAATGTGCGGTTTTAGGATTTATATCATTTTAATTTCAGTGTTTTTTTTACTGTTAGGTGGTTGGCATTGATAATGATAATATCAGACCTGAAGATATTTGGCATCGCATAACTGGTGCTTTTGTATCTCAAATTTTATTTTGGCATTGGGTTACCAGAAAATAAAATTGTACACCAGCATTCTCAGATCTATAGCACATCTGGCCTTTAATACTGTACTAGACAGGAAAGCAGCAAGACCCTGTTAACCTTAGGAGAGGGAGATATGTTGCTTTTTCTTACCACCTTTCAAAAAATTCTTGGAGGGCTGGGAAACCCGGCCGGCCAGGATTAAATGTAAAATGGTGGTTAAATGTGAGCTTTCCAGTCTCATAATATTTAAATTGCCAGCCCACCTCCTGTGAGCAGGTTGGTTGCCCACCTCTGTTAAAACCGGAAGTAGCCAGGCTGGGGTCAGGGTTCAGATTTTTAACATTTTAACATCCCACCCGACCCCAACCCGCCCATTTCTAGGGGTTAACATTTCTCCCTTGTGTCATAGTCAGAAAATATTTAAATTTAAAAAACACTGGACGTGAATTTTGATAGGAATGTTGTTTGATATTTTTGCCTAAGAACTGAGATTGTCAGTCTCTATCTTTTTAAAATTACGATGATGGTGGGAACCTTGAAATAATTGCAGGCTTTAGAAATGTTCATGTCGCTTGAAGTTATTCGCAGATTGTCATTGCTTTGTAGCCCACATTGCATTACATAAGCTGACACATGACATTCTTAAGATTCAACTAAAGGTGTAAGGAAGCTTGAAAGTTTGTCACATCCAAGGAGCTTTGAAGGCGCATATATGTCAAATAGATTCCAAATCTTCAAAAAAAGGTATTTGCTACTCACTAGCTCCTTTTTAAATATAGCCACTGTATCTGGTTTTTAAATAAAATGATCTATTCCTAATATGTAGATATTGCATAGTGTGACATTCACCATCCAAGATTGTTCTTCCAACTCTTTATTAGTGGGGCAACTCTATGTTTTTCATTCGCAAAACAAGTACCTTCTCATGTATAGTCCTGGCATGACTGTATTTGCACTGGGAGCAAAGCAGGTCAATAGTTTGAGGCAATGCATTTGGTCTTGGTTTCTGGTGGTCAATTAAGACCTAGAACTGGGTTGGAGTCATTTCCCTTGTAAGTCAGTGGGTAGAGTGCTGTCCTGGAGGGGCAGTTTGTGCTGAGTTACAATGCAAGAGCATGTTCCAGCCTGAATGGCATTTCCACAGTTCAGGTAGAGGTGAATATCCTTTGTTTTGATTGTGGTATGTGATGTCCCACTTGTACTTCAGGAGGGCTGTACTTCACCATCAGGTGAAATATATCCTTTCTCTCAGATAGGCCCTCCCTTTCCAATTGGCAGGTCCAGCAAGTACTGAGTTGCGTCCTCTGGAATTGCAAAACCAGTCATAGTCCGAGTGATCTTCCGGGCTGCTGTCGAAAATGGCTGGATGTCAGGGTATTACAAGAATATGTGGGGGATGCTTCCCTTCTAGCCACAGCCACTCTAGCTGTTGCCTGGTATGGAGGGATTAAAATTTGTGGAGCTTGTATGAGTATGGTAGGTGTGAGTTATGATCTTGAGTTGACCTTTGTGCACTTTGGTACAGATGGTTCTGTATAGGATTATTCATCATACCTCTCTCTATTCTTCCTCTCTTAATAGGCAGCCTAGGTCATGTTCCCAAGCTTCCCTGAGGCTTGTTGTGTTTCTAGTCATGGCGATAAGCCGGGTATACAGAGCAGTGATGTATCTGCAGAGGCTATTGGGGAGTAAAGAAAGTGTTCCAAGGAGGTTGGTTCGCACTGAAATCGGCAAAAGTATTTTATAGTTCTGGAAGTAAGGCTATATATAGAGAAAGTGGTATTGGTCGTACTGGGAGAGCTGCTCTGGTGTATTAGAGCCAAACGTCAGGAACAGAATGACAAGCCAGGGAAGCTAGGGCAGCAAATACAGAACAGACTATTCCATCAATTAAGTGGGTTGATAGTAACCTCACCTCGGACCCTACTGTATTAAACAGAGTTAGTAAACTATTACATCTTGCTCTATTACTATGAGCGTCAGGCCAAGCTCCAACAAACTGTACGATAACTATCCAACTTCCTCTCCCCCAATTTCTCACAAGAAAGTGCAAAGTTGCTCGATGCCCCAATCTCAGCCAGTGCCCTCCAGTTGGCAGTTTTAAAACCTTAGTGCCTGATAATTATCCTGTCACCCTTTACAAGGCTCTACTCTCCTCCTACTGAAACTCCAACACTGTATGCTAGAGTCAAAGACCTTCCCAGACATTTTAAGGGCAGCTACAATAACACTAACGAACAAAAACCCCACTTGGCACTCATCATACAGACCTATATCCATCCTCAATCCTGACTGAGGTATTGTCCACAATAATGGCCTCCAGACTAGATGCCGAGACTCCAGACCAGACTAATCTCTGGCTGGTTTATACAAACCAAACAGGGGCTACTTTCTTAAGTTGTTGCAGTGGTATTAAGTGGCCAGTGGAGCAGCAGACCTGCGAATCGGAGAATTTGATTTTCAATGGTCATCTTAGACCAACTAGGATGAATGACAGCATTTCCATCAAAGTGTAGCTTGTACTGCTTGTAATAATGCTCTAAAAGTACAAATATGACTATGTACTTGTTAATTGGTTGACGTTCTTGAATACAATTTTCAAAGTGGCTCAGCCATTAAAAATGTCATTAACCTGATCATTTTCTCTCTTTTCATATCTCCCACTTTGGTAGTAGTTAATTATTCATTTGGATCCAGTTACATATCCAAGTAGATTTATTCTGTTCATTTTCAAAGAGATTTACTGATATTAATTAATAGCTTTAACCATTGGATATGAGAGGAGAAGCAAATGCAAAGAACGGCCGGTATTTTTATAGAAGCTCATCATATCTCTGCAAAATGTCCCAAAGTGCGGTACATACAATGAATTAGATGGTGCAATTATTCTTGTTATATGGGTGAACATTTGCAGCAATTTTGGCCACAGTGAAGTCCCACAAATAGCAATGAGATGACTGACCGGTTAATCTGTTTTTTATTTGGTGATGTTGTTTGATGGAAGCATGTTTGCCAGGACACTGGAAGAGCTCCTGCTCCTCCTCACATAACCCATAGGATCTTTAATATCCAGCACAACCGGCATAAAGAACCTTGGGTTAACATCTCATCTGAAAAAACAGCACCTTGGACAGTGCAGAACCCCCTTAGTCTTGCAAGTTTCGGCCATGATTATAAGCTGAAGCCCTGGGGTGGGGCTTGAGGTGAGATTGTTACTGACACTACAGTGAACTTCTTGATTGTGTCTTACAGCCATGCAATACACTTCAAACTGATGGCTGTGGGAGAGGATTTATATCATGGGAGTAGGTTGACCTGAAAAGAAAGTTGTGAGTTATGGTCAATGCCACAAGTGGGATTTAAATCATATTTTGTGGGACTTGTAAGGAGTGGTGTGTGTGGTCAGCTTCACCTCTGACTCCCTGAGCGGTTTGAATCCCTCCCACTCCCTTGGTTCTAGACTTTGGACTTATTTGGGGGTTGTAATAAAATTGCAATAGAAACCTGAGTTGGTCAAAAGAATTGAGATTTTTATTTTGAGACAGGAAAATATACAATACAATAAAACTTATACTCTAAAAGGGGGAACACTTCAGAATCTGCGAGGGAGAATGACAATAAACAAAAATACCTTAACCTCCCAAACCCACTATCCTAACTAGGCTAAATTCCAGAGGACCAGGAAATGCTCACCAAACGACTTTCTTGACAGATTGTAGAGGTTTGCGATTTCGGGGTTCTCCTTAGTTGTGGCCATTGGGGCCTGCCGTACCCCGGACGTGGTGGAAAACTACACCTGCGTTGGGTTTTCAGTCTTCGCCTGTCCGCTGATGCGGTTGGATGCGTAGTTGGATTTATCGGGTAAGTACCCAATTTTCTTTGGTTAGGTATAGTTTTTAGAGTCTTTTGTGTCAAATCTTACCCAGAGGTAAGTCAGGCTAGCTTGTAGAGTGGAAACAAACTTGCGAATTTTTGACTTCTGGTTGGTTGGTTTCTGGTTGGTCGCGGTGGCCCAATATTACCTAGCTGGTGGTAATATTGTTAGTTGTTGGTTTCTTGAGGCCTTTGGTTGCTGCGATTTCCTTTTCCTTCCGTTTCGTTCTTCTTTCCTCAAGTCTCCGATCCTCCGACTAAGTACGGTGATGATAATACCTTTTCTGAACCGTACTTTCTCTCTCCTGTACTGAACTTGAACCTGTCTTCTTTTTCAACTGCTCGTTTCAACTGCCTGTGTCAACTGTCTAAGCAGGCCTCAATTATACTGTGTTGAGGCCTGGCTTATCTGACTGCCAAATCTCCTCTGTGTTATGTTCATAAATAAATAGATGTTTTTATTATGAACAGCTAGCTTGTGCTAGTCATTTATTCAGCCATGTTGACTTGTATACAGTAGCCATGTTGACTCCCTCGACCAGTGCCTCGTGTTAAACAAGACAACCCATATAGATGTAGCCCACTACTAAAACATACAGCTACACCTAGTGTACCATTCTAGAATGACATGTTACTGCATATCATTACATCCCCCTTCCTTTGAGGTTAAACAAAATCAATATCAATCAACTTTCAAGAAAAACGACAAAGATGATATCAGTAACACTTTTGTTAGTGCTCTATAAACCTTCGAATTAACTTGTTTTTTTTTTACATAACGACACAAACATTTTTTTTAACATCTTCACAACAGTCAACACATCTTCAAAGCTTTACTTTATGAACTCTAAGCTTTTCATTCTTTTATTATAGTTTTCTTTGTACTCAAAGATTAAGTCTATCAGGCTTTTTTACTTCACGTGTGGATCTTCTCAGCAGAGGTAAGTCTGATGTGTTTGCATGAGAGCCTGTATTTGTGTTTGTGTTAGATTGTTCTGGTGGTGAGTGACAAGATTCAGTTGCGGCATTGTCATCGATTTGCTCTTGGATAGTTTCTTGTGTTTTCAGGAGGGAACGGCGGTTCCTCCTGAGAATCTGTCCTTCCTCAGTTCTAACAGTGTATGACCTTGGTCCTACTTCCTCAAGAACTGTAGCTTTCCTGTTCCATGCATTTGGATCCTCAATCCTGACAACACCATCCCTTGCCAATGGTTTCATAGTTTTGGATGACTTGTCATAGTGTGATTTCTGTTTCAGCTTTAACAGTTGAAGTCTCTGTCTCAGTTCCTTACTCTGCTTTTCGTTTGCACAGCAGGGTAGCGTGGTGCGCAACTTGCAACCCATTAGGAGTTCAGCAGGTGAAGAACCACAGTCTAAAGGGGAGGCTCGGTAGCTCAGCAGGGCGAGATAAGGATCAGACTTGCTTTCTGTTGCTTTCTTCAGTAGCTGTTTGAGAACTTAAACACCTTTCTCTGCCTTACCATTCGACTGAGCATACAGAGGACTGGATGTGATGTGCTGAAAGTCATAATATGCTGCAAACTGTTGCCACTCCTTACAGTTGAAGCACGGACCATTGTCGCTAACGGCAATCCTGGGAATCCCATGTCTGGCGAAGATGGATTTAACATGCATTATGACACTGCTTGCTGATGTGCTTGAGAGCAACGCCATCTCAGGATAGTTAGAATAGTAGTCAATCGCTAATAGATAGTCTTTACCATTCAAATGAAAAAGGTCCATACCAACCCTTTGCCATGGTGCTGTTGGTAAGTCAGCTACTATCATTGGTTCCTTTGCTTGTTTGTTTTGGTGTTTCTGACATGTCTCAGATTTGCCTATCATGTTCTCAATGTCCTTATTTATGCCAGGCCAATAAACAGTGTCTCTTGCTCTCCTTTTGCATTTTTCAATTCCGAGGTGTCCCTCATGAATCCTTTTTAGCATGTCTCGACGTAAAGCCTGTGGAATGACTATTCTGTTCTGTCTTAGTAATAGTCCACTTGCGACACTCAACTCTGACCTGATGTGATAGTACTTTGGACAGGAACCTTTTGGCCAACCATGATGAATGTTCTCTATTACTGTTTGTACCACTGTATCTTTTACTGTTTCTTCTGCTATTTGCTTTGATTTTGTGTCTGACACGGGCAGCGCAGCAGTGACCATACTCACATGAACATCCACGTCTTCCTCAGTAGAGCTCACATGACTCATTGTGGGTGCTCGGGATAGTGCATCTGCTAACACTATGTGTTTGCCTGGCGTGTAGATCAGTTCAAAGTCATATCTTTGCAGCTTCATCATGAGTCGTTGAATCCTTGGAGACATCTCATTCAGGTTTTTTTTTACGATGGCAACCACTAGGCAGTGGTCTGTCTCAACTGTGAAGGTGGGAAGTCCATATACGTAGCCATGGAACTTTTCTAGTCCAACTACCAAGCCTAGACATTCCTTTTCAATCTGGGCATATTGACACTCAGAATCAGTCATAGACCTGGAGGCATAGGCAACAGGCTTCCAATCTTCACCCTCTGCTTGTAGCAAGACTGCGCCTAGGCCATCTTTTGATGCATCCATTGACACTTTCATTCTCTTTGTTGGGTCAAAGAAGGTGAGTACAGGTGTGGTTGTCAGCACTGTTTTGAGGTTCATCCACTCTTGGTCATGTCTTTCTGTCCATGCGAACTCATTTGTTTTATGTAGCAGGTCTTGCAGACAGGCTGTCTTGGCTGACAAGTTAGGAATGAACTTTCCAATGAAGTTTATCATCCCCATGATGCGTAGCACTCCTTTTTTGTCAGTGGGTCGGGGCATGTTGAGTATGGCGTTTACTTTTTCCACATCTGGCTCTATTCCTTTACCAGATAGATTATCTCCTAGGAAAATGACTTCCTGGACGCCAAACTGACACTTGGCTTTGTTGAGCTTCAGTCCATTCCGGCGTATGCTCTGTAGCACATTAGTCAGTCTCTCATTGTGTTCTTTCAGTGTGGAGCCCCAGATGATGATGTCATCAACATAGACCCGAGCTCCTTCCAGACTTTCAATTATGTGTTCCATCGCTCTATGAAAGATTTCAGATGCAGATATTATCCCGAAAGGCATTCTGAGGAAACAATACCTGACAAATGGTGTGTTGAAGGTACAGTATTTGGTGCTCTCTTCATCCAGTTTTAGTTGCCAAAATCCTTGTGAAGCATCGAGCTTTGTGAAGTATCTGGCACCTGACATTTCACTGGTGATTTCTTCTCGCTTGGGAATCTGGTAGTGTTCCTGTTTTATGTTTGCATTTAAGTCCTTTGGATCCATGCATACTCTTAGATCATTGTTCTTTTTCTTTACACATACCATGGAGTTAACCCAGTCTGTTGGCTCTTCGACTTTCCTGATGACTCCTAGTTTGGTCATTCTGTCCAGTTCTTTCTTGAGCCAGTCATGCAGGGGTGCTGGAACTCTCCGTGGAGCATGTACCACTGGCTGAGCATCCTCCTTTAGCTGGATCTTGTAAGTGAATGGTAGAACTCCAAATCCTTTGAACACATCCTGGAAATTACTCACTACAGAATCCACTGAGTCATCTGGTCTGCTTATGGCACAGTTTATACGGTAGACTCTCTTGACTACTTCTAAGTCCTCACAAGCTTTGTCACCCAGTAGTGAATCAAGTCCTTCAGCCACAACAGAAAACATGAGATGATGCACTTTGTCTTTGACTGTCACTTTAAGTCTGCATACACCTAAGCTATCTATTTTCTGTCCATTATAGTTCTTCAGTAGTACTGACTTTTTCTGTATTTTGGGCTTTTCTTTCATATTTTTAATGTCACTCATACTGCTTAAGTTTGCTTTTGCCCCAGTGTCTAGTTTCAATGTAACTAATGCTCCATTTACCTGTAGTGGCAGCATCCATTTGTCCTCTTTTACTGCATTAACTTTATGTTCAGCATTGTCCATTCCTGAGGGCTGCACATTTTCTGTATCCTTTTCTATATTGTACATGACACAATTCCTACAAAAAATGTCTCACTTAAATCAGTGTCCTCTTTTACTGCATTAACTTTATGTTCTTTCTTTGTTTTTACTTTTGAAAAGCATTGTTTGGCAAAGTGATTATTTCCATTACATTTTGTGCACATTTTCCCAAACGCTGGGCATTGTCTTGTCTGGTGCTGGTAACCACAGCGTTTACAATTGAAAGTTCCATCCTCCGATGCTTTGCATTCCTGTTCTGCCCATGTTTCTTCCCCTCATAGGACACAGCACCGACAGCTGCACTGTCACTCACTACAGTCGCACCATTATTAATTTCACTGAAAGTCTTTGCCTGCTGCTGAGCTAGCTCACTGGCATGGCATATTTTCACAGCATCCTCCAATGTTAGTTCGGTTTCTCTCAACAGACGTTCCCTGACCTTTTTATCATGAATACCAAACACAATCTGGCCACGAATCATGGATAATTTCAGTTCAGAGAAATTACATGTCTGTGCTTTCAGTTTCAGATCGGTCACAACGCTATCAAAAGTCTCATTTTGCTGCTGTGTCCGTGAATGGAACATGTACCTCTCATAGGTATCATTCTTTTTGGGAGAACAATGTGTATCAAACTTCTTTAGCACGTCGTCCATTTTTTCTCTGTCCTCCTCTTGATCAAATACAAACATATTAAATACCTCTAATGCCTGCGGGCCTGCAACCGTGAGCAGCAACGCTATTTTTCTTGCGTCTGGCTTCGTGCCGAACCCGATGGCGGCAATGTAGAGTTCGAATTGTTGTTTGAAAGTCCACCAATTGCAGTCGACATTCCCCGTGAGTTTCAAACCCTCCGGTGGCTTCAAATTCTCCACGTCGCGTTTTGCAATATTCAGCAGATATTACCACTCCTGGTACCATGTTATGTTCATAAATAAATAGACGTTTTTATTATGAACAGCTAGCTTGTGCTAGTCATTTATTCAGCCATGTTGACTTGTATACAGTAGCCATGTTGACTCCCTCGACCAGTGCCTCGTGTTAAACAAGACAACCCAAATAGATGTAGCCCACTACTAAAACATACAGCTACACCTAGTGTACCATTCTAGAATGACATGTTACTGCATATCATTACACTCTGGTCCTTTGTTAGTTTTGGCGGGCTCATTAATTTTAATATGTTTAAATTCTCATTGAGTTTCGGGGCTGGTCCCATCTATTTTTAATTGGCCTTTAACTGGTTTCGGGATTGCTTCGAAATCAGTTTAAATGTGCAAAGTGTTTTTGGAAATCTTTGAGTGGTTTTAAACTGTTGTTTGATTGTTTTCTCCTGCTGGGGGCCAGGGTTTCTTTTGTTGACTAGTGGCATATATTGTTTTATTCATGTTCTTGGTGGCCCTGTGGGTTTCGGCGGGAACAGTCTTTTCTGTGGGCTTATTGTCTTTATGTAGAATGGCTGGGATGGCCCAGAACATTCTCAGACAATCTGGCCCCTTTTCCAACATTCAAACTGTCTGTCCCACAGTGTCCAACCCATTCCTTTTGTTGCAGCTCTTCCACAGGCCTGAACATGCCTTTTAAACTAGTCAAATCTTCCTGGGGTTTTGATTATAGGTCCCCTTTGGCCCAATATTATTTCAAACAGTCCAATATCTCTTCTTTTCATACTTTGGGGGGATCTGTATAATTTTGCAAGCCTTACACACCCCCCTGTGATACTTTAAGCACTATAGTATCATGCTGAGTGAGCAAGATTTTCTGGTCCTCGGGAGCCAACCTTCCCCTGTATTATCTAAACTAAAACCCAAAACAAAACACTCTCCCGTTCCCTTTAGGTGTAGTGTTTACCAGATACGGGAAACTTTGTGCTATCCGGCACCGACGGGACCGAGCTGTTGCCGTCCCATCAAAACTGCCGGACAAACCAGCGCTAATGTTGAAACATACGGAGATTTTGAGCTCCATATCTGGCAACAAACCCTGTTGCTTAGCAACAGCTCCTAAACAGTCGGCCGTACCTTGCAAGCGTCTCTGTAGCTTAGCAACAGCTTCAGCGAGACCTTGCAGAGCCTGACTGGTGAAAAAAAAGCAGCAAAAAGAAAAAGAACCTAACGAAACGGCTCCTGATTTTTGCTGGTGGCTCGAGCATTCCAGACAGTTAACCTCCGGATAAACCAAAGTTTCCTGTATATACAAGGTATGAAAAAATTTCAATTACATTCACATCCAAGCATGGAGGGGGTCCAACACCCCTGCACCACTTGGAAAAATTTTTACACACACATAGGAAAAATAATGACACACACACTCATCAAACTTTATTTTTAATAACGGTCAAGGTTTGTTTTATACCTGGTCATAGACTTTATTTTTGTTCCATGCTCGCTCATGCTGAGAGTGGAGCATCAGGTATAAAACTATGCCGAGCTGGCAAACTGCTAAAAGATGTGAAGCCAGTCGAATCCAAGAAGGGACCTCTATATTTTCAAAAATATCCCACCAGGGTGGAACTACAATATCCAAGATCTTGGCCACTATCTCGACTGTCTTCTGCTCTAATGTATAGAAATGTTTCTGTGAGATGACCACTGCTTTTAATAGGGCGGTAAGATGTTCTGGTAGAGGGGGAATTTCATAGCCGAAATGTGTTACGTAATTTTGCAGGTAGGTAATGTTTTCCCTGACAGAGAGGTGAACAGTTGAGGGTTCAGGGATGGGTACAATCTGTTTCTGGGCCACTTGAACTTCTGCCTCAGGTTTACATAAGAACATAAGAAGTAGGAGCAGAAGTAGGCCATACGGCCCCTCGGGCCTGCTCCGCCATTCAATAGGATCATGGCTGATCCAAACTTAGACTCACGTCCACTTCCCTGCCCTCTCCCCGTAACCCCTTATTCCCTTATCAGCTAGGAAACTGTCTATCTCCGTTTTAAATTTATTTAATGTCGCAGCTTCCACAGCTCTCTGAGGTAGCAAATTCCATAGATTTACCACCCTCTGAGTGAAGGAGTTTCTCCTCATCTCAGTTTTGAAAGGGCAGCCCCTTATTCTAAGATTATGCCCCCTGGTTCTAGTCTCACCCATCAGTGGAAACATCCTCACCGCATCCACCCGATCAAGCCCCGTCACAATCTTATGGGGGAGAAATTCGGTGGAGCCGCAAACGGGGTGCCAAGCTCGCCTGGGCGCCGGATTTAGCGCAGCGATCAGAGCAGTTGCGACTGCCGGAAATTCAGCTTGAGCGCCCCAAGAGGGACACGGGCCGAGTCTCGAGGTGCTCTGCATCCCTCTTAGGGCGCTGAAACTGAATATCGCAGCGCAACGTGCCGCAGTGCCACACGTTGCGGCACGGCACACTGCGGTACTGCAGGTCTTCCTCCCATTCTTAAGGGGGAGGGGCCTGCACCAGCGCGATCGGAGATCGCGAGTGCCGGCAAAAGAGCCCGGCACCGAGGAGAAGTGCCGGGTGATACGCTTATCAATTACTCCATAAAAGACGATGAATCAGGAAGGTGATGAAAAGGCTTTTATTAACTAGAGAACAGAGCATGCCTCTCGTGGGTGGCTGGTTCCAAGAAGGAAGTGAGTCAGCGAAACCCCCACCTTTATACCTGGTCATGTGGGCGGAGTCAGCTGAGGCATGCCTTGGTACACAGCGCCACCCAGAGGTAACAATATACAATAACAGTGGTTTACCACACCGGGCTCTCGGAAAATAGCCGGCACTGCCGCGGCGGGAGATCAGGAGGCCGGGGACGGAGGTGCTGGCAGGCAGCCGCCGAAAAAAACGGCCGCCCCGCACCTCCACCTTAATTTGCGCCACTGCCGCCACAGGTAGGCCCCGTGAACCGGGCGCAATTTGCGAACGGCGCTACAGAGGCGGACGCTACCGAATATCAAGATCGGGGCGGTAGCGGGGCGCTGCGCACACCGATGACGTCATCGGTGGCGGCGCAGCGCAACAGGCTAACACCGCCATTAGCGCCCCAGCTAAATATCGCGGGAGGCGTGGCCAGTGGCGCTAAAGCCACTGAGTGCCCTCTTTAGGCGCTAACTGGTGGCACAGCTCACCGAATTTCTAGGCCTATATGTTTCGATAAGATCGCCTCTCATTCTTCTGAATTCGAATGAGTAGAGGCCCAACCTACTCAACCTTTCCTCATAGTCAACCCCCTCATCTCCGGAATCAACCGAGTGAACCTTGTCTGAACTGCCTTGAGAGCAAGTATATCTTTTCTTAAATATGGAAACCAAAACTGTACGCAGTATTCCAGGTGTGGCCTCAGTAGTACCCTGTATAACTGCAGCAAGACTTCCCTGCTTTTATACTCCATCCCCCTTGCAATAAAAGCCAAGATTCCATTGGCCTTCCTGATCACCTGCTGTACCTGCATACTAACCTTCTGTGTTTCATGCACCAGGACCCCCAGATCCCTTTGAACTGTAGCACTTTGCAGTTCCTCTCCATTTAGATAATAACTTGCCCTTTGATTTTTTCTGCCAAAGTGCATAACCTCACACTTTCCAACATTATATTCCATCTGCCAAATCTCTGCCCACTCACTTAGCCTGTCTATGTCCTTTTGCAGGTTCTTTATGTCCTCCTCACTCACTGCTTTCCCTCCCATCTTTGTATCGTCGGCAAACTTGGATATGTTGCACTCAGTCCCTTCCTCCAAATCGTTAATATAGATTGTAAAGAGTTGGGGTCCCAGCACTGACCCCTGCGGAACACCACTAGTTACTGATTGCCAACCCGAGAATGAACCATTTATCCCAACTCTCTGTTTTCTGTTAGATAGCCAATCTTCCACCCATGCCAGTATATTGCCCCCAATCCCGTGATTTTTTATCTTGTGCAGTAATCTTTTGTGTGGCACCTTGTCAAATGCCTTTTGGAAGTCCAAATACACCACATCCACTGGTTCCCCTTTATCCACCCTGTTTGTTACGTCCTCAAAGAATTCGAGCAAATTTGTCAAACATGACTTCCCCTTCGTAAAACCATGCTGACTCTGTCCGATTAAATTATGCTTATCCAAATGTCTTGTTACTGCTTCCTTAATAATGGACTCCAACATTTTACCAACCACAGATGTTAGGCTAACTGGTCTATAGTTTCCAGCCTTTTGTCTGCCTCCCTTTTTAAATAAGGGCATTACATTAGCAGTTTTCCAATCTGCTGTGACCTTTCCTGAATCCAGAGAGTTTTGGAAAATTACCACCAATGCATCCAAAATCCCTACCGCTACTTCTCTCAAGACCCTAGGATGTAAGCCATCAGGTCCAGGGGATTTATCTGCCTTTAGTCCCATTACCTTACCAAGTACCACCTCCTTAGTGATTTTAATCGTGTTTAGCTCCTCCCCCCCCCCATAGCCCCCTGTTTGTCCAGTGTTGGGATATTTTTAGTGTCCTCTACTGTAAAGACTGATACAAAATATTTGTTCAGCGTTTTTGCCATCTCCATGTTTCCCACCACTAATTTCCCGGTCTCGTCCTCTAAGGGACCAACATTCACTTTAGCCACCCTTTTTCTTTTTATATAACTGTAGGAACTCTTGCTATCTGTTTTTATATTTTTTGCTAGTTTACTTTCATAATCTATCTTCCCTTTCTTAATTAATCTTTTAGTTATTCTTTGCTGGCTTTTAAATGCTTCCCAATCTTCTATCCTCCCACTAGATTTGGCTACTTTATATGCCCTTGTTTTCAGTCGGATACTATACTTTATTACTTTACTTAGCCACGGATGGCTGTCTTTTCTTTTACGCCCCTTTTTCCTCACTGGAATATATTTTTCTTGAAAGTTGTGAAATATCTCCTTGAATGTACACCACTGCTCATGTACCGTCTTACACTTTAATCTATTTTCCCAGTCCACTTTAGTCAACTCTGCTCCCATACCTTCATAGTCTCCTTTATTTAAGCTTAGTACGCTGGTTTGAGATCCAACTCTCTCACCCTCCAACTGAATTTGAAATGCAACCATGTTATGGTCACTCATACCAAGGGGATCCTTTACTAGGACATTTTTTATTAATCCTGTCTCATTACACAGGACCAGATCTAAGATTGCCTGCCCCCTGGTTGGTTCAGTTACATACTGCTCAAGGAACCCGTCCCTAATGCATTCTATGAACTCTTCCTCAAGGCTGCCCAGCCCAATTTGATTTGTCCGGTCAATATGAAAGTTAAAATCCCCCATGATTATAGCTGTTCCCTTATTACAAGCCCCAACTATTTCCTGATGTATACTCCGACCAACAGAGTTGCAACTGTTAGGAGGCCTATAGACTATGCCCACTAGTGACTTTTTCCCCTTATTATTCCTTATCTCCACCCAAACTGTTTCACTATCCTGATCCTTTGACCCAATATCATTTCTCACTATTGCAGTGATTCCATCCTTTATTAACATAGCCACCGCACCTCCCTTTCCTTCCTGTCTGTCCTTCCTAATTGTCAAATACCCCTGGATGTTTAGTTCCCAGTCATGGTCACCTTGCAGCCATGTTTCTGTAATGGCCACCAGATCATACTCATGTGTAGTTATTTGTACCGTCAACTCGTCTATTTTGTTACGAATGCTGCGTGCATTCAGATGAAGAACTTTTAAATATGTTTTGTGACAATTTATTCCTGCTTTTACCCCTTTACTACTCTACCTTTATCTTTATACATTCTGTCCCTTCCTGACATGCTCTAGTTTTTAATTTCCCCACTGCTACCTTGCTCTATTGTCTTCTCCGCTGACATTTTTATTTTTCGCTCTCTTGAAACCTCCCCCCCACTAATTAGTTTAAAGCCCTCTCTACAGCCCTAGTTATTCGATTCGCCAGGATTCTAGTCCCAGCACTGGCCAAGTGAAGTCCGTCCCAACGGAACAGCTCTCTCCCATCCCAATACTGGTGCCAGTGTCCCAAGAAGTAAAACCCATTTCTCCCACACCAGTCTTTGAGCCACGCATTTAACTCTCTGATTTTATTTACCCTAGCCAAATTTGCTCGTGGCTCAGGTAGTAATCCAGAAATTATTACCCTTGTGGTTCTGCTTTTTAATTTGGCCCCTAGCTGCTCATACTCCCTCAGCAGAACCTCTTTCCTTGTCCTATCTATGTCATTGGTACCAACATGGACTACGACAACTGGATCCTCCCCCTCCCACTCCAAGTTTCTCTCCAGCCCAGAGGAGATGTCCTTAACCCTGGCACCGCGCAGGCAACACAGCCTTCGGGACTCTCGCTCTCAGCTGCAAAGAACCCTATCTATCCCCCTAATGATACTATCCCCTACCACTACAACATTTCTTTTTACTCCCCCCACTTGAATGGCCCCTCGTTCCACGGTGTTGTGGCCAGGTTGCTCATCCTCCCTGCAGTCCCTGTTCCTGTCCTCACAGGGTGTAAGAGCCTCAAACCTGTTGGACAATTGTAAGGAGTCACACAACACCAGGTTATAGTCCAACAGCTTTATTTGAAATCACAAGCTTTCGGAGCGCTGCTCCTTTGTCAGGACAATAACAAGGGCTGCAGCTCCTCCAACACTACCTCCTGGATCCCTGTACCTGCCTCACTCATAGTCACACCCTCCTGTCCCTGACCACGGAATACATCTGAATTAATTAATCTAATTGGTGTGACTACTTCCTGGAACACAGAGTCAAGGTAACTCTCCCCCTCCCTGATGTGTCGCAGTGTTTGAAGCTCGGACTCCAGCTCATCAACACGGAGCCGGAGTTCCTCAAGCAACCAACACTTACTGCAAATGTGGTCACCGCGAACATCAATGGTGTTCCCTGCTCCCACATATTGCAGCAGTAACACATCACCTGCTCTGCCATTTTATGTAATTAATTAAATTTATTATTATTATTTTTAAATACCCTCTGCCCGAATTCTAGATGATGAATATCACACCTCTATTTAATTGAACTTACCAACTTATAAAGGTTTAAAAGGGAAGGAAAAGCCAATCACCTACCAGCTTGGCTGTGAAGTCACTTTTGAATTCTGACCTCCCTTTTGAATGTTGCCTGTGGAGCCTGTTTAGGCTGCCTCACCTCGCTGCTCCGACTCGACACCCGCTGCTGCTCCCGGCTGTCTCGACTGGGCCTCGCCTCGCTGCTCCGCCTCCGCGATGCCTGCTAATCCTGAGGCTGGCAGGAAAAACAAGACAAAAACAAAACAAAAACAGCACCTCACACCCCACTTTCCCTAACTCTCTAACTTACCCAAACTCTCAAAAGACACTCTCTGCTGCTAGCACTCTGTCTTAATTAAATTAAATAAAGTTTAGTTTTTAAAATTATGTTATATGTTAACTTAAAATTTAGCACACACACTATCTTAAAACTTAGTCCAGAGTCACTACCAATCACTTACCTGCCTTACCTGTAATGTCACACTGCCGTTTTCTCTTGATGATGCAGGTCTGTTGCTGCTTTTATCCCCGGTCTCGGGCCTCGGTCTGCTCCCCGCTCTCGGGCCTCGGTCTGCTCCCCGGCCTCGGTCTGCTCCCCGCTCTCGGGCCTCGGTCTGCTCCCTGCTCTCAGGCCTGGGTCTGCTCCCCGCTCTCCGGCCTCGGTCTGCTCCCCGCTCTCGGGCCTTGGTCTGCACCCCACTCTCGGGCCTTGGTCTGCACCCCACTCTCAGGCCTCGGTCTGCTCCCCGCTCTCGGGCCTCGGTCTGCTCCCCGGCCTCGGTCTGCTCCCTGCTCTCGGGCCTCGGTCTGCTCCCCGCTCTCAGGCCTCAGTCTGCTCCCTGCTCTCAGGCCTAGGTCTGCTCCCCGCTCTCCGGCCTCGGTCTGCTCCCCGCTCTCGGGCCTTGGTCTGCACCCCACTCTCAGGCCTCGGTCTGCTCCCCGCTCTCGGGCCTCGGTCTGCTCCCCGCTCTCAGGCCTCGGTCTGCCCCCTGCTCTCAGGCCTGGGTCTGCTCCCCGCTCTCCGGCCTCGGTCTGCTCCCCGCTCTCGGGCCTTGGTCTGCACCCCACTCTCAGGCCTCGGTCTGCTCCCCGCTCTCGGGCCTCGGTCTGCTCCCGCTCAGGTCCGCCACCACACTCAGTCGCTGCGCGTTCAAACCCCGCCCGCCGGAAGTGACGTCAGACGTTGAGAGTTTAAAACAGAAACTGTTGTCACTCACCGGACACCAGGTGTGCTGTCCATGCCGGTAGTGGGGCGCACTTAGAGTCATAGAGTCATAGAGTTTTACAGCACAGGAAGAGGCCCTTCGGCCCATCGTGTCTGCGCTGCCCATCCATCCCTGTGGTGACACAATATGTCCCACCCCCTATGAATGCTACCTGTGGGGAAACATGGTGTTGTGCCATTACCTCCATGGTACAGCTCACAGGTTGTGCGCCAGCAGCTTTAAACCCGCACTGTGGTCTCGAATAGGCATTCAAGTGCTGGGGACACAGTATTATGTGTGCTCCCCAGCTCCAACACCCAGAGAGGTCTGTACCTGTCATAGCGTGTTCCCACTTTATGACATAAGGTGGGACCTCTGCAAAATGGACATGTACACCCCCTTGAATGATCCCAATGTTCTCCACCCTGTATACCGGTGCGGGTCGGGCTGTCCCACCCATGACCGGCATCCTCACTACTATCCCCATGATAGTGTGATTGGAACGTCCACAATCCACTGGGACAGGGTAGGTTTCAGAGGCTAGGCGGAGCTGACACGGGCTCAGCGAATTACTAAACGGGTGGAGGGCTGCAAGGTGCTTGTTGCTAATCCAGGAGGGGACTAAACCCTATTGTAAATCCTCCTGGTTGCTGCGGCCCTCACCCAGCAACCATGCCCCGTATAGCACGCACACCTCATTCTGTGCAGCTTGATCCGAAGCATTCCTGTCCTCCCGTATGAGTGCATTTACTGTTTTAGCGTGTCTCTCCAGCTCAGCTATTATCTCTTTTAAATGGACCGTCATAGCCTGGTCCTCATGTAGCTCTGAGCTTACCACTTTGTTCTCCTCTGTTAGGAGTTTTCTTAACTGGGCCTTTAAACCATTTATCTGGGTTTGTAACTCTATATCGTCTAGGCTGTTTATTACTGAGGATCCTGCACTATAAGCAGTGAAAATATCACTCCAGGTCCCCCTTCTTTGTCTCCCCGCACCCATATTATGCTCAGGATGTAAACTGTAAAGTTTCGCTTTGTCTACACTGGCAAAGTCGAATTCATAAAATTTTCTAAACATTTCCTTCAGCAGAGCTTGGTACAACTGTTCTGTCTCCTTAGGGCACCACTCAGGTAAGTGCACCTCAGTCAGGTTCAGGATCACTGAGGCCACTGCATAGTGTACCCCCGGTACAGCAACTTATCGGTTGGCACTAGGACTAAACCATTCCCTGGTCCCTTGGTGGTGGTAGGACACCTCTGGAATATAGTCCGTGATGTCGTGGTCGTGGGCAGGGGCTTCCGGGGGCGGGTTACGAGTTCGGTGGCATTGACTGGAATCGGGGAGTGTGGGATCGCGCACGCATGCAGGCTGGAATCCCACTCCATCCCCTCCCCGGCATCTTGCCATTGCCTGTGGAAGATGATGGATATGCCTGTGGGGCAGACTTTCTCTGATCCCCACATACAAACATAAATCCCCTGATCCAGCTCCCACCACTTGTCCGAGCACACACTCACTCCCCCTCGGGTCCCTGTAATCGTCCGATGGGTATTGTTCCCCAATCATCCCCAATTGACTGCGGGGTTTCTTATATCCTTGCTCAGCTTTCTGAGCTACCACCACCTATCCAAGGGAATCTGTCCCTTACATGTCAAACACACACGTTTCCCATCAGTGACGCTGACCCTTGTGGCCACGATCTGTACCCTGGGGCACGGGATGGAGGCCTCCCCATATGCGAACCCGGTCTGGCTGGAGTACTGTGTGGAGTTAGACCCCAGCCACCCTCATGGAAGTAGATGGCGAGCTCCTCCACACCCCGTTCGCCACCCCCTGCGGTACCGATCGGTACTCTCTCTCCCGAGCACCCATAGATGTGGGAGTTCTCCACGTCTCCTCGGTCACCGATGCTCACCCCTACCAGGGCGAGCAAGAGCAGAACCTTTCTCATCCCGATTTCCTTTCTGTAGGGACACACAAACAAAATAGCCACGTCCCGAGAAGGTTCTCTGACCTGACACAGTTACCAAAATTCAAAACTTAAACTTATCCTATCCTAAAATTAAACTATAAAATTCCAAAACTACCAAAACTGTAAAACACACTTAAAATACTTCAGAAAGCTATATACATCTGCCGCCCGTCTCCGGACGGCCAGGCTAATTCCTGTTAGGCCTCTGCCTTTTGTGGAATCTGGGCAGTTTGTACGCCTGGGCGGAAGTTGACCTGTGCCACCGGACTCGGAGAGTCCTCCTTAAAACACCTGGGAGTTTCCCTGAATCCCAGTTAATCGGGGGAGTGTGCCCTCCTGTGCTGCAGCACACTACCCCTTTCTGTTTGGCTGCTGAGTCCCTGTCCTGTCCTGTGGGTTCCCCGCAGCCTGATGCCGCAGGCTGGGGACCCTTCTCTCTTTCTTTGTCCAACGTTACCTCTCCTGTGAGTCCCTCACCTTTGGAGGCGGCAGGTTGGGGATCTGTGTCCTTAGACTTGTCCCTGACCTTGGTTTTTCCCTTTCTGTTAAGGGTTCTCCTGGGGCTGGACCGTTTAAAATGATACTCGGGTGACCACGGTAGTTTAGGCTGTGGTATGTGAGGAGACCTCCTTAAGGCTCCGGCTACTGGGGGTGTACCTGAATCCCACTTAATTGGTGGGAGGGCCTCTCCAGTCAGACACGTCACTGCCCCCACCTTTGCGGTCTGTGAGCCTGCCGCAGCTACAGGCTGCTGCTCTCTAGCTTTAACACGGTTTGCCCTTGCTGGCCATTCTCCACTCTCAGTCTTGAACACCTTGCACTGATTAATGTGGAACCACTTTTTGCGGCGGGGCATCTTGATGGCATAGACCATGGGGCTTGCCTTGTCCACAATGCTGTACGGCCCCATATACAATGGTTCGAAACTTCCCAGCCGGGCAAAGTTCCTCACCATGACCCGATCCCCTATCTCCCACTCGTGGTGCCTGTTGGGTTCTAGCAGCAATCCGTTGCTCCGATGCTGTTTTCCCATGTTGCTAGCAGCCTGCCAGTGAATCTGTTTAAGGTGTTCAAACAGATTCCTGACAAAACTGTCCCGGTTCACCTCTCTGAGCTGACCTTCCGTGAGCACCGGGGCTAGCACATGGGTGTGGGTCCGCATAACCCTACCAGTCATCAGCTCGTGTGGGGAATACCCCGTGCTTTTTGACTGGCTGGCTCAGATCCCCATTAGGACCAACGGTAAGACTTCCACCCACTTCTTGGGTGAGTCTCTCGTCTCCTTGCACAGCTTTTCCTTTATAGTGCGGTTTAAACGCTCTACAGGACCCGATGACTATGGGTTGTAAGCGATGTGCCATTTCTCTTCAATGCAAAGTACCATGAGGGTCTCTTGCATGACCTGTCTGGTAAAGTGACTCCCTTGGTCAGACTCCACATACTGTGGGAGTCCCCATCATGAGAACACTTCCCTGACCAGGATCTTAGCTGTACCCAATGCGGTAGCTGTGTGGCAGGGAAAAGCTTCTACCCACTTTGAGAACACATCCACCAGGACTAGGCAGTACTTGTAGCCTCCCTGGGCGGTGGGTAGGGGCCCGATATAATCGATCTGGATCAACTCCATGGTCCCTCTACCCTCCTGGTGTGTCCCAAAGATACCTTCCTTTTCTGGGGGTCAGGGTTATTGGCAGCACACACCAGACAGCTGGCACAGAATTTGCGGACCTTTTCCCTCAGTCCTGGCCACCATCCTGCCTGCTCCACCCGCTGCCAGGTGGCCTCAGGCCCGGGATGCCCCGCTCCTGGACCCTCATGGGCCTGTTGGAGGAATTCCCTTTGGTGCTGCTGCAGCACTACCCATTGCTCCCCCCTGAACAGCATGCCTTCTTTGACGGTGATGGCTGCTGTACCGTATGGGTCCTCTACTATCTCCCCTTTTGTGAGCACATTCAAGACGGCTCTGAGGATGGGATCCCGTACCTGGGCCTGCTTTAGGTCTGGGACCAAAGCTACCCCTTGCGTACCTCCCTTGTCCCAGATTGCAGCTACCAAATCTGTCTGTTAGGGGTCCCAAAACTCTCCTTCCCTAGCTCCCTGCTTGGCCAATTCATCTGCCCTTTGATTTCCCTCCCTCATGGGTTCTGTCTTCGAATGGGCCTTAATCTTATGGATATAGACCTGCCTTTCCTCCCCTATGGCTGTCATGATTTTCTCCAGCAGAGGCTTGATTGCCAGGGGTCTCCCGTCGGTGGAGGTGTATCCCCGACGGGACCAGATGGCCAGGTATTCCGTACACGAATTGCACGTGAACATGCTGTCCGAGCAAATCATGTATGGGGTAGGGAATCTCTCTGGGTGTGTAACTACGGACACTACCGCGGACAGTTCAGCCTGCTGGGCGCTCATGGTGCTGGGGAGTTTAATTGCCAGGGCAATGTCTGCCCCTGGGTCATAAACTCCACACCCTGTGAGTCGTTTCCCAGAAGATACCGTGCTGGAACCGTCCACATAGATTTTGCGGCCTGTGGGGTGTATCCCGGCCCGAAAACCTATGTTGACTTCCCATACTCCTTCAATGGAACACCGGTGGGCCTTCCCTGGATAAATCATGTTGGCTGCGAGCTTGGGCTCACAGAGACCTTTCACCCTTAGGTCCATCTGGGAGAGAAGCAGGGTCCAGCGAGCAATGCGGGCACTGCTCACTGTCCCATCTTTAATTCTCCCATCTAGGAGCATTTGGGTGGGCATGTGATGGGTGAGGAGGGTGATGGGCAAGGTGCCTGTGAAGATCAATGATCTTTTCACAGCCCAGTGAGTGGCGAGGAGGTGCCTCTCACAGTTGGAATAGCCCTTTTCCACATCCGTGAGTATCCTGGAGGAATAAACCACCGGTCTCAGCTGACTGTGCCGCTCCTGGAGCAGCACTGCACTCAGACTGTCCCCACTGGCTGCTACCTCCAAGAAAAACTCTTTCTCCCCATCAATGGCCCCTAGAGCTGGCGCGGTCTGCAGATTTTGCTTGAGTTTTACAAATGCTGCCTCGCAACCCTCATCCCAAACCCACTCCACTCCCTTGTGTAGGAGTCGGAGCATAGGGGCTGCTGTGGCGGCGTAACCCTCAATAAAATCTCTGCAGTACCCGGTTAGCCCTAGAAAAGATCTTACTCCTGTCACTGTATTGGGGGCTGGTAACTCCTGCACTGCTTCCCTTCTGGCTTTATCTATGGCCCTTTCCCCTGCTCGTACAGCCAGCCCTAGGAACTTTACTTCCTTACGGCCGATCTGTAACTTCTTGGGGTTTACCTTAAAACCTTCCTGCCTGAGCAACTCCAGCAGTTCAGCCAGTACTGGACCGTGTTCCTCTCCTTCATCAGTGAATAGGAGAAGGTCATCCACATACTGGACTAACTGTCGGGGTCGGCTGAAGCCTTTTAAGCAATCTGCCATACAGTGGTGGAAGATGCTGGGGCTATTGTGGAACCCCTGTGGTAGGCAGTTCCAGGTGTACTGTTGGCCTTTAAACGTGAAGGCGAACTTGTACTGGTCCTCCATCTGTATTGGGATGGACCAAAACCCATTGGAAATATCCAGCACCGTGAAGGTGGTCCCGGAGGCTGGAATACTTCCAATGAGGTCGGCGACAGCTGCGACCGTGGGTGCACAGGCGGGGATGTTTCTATTGAGTGCCCGATTGTCCACTGTGGCTCTCCAGGAGTCATCCGGTTTCCTAACCGGCCACAGTGGAGAGTTTATGTGATAAATCCATGTAGTGGAACAAGAACTCGAAGAGGCGATATCTTAGAATTAGCACGAGTGTTACTGACCATTTGCTCGAGGTCGTAACCCTCCTTGGGTTTTAGGGTACACAAGGTCCCCTTGCCCTGTTTCTCTGGGATAACTGCCACTTCACTTTCTTTGCCGGTGCATGCTCCCCACAGACAGTGGTTCCTAAGATCCACTAGAATCCTGTGGCCTATGATAAAATCATCCCCCAGGATCCCTTTCCCTTCCTGCTCCCACTTCATTAATGCACAAGTCCACTTGGTGTGGAGTGCTCCTAAATGAATGGACAGCGGGATAGAGAACGAGCCAACCTGCTCGTTACCTGTGAGTCCCACTAAGCTGTACGGGACCCCGTTAGACAGAGGTGAGGCAGCGGGGTTATCGGAATAGACTATGGTGCTTGAATCTCCCGTGTCCAACAGATAGGTCCCTCTCACCTTTTCCACTTCTATCTTAACAAGCGGTCTTTTCCATACATCGTACTCAAGGGGACACAGATAGACAGGCTGCGCTGGCTCCAGTCATAAGTCTGTGTTAGGTGGGGCAGATGGAGTTAAAGCACCCGTGGCTGTGGCTACCCTCCCTGGGCCAGCCAACAAAACTCGAAGTGCAGCTACTAACGAATCAACTGTGGGGGAGAGGTCGGTGTTTCTGCCTTTGGGGCAGGAGCTGGGGAATTTTTCCCCACACTATCCTTCCAAGGATTTCTACAGTCCCTTCTCCAATGCCCACTTGTCCCACACCTGAAGCAGTTACGCCTCGTATCGGAAGGGTTGCCCCCTTCCTGGTGCCATTCCTTCTTACTCTGGCCAAGTCTTAGCTCGTGAACATTTCCTTTAGTGTGTGGTTCTTCTACCCTTCTACCATTGCGGTAAGCCAGGATCAGTTGTCTGACCACTGTCTCCTCGGTGACTTGGGGGCCCTTTGGGTCGAACCACAGCTCGGCTTTGGCTCTGATCCGTGGCAAGCTGTTTGCCACCAGACGTCAGAGCCAGTGAGCCAGCTCATCCTGGTTCAAGTTAGCCCAGTAGAGATCCCCATTACAGGCACTCCTGTACACAGGCCACAGCCTGTCTGCGAAATCCTGTGGTGTCTCACCTGCTAACTGTGTAGTCCTCTCCACCCAGGAGAATGGACTACCATCATTCATCCCCATCGCCTCCAGAACTTGATCCCGGATGGCAGCATACCCTCCTGTCCCTTCTTGCACTCGGCAGAGAGGGACTGGTACATCTTGCCATATAAGGTGAACAGAAGCATCTTGGCCATTTCTGAGTCGTCGCACTCTTTAATGCCTGCTGCTTGTTCCACTTCCATAAAGTGGACAGAGGGGTCGCCCTTTTGGGTGAGTTTGCTCAGGTGGCTTACCATAGCCCTAAGCTGTTGGGTCCCATGGGGAATCACAAATTGGCTTTCAAGGGGCCCCTGGCCCCCACCACCCCTGGGTGGGCCAAACTTTTGCTGCCGAGCTGGGCACATCGGCCCCGGCTCCGACCTTTCCTGCATTTGTTTGCCCACTTCTCCCTGCTGCCAAACCGAGTCAAAACCCGGCGCCACAGGTGGTGGTGGTGTGCACTCCTCCCTGTCCTCCCTACAGATTGCTTGTCCCTCCTGCTGCCCAACCGAGTTGTTCCCCGACACCACAGGTGACGTCTGAACAGTTTCTACTTCTACTTCCAGGTCTACCCGGGCCGCACCCGGGCTCACTAGGCATACCATGCCTTTTGCCCTGGACAGAGCAAGTTTTAAACTGTCGATCTGCTTTTGACAGAGGCCGTGATCTCCCGCTTCAAAATCCCTAGTGCTTGCTACTTTATAAGCTGCCTTCACATCTCTGAACTTTTCCTCCTGTTCTTTTAACTGTCTGGTTAGGCGAGCGTTCTCCTCTTTCAGTACTAGCTCATTTCCTTTTGCCTTGGTGACTTGACACCGAAAATACTCATGCCTGTTCCTGTGTTTCTCTACCAGCTGTAACTTCTCCTGACTTTGGGCCTGTAATTCCTGCAATAATCCATCCCCTGCTATAGCTCTTGCTTGAGACAGTTTGGCTGCATCCTGCAGCTCTGCTGTCAATGCTTTAATATGCTGATTTAAAAGTTGGATCTGTCGTAGGGCGCAGACCAATCAGATGGCCTTCTCCACCGACTTCTTATGATCCTTGCTCTCAGTCCATTTGGCTGCAGCGTCCATGGGATGCTCAGCACGCAACAGACTGGTCACCCATTTCTTGGTGATATTCACCTTCTCAAAAACGTCAGAGGAAATCCTCTCTTCCATCTTCGTTCTTTCATCAAACACAGGGTCTATTGCATTACATCCCTTTTGCAAAAGTCCTGCCGCGGTCGCCATTTTCTGTAAGGGGTGGTGTGTGTGCTCAGCTTCACCTCTGACTCCCTGAGCAGTTTGAATCGCTCCCACTCCCTTGGTTCTAGACTTTGGACTTATTTGGGGGTAATGAAATTGCAACAGACACCTGAGTTGGTCAAAAGAATTAAGATTTTTATTTTGAGACAGGAAAATATACAATACAATAAAACTTATACTCTAAAAGGGGGAACACTTCGGAATCTGCGAGGGAGAATGACAATAGACAAAAATACCTTACCCTCCCAATCCCACTATCCTAACTAGGCTGAATTCCAGAGGACCAGGAAATGCTCACCAAACGACTTTCTTGACAGATTGTAGAGGTTTGCGATTTTGGGGTTCTCCTTAGTTGTGGCCGTTGGGGCCTGCCATACCCCGGACGTGGTGGAAGACTGCACCTGCGTTGGGTTTTCAGTCTTCGCCTGTCCGCTGATGCGGTTGGATGCGTAGTTGGATTTATCGGGTAAGTACCCAATTTTCTTTGGTTAGGTATAGTTTTTAGAGTCTTTTGTGTCAAATCTTACCCAGGGGTAAGTCAGGCTAGCTTGTAGAGTGGAAACAAACTTGCGAATTTTCGACTTTTTGTTGGTTGGTTTCTTGTTGGTCGCGGTAGCCCAATATTACCTAGCTGGTGGTAATATTGTTAGTTGTTGGTTTCTTGAGGTCTTTGATTGCCGCAATTTCCTTTTCCTTCCGTTTTGTTCTTCTTTCCTCAAGACTCCGATCCTCCGACTAAGTACGGTGATGATGATACCTTTTCTGAACCGTATTTTCTCTCTCTTGTACTGAACTTGAACCTGTCTTCTTTCTCAACTGCTCGTTTCAACTGCCTGTGTCAACTGTCTAAGCAGGCCTCAATTATACTGTGTTGAGGCCTGGCTTATCTGACCGCCAAATCTCCTCTGGTCCTTTGTTAATTTTGGCGGGCTCGTTAATTTTAATAGGTTTAAATTCTCATCAAGTTTCGGGGCTGGTCCCATCTATTTTTAATTGACCTTTAACTGGTTTCGGGATTGCTTCGAAATCAGTTTAAATGTGCAAAGTGTTTTTGGAAATCTTTGAGTGGTTTTAAACTGTTGTTTTATTGTTTTCTCCTGCTGGGGGCCAGGGTCTCTTTTGTTGACTATGTAGCATGTATTGTTTTATTCATGTTCTTGGTGGCCCTGTGGGTTTCGGCAGGAACAGTCTTTTCCGTGGGCTTATTGTCTTTATGTAGAATGGCTGGGATGGCCCAGAACATTCTCAGACAATCTGGCCCCTTTTCCAATACTCAAACTGTCTGTCCCACAGTGTCCAACCCATTCCTTTTGTTGCAGCTCTTCCACAGGCCTGAACATGCCTTTTAAACTAGTCAAATCTTCCTGGGGTTTTGATTTTAGGTCCCCTTTGGCCCAATATTATTTCAAACAATCCAATATCTCTTCTTTTCTTACTTTGGGGGAATCTGTATAATTTTGCAAGCCTTACAGACTTTGAAACTTATTCTGTTTATACTGTAGTGATTGTGAGGCCTCACTGCTGATGTGGATCGTTGTTACATGGGAGTGCAGGTTAGAGATAGGACTGCAACATTGTAGCCCTGATTCTGCACCCCACATTCGCGTCTAGCCAGGCTTCGTGGCTGCAGCAGAGCCTCGTAATTTATATATTAATTCAGTAAGCAGTTTAATTGTAATTATTTTATTAGCCGTGTTTAATGGGGAAAATATTTAATTGCAGATTGGTTTCAACGGTGTCACTAACTCGTCTATGTTTGAGAGTATATTGTTTTGAAAAATTTTACTTACATGGCTTGTGCTGAATTCTTATTTTTTGTTGTATTCTCAAAAGCAAAAGAATTCGATAATATTCTTTCCACTAAATCTATTTTTTTTAAATGTAGGGCACAGAGATGGTGTATGGTTTTAGTGTCCAGTATTGAGTGCACACTTATTATCTTAGATGAAATGAGAAAACTGCACACAATCTTCAATAAGATGAGTAATTTTCTCCCTATATCCTCTGCTGCAGTCAGTGGCAATTCCTATACTACAACGTCAATCCTATTGTATCTGAACTGAAACCAATACATGGTGACAGTTGGGAGGGACACTAGCAGCACATAATGCCACGAGTAGCATGGTGAACCAAGATACATATAAAAACATCATAAGGGAGGTTAACAAAATGGACAAGAGAGCTGAAATAGAAAACAAGGTTAAGAAAGCAGGGAATACTAAAATAAATGTCAAGCATTTCTATAAATATATTTGTATCAGGCAGGTGAAAGAAGAAAATAATGGGGTATTGAAAAGTTCCAAAGGTGACCAAATCAAGTGATGAGGGGATAGGAAATAGGCCACATTAAATCTTCTTTCTGTGTTAACAAAGACCACAATGCACATTTCCTCACTATAGAGGTTGAAGTTTTGGGATGGACAGAAAAACTTCTAAAAGAAATAGAAATTTCAGATAACATGGTCACTGTGTTTCTTTGTCGTAATTTTATAAAAATGAGTGAGGTGCTAGGGCACTTCAGAGGCAGTTAAGAGTCAACAACATTGTTATAGGACTGGAGTCCCAACTGGGTAAGGAGGGCAGGTTTTCTTCCCTACAGGACATTAATGAAGCCAGATGGGTTTTTAAATGACAATCTGACAGTTTCATGGTTACTTTTACTTATATTTTTAAAAATCTGACTTCAAATTCTTAAACTGCTATGGTGGGATATGAATCCACGTAGTCTAGGCCCCTGGATTACTAGTCTGGTAACAGAACCACTGCACTACCATACCCATGTTGAAGGTCCTTAAAGAAGTGATTAGCAAAATGAGTCATGTCCATGATGCTAGCTTTAAGGAATCATTAGAAATGGGAGTAGTACCTAAGGATTGAAACCTAACATGAATCTTTAATAAGCGGAAATGTGGATACTCCAGGGAACGGCTGGCCATTGAGCCTAATATCAGTCGCAACTAAAGTATTCGAAGGTATTCTGAAAGAGAGAATAATGAAACATTTGCATCAGGATGATATGGTAAGAGGGAGTTAGCATGGATTTATGGGAGGGAGAACTTACCTAATACATTTACTGGAGTTCTTTGAGGACATGATGGACCTCGTTGACAACAGAAATTCTGCAGATGTGTGATATTTAGATTTCAGCAAATCTTTTAATAATATGTCACACAGTCAATTAGTCACAAAGTAGTAAGGCATGGAATAGGATTCAAGAATCTTAGGTGGTTTGAAAATTGGCTAAAACAGAGAAAGCAAAGGGTGGTTGTGAATGAAGCTGCATTGGCATGGCATGGGCTCACAGCCCACTGCTGTATACAAAATATATAAATGATTGGAGCTGGGGTCAAAAACAAAGCTATCTAACTTTGCAGATGATCCCAAATTGGGAGGAATTTTGAACAGTAGGGAACAGGCAAGCCAAATATAAAGGGAGCTGGATCGGTTCAGAAGGTAGATTGCTTTAGTGGCAAATTACATTTAATGTAGACAAATGCAAGATGATGAAACTAGGAAAGAGAAATTGACAGTGGGAATGTGAGCTGTACGGTTCTAAGTTACAGAACATAAGACAGGAAAGGAGTCTGGGGCATTGGTCGATAATATTTTAGGCCAGGGAGTCATTTTTCACCAAAGGTTTTTAAAATCTTATTCCACACTTGCCACCTTTGACATTATTGAGCTCAGATCTCATAATCTTATTAGTGTGACTTCTAATACAACCATTTTACTTGAACTTAGGAAATTGTATGTTTATTTTTCATCTTGCATGTCTGTCACTTTGCCGAACATGAAAGCTGATGTGCATGGACTATAGTGCAATGTTGTTTGGTGAATGTGAAAGCAGGAAGAGTAGAACTTAGATAAGGGAGTCTGTTTTCCTCTGATTAATAATGTTCTGTATAGGAGCACACATGTTTCATTAATCACTGTTGGATGTGGTGATGTCACAAAAATCCTGAAATGGTCCATGAAAAGCAGCTAAATGTCCTGTTGTGGCAAAGCCACCAAGAGATTCTTGCAGTAATGTATATAATTGCCTTTAACAGGGGCTTGTTACCTTTAAGTGTTTGCTCTGTATAAACAGCGCGGTTTCGGTAAAATGGCGATAAAGCCCGATGACGTCATCACGCAGGTCACGTGACGTTCCCAACGGCGGGAAACGTGATGACATCATGACGTCAGAGGGGAGAGGCGTTCCCCCTCTGTCCTGGTGGAACCAGTTGGTGTACAGACCTGTATAGAGTTCCTCCTGCGTTTTTGTTTGTAACTTTTACTAGTGCATTAAACCACGTTTGGTTAACTGCTAGTTTCAGTCTCAGTACTTTCGTTAGGAGTTCAAGCACTCCTACATTGGTGACCCCGAATCCTCGCGGACGTTCTTCGTGGCGGAAACGGAACGCAGGGCCATGATGGAAGCCAACGCAGTGGCTTTGAAGCTCCCCCAATTTTGGGAACAACAGGCGGCCTCCTGGTTCGTACAAGCGGAGGCGTAGTTCGAGCTCCACAACGTCGTGCAGGATCAGACCCGTTATCTTTACGTGGTCTCCGCACTCGACAGCTCGACGGCGTCGAGGATCATCAGCCTAACCCCCCGGCCACTGACAAGTATGTCGCCATTAAGGCACGGCTAATGCAGGTATTCGGCCTTACGAAGGCAGAGCGCGCACGCCGCCTACTCATGCTGCCCGGGTTAGGAGACTCCAAACCTTCGGAGTTGATGAGCCAGATGCTCACACTCCTGGGGTCTGAACTGCAATGTTTCCTGTTCCGCGAACTGTTCCTCAGTCAACTGCCCGAACAGGTGCAGGCGGCCCTCGCCAGATCGGACGCCGGGGATTGCATAGCGCTCGCCGAAGAGGCGGATAAAATATGCGCGGTCCGACAACACAACTGTGCCGTCGCGAGACGCCCCGCCCCAAAGGGACCTGCCTCGACGCCTCCAACAACTGGTTTCTGTTATTACCACGCTCGGTTTGGCGTGAAGGCCAGAAGCTGCCGTCCGCCTTGCAGTTTCGTGCCCAAAACACCGAACAAGCAACTGCGCGTCAAGAACACCGACTCCGGGGCGTGCCCCGCGGCCACAATGGCGATTCCAAGAATTTAGGAGTCGTTCAAACAGGCTGGTCCAACCTCCTCTGCGATTGACTTTCCTTATTAAAGACAATTCTGGGGGGGCGTATGTGGCAAAGCCACCAAGAGACTCTTGCAGTAATGTATATAATTGCCTTTAACAGGGGCTTGTTACCTTTAAGTGTTTGCTCTGTATAAACAGCGCAGGTTCGGTAAAATGGCGATCCAGCGCGATGACGTCATCACGCAGGTCACGTGACGTTCCCAACGGCGGGAAATGTGATGACGTCATGATGTCAAAGGGGAGAGGCGTTCCCCCTCTGTCCTGGTGGAACCAGTTGGTGTACAGACCTGTATAGAGTTTCTCCTGCGTTTTTATTTGTAACTTTTACTAGTGCATTAAACCACGTTTGGTTAACTGCTAGTTTCAGTCTCAGTACTTTCGTTAGGGGTTCAAGCACTCCTACACTGTTAAGTTTCCTTTTAATTATATTTTTATGAAATGGCAAGAGTTGTTGCTCCTGAGGAGACAGAAATGGCAAAAGTAAAGGCATTATGGAAACATGCTGGATATGTGAAAATTTGTTGGAAGGTTGTGCAGCTTGGACCAACCAGGAAGACTTTGGGAAACATAATAGCCATCTGAGAAACTGTGGATAGGACTGGATGTGAGGAATGGATTAGAAATACTCTTATTTTACCTGGTTAGGATCATCTGTTGCCCTCATCTTTGTTGGGAACATTTTTGCTCACTGAGTTTTAAAAAAGGTTCAAATGTTTGTTCCTTCAGTTTTTAAACTTTTGGGGAGGAAAATTTGGTTGAGCGGGCGCTAACAGGATGCAAAGCAACTCGCGCCTGGGCACAGCGCCGCTAACGCCTCCCGCGAAATTCAGTGGGAGGTTAGTGATGGCGGTAACCATTAGCACCCTGCGATACTGCGCCGCTGGCGATTATGTCATCGGCGTGCGCAGCTCCCCGCTCGCGCCCCAGCTGCGATCTTCGGTAGCGCCCCCTGACTTACCGCCGGACACTATGTCCGACAGGGTCAGTGGGGCCTACCTGCGGCCGGGGTGGCGCAAATTAAAGGGAAGGTGCTGGGCGGCCATTTTTGTTTCTGGCCGCCTGCCAGCACCTGCCCGCTTTGCCGTCCCCGACCTTCTGTGCAGCTCCCCCCCCCCCCCCCACGGAGTGCCGGCTGCGCGCCGTGCACCCGCACTTCTCTTGAGTGCCGGGCTCTTTTGCCGGCACTCCGATCCCTGGTGACCCAGCTGGGCCCCATGTCGCGCTGTGCTAGGCCCCTTCCCTGTAATAAGGGGAGGAAGGCCTGCAGGACCGCGCTGCAGCATGTAGCACCATGATATTCATTCGCAACGTCCCAAGAGGGAGGCGGGGCACTTCCAGTAGCACCCTGCCTCCCTCTTGGGACGCTACCAGTGAATTTCGGGTGCAGGGGCGCTAACTTTTTTGGGGCGCTAAAAGTAGTGCCCCGGCAAAGTTAGCACCCCAAAGGGGGCGCGACCCAATTTTTCCCCCTTGGAGTGGCACAACTGCAGAATTTAGCTTTATCTTACAAGTTATGATTTCAAGAATTGTCTGAACAATTTCTATTTATTTGATACTCATCATAGAGAAAAAAACTTGGAGCACTTCACAAGGCAGAGAAGTATGATGCCAAACAAGAAGTAGGAGAGATTGAGTGGGGAATGGAACAGTGCCTGGTCAAGAAAGTAAGGGGCTGAATATCCACAGGGGTTCTCTTGCTCATCCACGCTATTTTTCCAGCATTTCCATTGCTATTTCTTCAAAATTACAGCAGACAATCTCCCCACGGAAACTCAACGTCTAAGTTTTTAAACAGCCTTTTGAAGGAAGGGCTAGCAAGGGGAAGTGTTTTAGGGTGAGAGTATTGAAGAGCAGGAGATCAAGCTCCTCTGGTAGAAGGGAAACAGTAAGGCAGGGTTGGAGGAGCAGAAGTTGCAAACTGGAACATACAGATGGAGAAGATCACTCAGATAATGTTGGTTAAGAGTACGGAAAGATTGAAAGACACAGATGCAGACCTTGGAATTGATGCATTGAAGGTAAAGAGAAACTGACGCTTGCAAGGACCACAATGATGGAAATACAGACCTCATGCAAGAGTGGACTTGGATTGTGCAGTTTTGGATTAACTAGAGTTTGTGAGCATGCTGTTGAGGAGGACGTTTAAGAAACCAATGCTAGAAGCAATGGAGGCATGGATTAGAGTTTTGGCAGCAAAGCGAAAGAGGTTCGAATGCAGGTGGATTTCTGGAGGTGGAAGAATGCTTGGTGAGTGATTTGAGGGCGGCAGAAATGACAGCTCAAGGTTGAGCAGAACATTACCACCTGGTGCAGCCTGAGTGGCAGCCATGGCAGTTGATGAAGCCGGAGCTAGAAGCACCAAGATTCTGAGGAAAACTGAAAAGGACGGCTTCAGTTTTGCTGGCATTGACTTGAAGGAAGTTTGGGTCATCCAAGACTTAGGGGTCGATTAAAAATGAGCAAGGTACTTACTTGTTCAGATCCTGGCCATTTCTGACCATTTGCGATGTTAACCAGCAGAGTTTTGCAGGCAGATGAAGCGGCCTTCTAAAGCAGGTGGGAGCCTCCTACAGTTATGCAAATCGGGGTTCTATTATGTCATCAGGACCCCGATGTAATGTTAACTGGGCCTGTGGCTTTCCCGCTAGGCAGAAGCAGGTCAGCAGCTGATTTGAAGACAGAAGAAGCCCTACTAGTATATCTAAAACTTTCCTGTGTGAGGCCAGGAGTGCTCCTCTGTGCCTCGTGAGTGAGTCATGGCCTTCCCTGGACTTCCACCTTGTCCCTCCAGATACCCTCTCCCCATCACTTATCTGGAAGCTTGCGAGCGACCAAGGGCCACCCTAATCTCACTTGCCAGGGGTCACTCTGCACCCTCCACATCCATTCCAAGCAGGAAGTGGATCGATGGCATTTAAATGAGGCCCGGGGGGTAAATCACCATGGCGCCCTGCTGCCTCTGCTGAGCAGGAGATCAACTCGCCGGATCAGTTTCCCACTAAAAACCTGTTCCGAGTTCAAATCCGCCCATTAATATCAGACATGCAGTCTGAAGAGAGTAATGTCAAACTCTTAAGATTACTTCAACGGTATACCAACCTTACTTAGACAGCACCTCCTAGCTCTGTGACCTCTACCACCAAGAAGGACAAGAACAGGAATATCATGTGAACACTGTCACCTCCAAGTTGCCTTCTAAGTCAGACACCATCCTGACTTGGGCATATACTACTGTTTCTTCATTGTCACTGGGTCAAAATTTTGGAATTTGCCACCTAACATCATTGTGTGAGCAGCATAACCACAAAAAGTGCAGTGCTTTGAGAAGACCCACTGCCACCTTCTCATGGTAAGTAGGGGTGTGCAATAAATACAGCCTTGATAATGTTACCTGCATTCTGTGAACAAATAAATACAGGAAACCTTTAGGTAATTTCTCTACATACAGGTTAGTTGTTGATTTAGTTCTACTAGCTGTTGCTGAGTTTGTAGAAGTGTTTGGTGTTTTCTAGACTCATTTAAAGTTGTCTAAAGCCTACAAGGAGTGGTGTGCACGTGCTCAAGGACTTGACTTGCAAAGGGCCTGCTCAGACCAGCTGCTCCCAGACATGAGTGCAGAAGTTTGTATCCCCCTTGGTCTGCAACATGATGAAGAGAATGAGCAGAGTCACCACAGAGCAGGACAAGCTGCTAGAAGAGGCACGTCCTCGGGGCTACACTGCTTGTATTGCACGTCCTTGGGGCGACACTGCTTGCATTAACAGTGACTGGTATCTGCTCCCATTCCCTTCTCAGCATCTGTCTGGAGAACCTCCTGGCTCCCTGTGGATACAGGACATCTCTCTTCCTGTCCACCTCCTGCACCAGGGCCTCGAGTGCTGCATCAGAAAATCTGGGAGCCCTCTTTCTGTCACATTGCGCCATCTTCACTCTTCCTGTAGATCACACACTCCTCTACAACGACTTCCAGTACCTGCTGCAGCCAGAATGCACCTCCCCTTTAAGAGGTGCAGGCTGGCTTTAAGAGGTGCAGGCTGGCTTTAATTCATCCTAGCCTCGCATGAATTTGGGCCCCCTGCTGAGCATGCAGCCACTCAGCAACGCGTTTAGTGCTGGGCTGCACGCCACTATCATTATAATTAGTAAGCAGCACAAAGTTTGCATGCTGCCTGCATTACTTTGAACGTGCACTGGTTAATCGCACATCGCTATCCCTGTGCCCGTTTTCGGGGCTACCCAATTTTTAGCCCGCCTTATCTGTGAGGATTCTTCAGTCTGGTTGAAGAGCCATGCTGTTGCTTGCCCTGTTCACCTGTAGAGGGTGGCACGCTGAAAATGATCTCTAACCGTAAGTTGTTGCTTAAAAGCCTGAGGGCAGCTGTAAGCATGATGAATGGCGAATGCTTCACCGCTGACTGAAAAATCTGGGTCATTATGTTTAAGAATTTGTTCGAGGCTGTGAAAATTTCTGTTCATAGATTGTGCTACTAATCAAAGCCCCTCCAGTCTTCCAGTAAATGCAGCCATTATTTGCTTTGTTTTTAATTGCATAAGCACTCCAGGTTAGGTTAAATGCAACTTAAGTCCTCTCTAGGCTAACCCAACAATCGACCTTAGCCCAATGTGCTGAAGACCCCGGTCCTCTTACTACACCGATTTTCCACACCAGCTGTCCTGCAGCCTCTTTGAGTAATATTTACAATTTAAGCTGAATTAAAACAATTTTATACTTGATTGGCATTCCCGCTAGTATCTGGATTGAGATTGCCAAACTACTTTCACAAAGGCAGCAATAGACAAAATTAAAACTGTGTGGAACTTCATTGACGGAAACTGATCAGAGCAGCTATTCCTGGCTGTTCTAGAACCTTAGCCTGCTCAATACGCCATGAAATGGTGAAGATGGCTTGATGTTATTATAGTTACCCAAGAGAAAAATATTCCTCAATGGGAGACGAGGTAAATGTGAAAAATAGGATTGCATGAAATAAATGAATGTGGGAGTGTGAATAATTTTGGCCAGAAAATACAATCATGTTACATGTATGTCCTCCACATGTATCAATCTGAAAATTTAGGCCAAATATTATGACAGGGTCCCAAACTCCCCTATTCTCAGGTCCAAGATTTACCATTTTTAGTCTGTGATCAATAGAAAATATTGCATAAAAGACATTAAAATAAATTGATATGCAGCGAGGGACGTTTTAAATCTGCTTAAAATTACAAATTGTGGCTGCGATTGATGATCGTACAACGATGATGCTTAGATGCAAGAAAAGTCATACTGCTATGCTTAAAAAATTTGTACTATAGTCTTTAAATTGGGGCTAAAAGCCTTCTGGATATTGTGTAGTGACATTGTAAATGTACTGTTTCTAGCAAATTTATATACAGCTTCGATATGAATAAATTTATGATTATGGAATAAATACTGGACTTAGGAAGTCTTTACAAATACATTTACAGTGTCCCTATGTGTAGCGACCAGAAGAATTTTTAGCAGTGGTAGTTTCCTCTCCAGCCCCCTCACCAAAAGAAAAAGTTTTGACCTAGAAATATTTTTCTTAAATACCTCTCCTGTGAATTGCAAAATGTTTCCACAGTTGCAAGCGCTGGGAAAAAAAGGTCAGTGTAGAAAAGTATTGGCGAAATAGCAAAAAAAGACTGATATTTGGTCTATAGATGTTGCTGCATGAAAATGCCTGTTTCTTTATCTCAGCATCTATCTTTGCCAGTGGAATTTATTTTTGGCATCAGTGGGATCACAATTTTCAACTCCAGACTTGTTGCTGCGTTGGTCCCAAATTCCACTGATGGCAAGAGCCGGACAGGTCAAGATAAGAATGTAATTTTCTTGCATAAATTCCAGATTAGGTAAATTGCTGTTTTAGGCTTTCTTCAAAAAAGTTGTAACAAAATATATTTTTGAACAGTGTAAGGCTTTTCTCTTGAATACCAAGTATTAACTAAGTGGCTAGACTACTGCACATGTGTCAGGTGAAGTGGGGTGGTAGTTGGGCCACAAGTTAAACATTTTCCATGTTCACAGGGTTCCTTGTTGCATATTCTATTTATTCTGATTTGTTAAATGATCCCTTTAATAGTTGCTTTTTGATCATTTTTGCTTCCAAGGAGTTGGAATAATACTCAGTGGTGCCAGGTCAAAGGAGCAGTCATTTTCAGCTGCAAGTAGCACCAGGATCTGTTAAGTTCACTGGATTTTATTAAGCTGATGTGAATATTTCCAGTGTATAAATATAGTGGCCTAGAAATCAGTTAACACAGCACCCATTTTACAGGTGTAAAACAGACTCCTAAGCATCCAATATGGCGGGTGATGTGCAGACAGAAAAAGAGGTGTCCAAGACCCATGCCTGAAACAAGCATTAGGCCCTTTGCTTATGCAAATAAGGGTTACAACGCCTGATTCCAATTTTTCCGAAATTGGTCTGCCCTGACTACTGCCAGCACCGGGACAGCTGCGTTAAGGAAAACCAGATCTATGCGCAGCCTAACCGGCAGTCCTTAAATTTGCCGCTGGATGTCATCACCAAAAAAGTAGTTTTTTTAAAAGTACTTATCTGGATGCGGAGCTGAGAAGAGCGCTCCTGCTCTTGGCTCTACAGCAGTGTTAAAAACCGTTGCCAGCCCCCATCAGACTCTTCCCAGTCGCTTTCTCTCCACCACCCCCCCCCAACCCCACCACCACCCCCCAACCCCGCCCCCCCCCCCACTGCGCTCCCCCATGCCCTGAATTCAGCAGTGAACAATAGCCAGACATGACAAGATGACAAGAAAAAGCTTTTGGAGGGATTTAATTCCATCAAGTCTACAGTACATTCTGCTGACAGTTCATATTATCTAATGGATGTAGTGTGTCAGCGCGTGGGCGAGTCCTTGAATTTGTTTTTGTGAGAACCTTTTTCTTTAACCGCCCACATGCTGCTCCTGAGGGGCAGCCCTCTAGAAAGACTAGCCTTGCTAATAGTTTCCTCAGCCTGTCATCTGTTACAGTTTGGAAAAGTCAAACAGAGATGTAATGACTGAATCATTTCAACACTGAAGGAAGGTAGAGATGGACTCCTTGTTTTGCACAAAATCAAAAGTTATGAACAATTCTTAGCCTTCAAACAGTGATATTTTAAGTTTACTGCAAGAAGTATTTTTAGTGTATATGTAGCTTTCAGAACCATTTTTGATTTTTGTCTCTTCTGCGCTCTTCATGCCCTTACTTTAATTTAGTTTCTTTTGTGTGTGTTTCATTTTTCATCTTTTCTTTCCTGCCATTTCCTTATCTTGCCTTGGGCTCATGTTTGTCTTCTGCAAGCAAAATGCAATTCTTAATGACTGCAGGAGACTTAGGAAGCCTAGTGATTGTGCCAAGTCTGTGTTTCTACCACAGGAATTAGACACCCAGCCTCCAGGACATGCTACTTGTCATATCAAGTGTGTGAAAACCAAAATAGTAATGGGAATACTATGCAATGTAGAGCACCTTTTAAGCCAAAGTGCTGTTAGGAAATAATTTCTTAATGAACAAATTTCTGTGTTAAAATGAATTGAAATGGCACAAAAAGAAGAGCTTGCATTTAAATGGCATCTTTTAAGTCCTCAGGATATCCCAAAAGTGCTTCACAACCAATGAAGTACTTTTTGAAGTGTAGTCACTGTTGTAATGTAGACAAACACATAGCCAATTTGCGCACAGCAAAGTCCCACAAACAGCAATGAAATGACCATATCTTCTGTTTTGATGGTGTTGGATGAGTGATAAATGTTGGACAGGAGAACTCCCCTGCTCTTCAAGTTGTGCCATGGAATCTTTTACATCCATTTGAGCACACAGATGGTTTAGTATCTCACTGATGTGTCAGCCTAGCTGTTTAAGCCAGTGGAATAGGGCTTGAACCAATGACCTGATTCAGAAGTGAGAGTGCTGCCACTGAGCTCGCACTGACTCCTAAGCACCATAATCCCATAATTTGTTAGCTGAGTTGCCTCTGTTGATTAACTGGAATTTTCAGCTGAACCTTATACCATGAGCTGGCCAATTTGCTGCCTAAACTGAAGTTGGTCAATTTTGTAATATATAGCTTGCAATTAGCAAATGAGTCCCAAGAATGTTTCCAAACTCTGGAAGAACATGGTACTGTATCAAGCCTACCTGAAACTAATGGTACTGAAATGAAACAGGTACAAAGCGTCACGGGACATTGCAAGATTATGCCGTGGGATATACCCGGAGGAAGGATGCACTTATCTTTCTACAGGTATTCATGGAATTCAACAACTCCTATTACTCACAGGTTGTTGAAGAACACAACCAAGTGAACCCTTGTTGTTTATGTAAAACACTTGTTAAGTGATTTCAGTATATGAAATGAAACACCAAAATGCAATCCTACATTGTTACTTGACTCCATGAACATAAAAGCAACTTGTATTTTGGGGTATTTTTGTTCTGTTACCCAAAACAGTCATTCTTGTGGCTTCATTGAGTGGAATTGTCAAATTATGGCTAATTATGCGTTACTGGTTTGTAGCTGTTTGGAACTGGGTTGAAATGCCACCACAAAGAGGCTTTTAAACCATCAATTCATAACACAATTTGATTTGGTAAATCTTTCATTCAGCTTAAAACTATTATATTTTTTATATAAGTTTAAGTTAAAATGTATACAGAAAGGATTTGCTGAACTCTACAGGGAAGATTAGCACATTGTACACAACACATCTTTAAACTTGAGTTTGCACTTTGAGCGCATTGGAATTGAAATCAGATAGATTTTATTGCACGTGGTCCTAACTTTCTTTGCTGTTGGGAGAGAGCGCATTTTAAGCCTGAATAAGTTGAGAGTTGCCAGTGATGGGGAACAACACTTTTTCATTTTAGATGCCCAATGTCTGAATAAAGCACTCCCACATTTAATATAACACTACCAGCTAGAGGACAAGGCTCCGTCTACTTTGCTCAGGCCATGTGCCCTAATCTCAGACAAACACCCACTACTGCACCATGGTGAAGTTTTCCCCATTTCTCACTACCGCCATTTTTGTGGTTTCACTGAGCGAGTTCCCAATTTAGTTTCAACCTACTGGCACTTTTGTGCAGTGGTTCTGGATCCAATAGAAATTAGTTTCGGATTCTACACACTTATTTTAAGTAGGATTTTTACAGACAGCAAATGCAACTTCAGGGTGTGGTAATTTTAAAGTTCATCCTTATTAGCTTCAAGATATGTACCATTTTTTAGTCACTGATTGTTAGAAACATAGAAGATAGGAGCAGGAGTAGGCCATTCAGCCCCTCGAGCCTGCTCCGCCATTCAATGAGATCATGGCTGATCATCCAAATTCAGTACCCTGTCCCTGCCTTCTCCCAATATCCCTTGATCCCTTTAGCCTTAAGAAATATATCCAACTCCTTCTTGAATATATTTAATGAATTGGCCTCCACTGCCTTCTGTGGTAGAGAATTCCACAGGTTCACCACTCTCTGGGTGAAGAAATTCCTCCTCATCTCTGTCTTAAATGGCTTACCCCTTATCCTTAGACTGTGACCCCTGGTTCTGGACTCCCTGGCCATCGGGAACATCCTTCCTGCCTCCAGTCTGTCTAGTCCTGTTAGAATTTTATAAGTTTCAATGAGATCCCCTCTCATTCTTCTAAACTCCAGCGAGTATAAGCCCAATCGACCCAATCTCTCCTCATACGTCATTCCTGCCATCCCAGGTATCAGTCTGGTGAATCTTCGCTGCACTCCCTCCATGGCAAGAACATCCTTCCTCAGATAAGGCGACCAAAACTGCAAACAATACTCAAGGTGTGGTCTCACCAAGGCCCTGTACAACTGCAGCAAGACATCCTTGTTCATGTACTCGAACCCTCTCGCTACAAAGGCCAACATACATTTGCCTTCTTAACCGCCTGCTGCACCTGCATGCTTACCTTCAGCGACTGGTGCACAAGGACACCCAGGTCTCGTTGCACTTCCCCTTCTCCCAAACTATTGCCATTCAGATAATAATCTGCCTTCCTGTTTTTGCCACCAAAGTGGATAACCTCGCATTTATCCACATTATACTGCATCTGCCATGCTTCTGCCCAATCACCCAACCTGTCCAAATCATACTGGAGTTTCTCAGCATCCTCCTCATGGCACACATGCCCACCCAACTTTGTGTCATCTGCAAACTTGAAGATATTGCATCTAGTTCCCTCGTCTAGATCATTTATATATATTGTGAATAGCTGAGGTCCTCGTTGGAAAACAGTTAAAAATGACGAGTGTACAATGGGCAATGAATCACGTACTAACCCATGAGGTTGAATAGCAGGTTTTAAAAATAATAAAATGGAGACCCGCTGCAGCAGCCTCTGAAAGATGAATGATTCCTGTTAACACTGTAAGCAAAACAACTTCAAGGAATAAACAGATTGAAATGCTGTGGTATGTTCATTATCTGTCACATGACATTAAATCATTGTGACAATCACTACATAATGCAGTGTAAGAGCCTGTTTAAGTCTACTGCACATTTTTTGGGTCTGTACTTTTTAAAAGTGACACTTGCCTCTCCAACCCATAAGTTACAAGTTGTTAATATAGTCCAATGAGATGCAGGCAATTTATTTATCATCTCTGAAATTAAATGAACCATCAATTTTGATTTTCAGGCTGGAAAGGTTTATCTCTGCTAAAATACATTTAACAGTTGATGGTTCTGTCTTGTCCGGCGTGAGTAGTTAACTAAATTTAATGACTTTCCCATGCAAGGTGGTGACCATATAAATTATTAAGTAAATTATGTAGATTTTTTAAAGTGAAATTTGGTTGTATTTTAGTAAAGTTGCATTCGTTAGCTGTCATACTTTTACACTTTGTGTGATTATTAGCTGCTATATATGTCACTGCCAACTTGGAGAGAAGAAATCAAAGATTCACAGCCAATGTATCTTTCCTTTTTGTAACCTTTTAAGCTGCTTGCTGGCAATTCTCCCAGTGGCTTCAATCTTCAGAATGGACTCATTTTAGTGCAGTCTTCCAATCTAGATGTGTGTAATGTAGAGGTATTAGAAGTCAGAAGCACAAAGAGTTGAGGGCTACTTGCGGCTCAGATACTACACTTCAAGTTGCAATAATTTATATGCAAATCATGGTGCTGGAAAGCACATCTTGCCTCAATACCTGTAAGTAACCAGGAGAATTTGCAAGGTTAATCAGTTATCAATACAAAACTGTGTTCTAACTGAAGCTGGGAGAATTGTTCTGAACAAACAGTACCCAGTTTAATGTGCAAGTCCACCACAGTGTTCACAGTCAAGATGCTTTTGAGATTGTTTGAAAGATGCAGTGTTTGCAGTACAGCTGTTGCATGACTCCCATAACTGCTGACATTATTGATGCTTTGACCTACTTGATAGTTTCTCAGGCTTTTTAAGTTATGAGGCTGTCATTCCTAGTGACGGTGCCCTTCAAAGAAATAGGTGTGTTCATCTTTCAGAACACAGTTTATTCACCTCCGTGACCAGTTCCAAATTTAACCTTTGCAGTCAGGATTAAAGTATCTCTCTGATTGCTATTTAAAAAAAAATCATAAATGACATTCAGTGGTCAGGAGTCCACTGTACAAAATCACCGTTGATTTACTATAATTAAACATTGATCATATAATATCTCCATATGGTCAAAGGATGTTTTTAAATTTGTAAACGAAGGCCATTGTGGAGCCAGGGAAAGTGACCTTTGGAAATTGTGGTTTAGGCAAGTGAATGGCCCAGAAATTAGGTTCGGGGGCTTGCCGCGTGTGCAAGCCCCCGATGTGCACTCACCCGGCGCACCGACATCTGAAGTCTGGGCCTGCTTGGAATTCCTGTCACTGGCCCGGTTCAGATGTCGGCACGATGTGCTTACCTGATCCAGCGGCGTAGTTAGTGCGATATGCCGGCTGGGATCAGGTGAGCACTGTGCAGCCAATCAGGGGAGGGGAAACTTCATTCATGAGTTTGATAGTAAGAAAAGTACAGGCGCCCAAAAGACTAGTTTAACTTTAGATAACATTTTAAAAAACATCCCAATAATTAAATAAACTATAAATAACTTTAAAAAACTATTTTAAACAATTAATCAAATTTTTTAAAAATCAGGTCTAAAACTACACTTACCTTACTGTAAAGTCCTTAAAAACAATAAAGCTGTGGAAAAAATGTTATAATTTTAAGTAATAGACCACTTACCTTAAAGAATGAAGTCTTTACGTCTCCTTTTTACATTCGTAAAAAGGAGAGGCCCTTACACACGCGCAAACCTGTGGAAAAAAAGGAATTTCAGCGCACACGCACAGACTCCTGCGCGCACGCGTTCGTCCTCTGAACCCCTTGGTTCAGAGGACAGGAAATGCCGGTTTCCCGCGCATGCGCTGTGCATGCTGAAATCCGGCACTTCCAACGGGCCCACGTGTGAGTACCCCGTCCGTACTCACGCGTTGGGCCCGGAATTACTGGCCTATGATTCCAGCTGGGGCCGAACTAGTGTTTTATAATGTTTTAGCATAACTTCCTGGCTTTTGTCCTCTATGGGCTTGATTTTTATTCCCGAGGCGGGTTGGAGTTGGGTTGCGTGGTGGGCGGGTACCGGTGCCATTTCCGGCGGGATCAGCTGTTGATATCCGATTTTAATTAAATCAGCTTGTTGAGTTCTTTGGGGCGCGCTGGCCGGTCCAATGAGTGTGATCGGGTCAGCTGGCCGCCTCTGATGACATCATAATTGCAGCTGGTTTTAAAGCTCCCTTTCAGCCTAAGTCTTTCTCTTCTGGATTCTGATACTCGGTGATATTGCTCCAGCCGCAATGACTTCTTCCAGAGGCAAGGCAACTCCTCGATTTAATGATGAGTCCCTCCATGTTCTTGTCGAAGCTGTAAGAGGGTGCAGGGAGATTCTCTTCCCTCCGGATGGCTGGAGGAAGCCACCTCAGCAGACCAAGGCAGCCTGGCTGCGCATTGCTGAGGAGGTGAGCACAAAGTCCATGGGGCCGATTTTCCCGCAGCTGCAGGGAATTGTCGGGTTCCCCGAATGTCGGGTTCCGACACAAATCTAAATGGGTCTGCCAGCTGGATGCAATTTTCGCACAATTGGCCAATTAATTTCCAGCGTGTGGGCACCCTTGCTAATTGACTATTTCCAGTCAGAAAGCCCCACAGTATGATGTCATCATTCGTAGTGCTTTTAAAGTCTACAGCAACCTTTTCAACCTCTGCAGGCTTCCCAACGAGCCGTCCAGCATGGCAGAGGAGCCTGCAGCAGCTGTTGCCAGTGGCAGACCCCGAGCTGCCGCCAAATTTGACGAAACGTCACTGCAGACATTAGTGGATGGGGTTAGGGCCCACAGGGAGGTCCTCTTCCCTAGCTCAGGGAGGAAGAGGCCTCCCAATGAGATCAGGACTGCTTGGATGGAGGTGGCAGCAGAGTTGTACTCTCAGGGAGTCACGCGAAGAACCTGGACACAGTGCAGGAAGCGATTCCATGACCTTCACCGTACAGGAAAAGTAAGTATGAAGTTTCCATCACCCTCAACCTGATCCCCATTGCCTTTCCCCAACAGCACTCAGCTTCAGCACTCTCTTCCTCCACATCCCACTTGACACTCACATCCATGCACCCTTACCCATTCCCTCTCTCTCTATGCTCACATTCACATAACTATTCCACCATGCAGCCCTCACACTGCCTCTCACTCTGATGCTTGGAACACAACTGACAACACACAGGGAGGGCCCTTGGTCTTGCAGCCTCACACCATCTTTGTCTCCTTCTAAGTATCTATGCTATGCAATCTCTACACTCACTCCTGCACTCTCACTCAAACTCCACTTGTCTCCCTCATTGCAGGAAAAGAGAGCTCACAACAGGAGAGAGTGAGCCAGGACTGGAGGAGGCCCACCCTCAATAGCCCACCTGACCCCCTGGGAGGAAGGAGTGCTGGAGATTGTCTGGGCTGATGTGGCTGCGGAAGCTGGGGAAGGAGAGACAGGAGCAAGCCCGCAAACTGGTGACAGAATAGTTTTCCATCCCTCTCATTGACATAGCATGAGTCGCTGTTATGATTCTGAAGCTACATCATTTGGACTTATGAGCATCTGCCAAATCCAATGTGCATGTAGCCTTGGCATCACATCTCTAACTCTTTCCTTTATTCCCCCACAGGACCATCCAAAGCCCCCGTCCCCACTGTCGAGGAGGAAGAGGCTGTGCAGCCAGACTCCTCAGAGGAAGCTCCAACCTCTGAGGGCGCAGCGTCAGCAGAAGTAAGCGCACTCAGCACCAGCGCAGACATTCACACCTCGGGGGGACCTTTGGGACATAGAGTAGTGTTGTCACCTGGTGTTTCACAGCTCACAGATTGTGGAGACAGGGACAGCAGTGGAGAGTCCTCGTCGGAGGGCGCAGGCCTCTGCCAGCTCAGCTCAGCTCAGCTGCATGTCGACCCTCTGCCTCTGGGTCCATCCGCAAGAGAAGAGGTGATGGATCTCCATGCACAGATGCAGGAGTCTCTGGCAGGTTTTGTCTCCAGGGTCGCTGCGAGTGTGGAGCGAATGGAGGAGTCCATAGCGAACATGAGCAGAGCCTTTGTGGAGTCATTGGCGCATGAACGCCTCACCACGGAAAGGATGGCAACCTCCGTGGTAAGGCTGGCTACTGCCGAGGAGAGGAGGGCTGCGGCCGAGGGGAGGAGGGCTGCGGCCGAGGAGAGGAGGGCTATGGCCATGGAGAAGCTTAGTCGCCAGGGTATGGAAAACATTGTGAGTGCTCAGAATAGAATGACATCTCTTGAGGTGGAGGAGAGGATGGGCATCTATTGAGCACCGAAACCAAACCTTCATGGAAGTCCTTCTGAGCAGGACTTCCAGTGCAGATACGGGTCCCCATGGCCCCCCTGATGTGCAGCAAGGTGCTCTCCAGCCACTTGCAGGCGCTGAGGGGGAGCTGACCCATGAGAGGGAGGCTGTTGGAACACCTCAAGGAAGTGGTGGTTCCTCTCCATACGCTCACACTTCCATGCCACTTTAGAGCCCTCGGTCAGAGCACCGCCGGAGTCCACACCCAAGTGAGATAGGCGTCTCAACCCCTGCACAGCCGCAGGAGCAGCAGACTGCTGGCGAGCCCTCACAGGCTCGCCACCCCAGAGGACGCCCACCAAAGGTGTCGAGACAGGAGCAGCAGGAAGGTGAGCAAGGGGCTTCCACATCTGCTGAAGCCACAGGGGAGGCACCACGTAGGAGCACACGTAAGAGAAAAATGAAGCACCACTAATCACAAGGGTAGTCACTTGGGTGAAAAGACTTGTATATAGTTTTAATGCCACCAGTTTCTTGTACATAAAAAATCTGATGGCAACTGCTGCAGTTGTGGCGTCTGTCATTTGGTAAATGGGGATTTCACATTGAGGCCTTAGGATTACTTGCAGATGTCAGCAAGCTGGTCAAATAGGTAGAAATGCGCAGGGATGGGCCACTGTCCATGGTCAGGTAAGAAGCACCGAGGCTACAGTGTTTGATGTACCAGGCTAAGCAAATCTGGCCAGGATGAGTGCGTTCCTTGCATTCCGGCCAACAATGTTCTCGCGTAATGGTGCCGCTGGTTGATGGGCCTCTGCAGGATGCTCATTTTCGGTCTCCTCCTCCTCCTCCTCAGCATCATCTTCAGCATCATCCTCATCCGAGGCGGCTCTGTGAGGAGCCTCTTGGTCCTGCAGAATCTGCAAGCCACAACGCTGTGCCATGTTGTGAAGCACACAGCAAACCATGACGATTTTGGAGACCCTGGCTGCTGAGTACTGTAGGGCTCCACCTGATCTATCCAGGCATCTGAAGCGCATCTTTAGCAATCCGATGGTTTGCTCGATAATGCATCTGGTCGAAATGTGGCTGGAGTTGTAGCGCTCCTCAGCTTCGTTGGCTGGTCTCCTCAATGGCGTCATTAGCCAAGTCCGCAGGGGATATCCCTTGTCTCCAAGTAGCCATCCCTGAAGTTCGTCTGGCGGACTGAATAGAGGAGGCACAGTAGACTGGCGCAGTATGAGGGAGTCATGGCAGCTGCCAGGGTATTGGCACAAACATGCAAAATCACCTTCTTGTGGTCACACACCAACTGAACGTTAAGGGAGTGGAAGCCCTTGCGGTTGACAAAAACTCCTGGATTGTGATGGGGTGCCCTAAGGGCCACATGTGTGCAGTCAATGAAGCCCTGCACCCTTGGACAGTCTGCCAGCTGAGCTAATCCAAGCGCTTGCGCCCTCACACTTGCGCGATCCCTGGTGAAATGGATGTGATTGTGCGTGATGCAAGCATGTGCGGCCGCCTGGGAGATGCCACTGATGTCTGCTGCTGATCCCTGGAAGGAGCCTGAGGCATAAAAGTTGAGTGCGGTGGTGACTTTGATGGCCACTGGTAAGGAGTGTTGACCTGGTGCTCTGCGCTCCAGGTCTTGCTGCAGCATTGCGCAGATGTCAGTCACTACCTCTCGCGAAAGTCGGAGCCGCCTTTGACACTGCTGCTCAGTCATGTTGAGGTAGCTCACCCTGTGTCTGTAGACCCTGTTTGGGGGTATCTCCTGCACCGACGGCCTTCCATGCGCTGGCCCCTTCTGGCCTGTGCTGCCTCAGGTGGGTGAGCCGCAGCCTGCCGCTCCTGCTGCTGTTGCTGGTGCTGCTGTTGTTGCTGGATCTGCTGCTGCCTCCTCTGCTGTTGGAGATCCTCTAATGCCAAGAAGGGAAGGAACAAAAGGCCTCCCATGCTTCTGGCAGATGCCTCCGTTGAGGAAGCGCTGAGTGAGGGTGGTGAGAGGGGCTTCCCAGGAGCTCACACTGGAGAAGTGTGTAAGGCTGCAGCCTTCCACAGCTGTGCCTAAGCCTTGAACAAGTTGCCCCAAGCCTGGAGCAACAAGGTCCTGCAGCCTACAAATGCTGTCTGATTAAATCTCTTCTTCCCTGATTGACCTGCAGCTGAAAGTAAGCAAGCCGACATTGTTCACGCCAGGTTTCATCAGCAGTGTTCCCACTAGGCGTGGTTTACGTGGGGAAAGGCTGAAAATTGCAAGGGCCCCTCAAAATGGCATTATAGATGCCAATTATTGCTGATTAGGCTCCCGACGACCAGCCCCGCCTGCTGCGGGCGGGACTGATTCGGGTCGCATTGAAACGCCAGGGCGAAAGTCGGACAGGGAATCAGGCGGGAGGGGGGGCCACGACCCCCTATTTTTGCTAATTTCCCCCCCCCCCCCCCCCCACACGCCTGAAACCCCACCTGACAGCTCCAGGAAAATCGAGGCCCATATGTTCACGCTTCTGGATCCAGTGCAGGAAATGGTTTAATGATCTTGTGCGAACATCAAAAGTGAGTATCCCATCACACTTACCTTCCATCTGCTTCCCTTTTCTTCTCATCATCAGCACTCTGAGTTGTAAGCCTATTCCTCCACATCCCACGTTACCCTTACTTCCCTTGCACCCTTACCTATCCATCTCTGTTTCTGCACTGAATCACTTCAGCATTCTGCCTATGCACCCCTTAGACTCGCTCTCAGTTATGCAGTGACAACAACGCACAGGGAGCAAGCTTCCTCTTTTCACCTTACCCCATCCTCATCTCCCTCAAAGCTTCTATGGTAGGGATTCTTCACACTCAATCCATCACTGTGGTTGAAACTCCGCTTGTGTCCCTCGCAGGAAAAGATAGCCCACAATAAGATGGAGGGAGCACTGACTGGAGGAGGTACACCAACCCTAGCAACCTTGACAAGTGCTGAGGAGGCTGCACACAAAATTGTTGGAGGTGGCGAGGATCTGGAAGTGGGTGATAGAGAGACGGGCACACTAGAGGAAGCTGGTGACATAATAGAGTTTCATCCCTCTCATTGACATTTAGTGATTGACTGCAATAGCGTATGATGTTCATAGAGAATCGCGTTGTATCATCTGCTCAAAAGGATGTGTCTGCTACATCAATATCAGATGTCTAAATCATGCCGTTACTCTCCCACAGGACCATCGAGCAACCCCTCCCCACGATCCAGGATGAAGAGCCAGACTATTCCTCAGAGGAACCTGAAGCCTCTGAGGGAGCAGCGTCACCAGGACTCAGCACACCCAGCACCAGCGCAGCAACGCACACCTCGGCGGGGCCGTCGCAAGTTAGAGTAGTGTTGCCACCTTGTCTATCACAGTGCACAAGTGAGCATCAGCAGATGGTGGAAACAGCGACAACAGTGGAGAGTCCTTGGTGGAGATTGCAGCAATCTCCTAGCTCTGCTGAGCTGCATGCAGACGCGGTGCCTCTGCGGCCATCTAGAAAAAGAGCGTCTCGGGAAATACAGGAACAAGTGCAGGAGTCTCTGGAAGTGTTTACCTCCAGGATTAGTGCGAGTGTAGATAGAATGGAGGAGTCCACCTCTAGCATCAGCACTGCCGTGGTGGAGGCAATGGCGCATGAATGCACCACCATGGAGAGGATGGCAATCTCCATGGATAGGATGGCAACCTCCGCGGAAAGGCTGGCTACCTCAGTGGGAAGGATGGCTACCGCCATGGAGGAAATAAGTCGCCAGAGTCAGGAAAACATGGTGACTGTTCAAAATAGAATGTCATCTCTGGAGGAGCGATGGGCAGCTATTGGGTAGAGGGACCAGTGCTTCATGGAGGCTTTGAGGAGGACTGCCAGTGCAGATACAGATCCTCATGGTCCCACTGATGCGCAGCAAGGTGCTCTCCAGCCACTTGCCAGCACTGAGGTGCGGCTGACCCATGAGAGGGATCTTGTTTGCAGGACACAAGGAAGTGTGGGCTCCTCTCAAAGCAAATGCCACTGCGGAGCCCTCGGTCAGAGTCCCACTTTGGGGAGCCAACTGAGATGGCCGTTTCAACCCCTGCACAGCCGCAGGAAGAGCAGACTGTTGAAGAGCCCTCCCAGGCTCTCAAACCCAGAGGACGCCCACTAAAGGCATGTAAGCAGGCGCAGCATCCTAGTCAGCAAGGTGCCTCTACATCTGCTGAAGCCACGGGGGAAGCACCACGTAGAAGCATGCGTAAGAGAAAGATTAAGTACCTATAGTCACAAGGGGACTCACGTGGGTGTTTTGTCTTTTTTTCTGACTGTTCTTGGTTTATGATCCTTTTGTCATGTGGCGAAGAAAAAATATGGCAAACAGTTGATTGTGTGGCCTACATGTTCTGGGAAATGGCAAAAGTGCATTGAGGGCTCAGGGCGACTTGCTTTTGTAATGCTGATGGTGAAAGTGATAGGAAATAACCGGGTATAGCAGAGATGATGTATGACGTTGGACAAATGTCGCCTACAATTACAGAGCCATATGGTAGCCACCTATGGTTGAAGAGTAAGCTTATGCGAATGTGGCATGGCAGTGTGCATACCCTGCTTGACGGGCAGCAGTGAACTGGAGGGATGCTGCTTTGGTCACAGCAGGGCACGCAAGGTGCCCCTCACCCTCCTCCTCCTCTTCCCAGGAAGATCTGCGCTGAGCCACGCAGCTGCTGCTCCTCCAATTATGAGGATCAGGATGAGAGGGCATAAGTGTTTCCCATCCCCTTACTATAGATTTAATTTGAGGCAACAAGCTTGCAAGCGCACAGTCGAAGTGGCCTGAAATTATTCCATTCAGGTCACACTGCAGATGGGTGTCAGCTTGAACAGTCAGAAGGTCAGTAGATGTGCAAAATCTTATCCCATACCTACAACAGCAAAGTTGTTGCATTTGAATGTCAGCCATGTTTCAGGGATGCTTTCAAAGAGCTGCACCAATTACTACAAATCATGTCCTCCAGCAACTCGTCTCCTTGAAGCTGGCCTGTTTCTGACAAGATGGGAAACAGGAGCCAGAAGCACAAAAATGGGAAACCACTATCAAAATAAGATTAGCAAGGCAGTTAACATGTTCTTAACAGCCTTAACTACCTGTCCCACTGGTTCCAGTCTGGTCGGTTTGGGAGCGACTAAACAGACACGAAAATCGGGTGGAGGCGGGTTGGGTGTCTGAAGCCATTTTTTCCGATTTTCGCTACAGACCCGCCTCCAAACCCACCTCCTCAGGGCTATTAAATTCGAGGCCTATGCCTCTATTTATAAAACCCAGGATCCCGTAGGCTTTATTAACTGCTTTGTTAACCTGTCCTGCCTCCTTCAAAGATTTATTCACAAGCACCCTCAGGTCTCTCTGTTCTTGCACCCCCTTTAAAATTGTACCATTTAGTATGTATGATTTCTCCTCATTCATCCTACCAAAATGCATCACCTCACACTTCTTTGGGTTGAATTTCATCTGCCATGTGTCCGCCCATTCCACCAGCCTGTCTATGTCTTCTTGAAGTCTATTACTATTTTCCTCACTGTTTACTACACTTCCAAGTTTCGTGTCAGCTGCAAATTTCAGAATTGTGTCTTTTACCCCCAAGTCCAAGTCATTAATGTACATCAAAAACAGCAGCGGTCCTAGTACTAAACCCCGGCAAACACCACTGTATACCTCCCTCCAGTCCGAAAAGCAGCAGGCCATTCACCACAACTCTCTCTTTTCTATTCCTTAGCCAATTTTGTACCATGCTGCTACTGCCCCTTTTATTCTATTGGCTTCAATTTTGCTAACAGGCTTAATATATGGTACTTTACCAAACGCCTTTTGAAAGCCTATATACACAACATCAACTGCACTGCCCTCATTCACCCTCTCTGTTACCTCATCAAAAAACTCAATCAAGTTAGTCAAACACAATTTGCCCGTAACAAATCTGTGCTGGCTCTCCTTTATTGGTCCATGCTTGTCCAAGTGGCTGTTAATTTTCTCCCAGATTATTGTTTCTAAAAGCTTTCCCTACCACCAACTAGTACTGCTATCCACCCACTGCCCGTCATTGGCTACCCCTCTCCTACCAGCATCAACCTTGCATTTTGCGTTGGATCTTATCTTGTTGATTTAGACTTTCCCTTTGAGATTATTGCATAAGTGTGATTTTCCCTGATCATAGCATACTGTGCTTCCCACCCATGGTGACCTCTGATGTTCTGCTCCCGTTGGCTGCTCCCAACTCTTGTTCTGCACTACATTACCTAGGCCCTGCACAATACTCCCAAAGGCCCCAGCACTTCCCTTGAGCCCAACCCGATCCCAATTGAATTCTCACAGACCCTAGCAAATCCCAAGCCAAATGCTTAAGAGCCCAGGCCACCACTTCACCGCTTCAAATGCTCAAAGACCCAGCTTCTGCCCCAATACAAATTCCATTCATCTCTTTTACTTCTCAACCACTCCTGCATGCTTCAAATCTCATACCTGTGAGTGCTGCAGGTGGTCTGCTTTCTTGGCCCAGTGATCTGCCAGATTCCTCCCCCAACTTTCAAATCCTCCCTGCCCCAATCCCATCCAAGTATCTCAAATCTCAGATTCTTCCAAACCTAACCCCTGCTGAGTTCATACTCTAGTCTACCACTGAGTACTCTGAAACCGCAGACCGCGTGCTCCAAACCCTGCTCCCACTCCTCTGCACACTCCCTCAATGCACCAGCACGACCCTACCCTCCCGCACTTAGACTTGCTGTGAATCCCCAACTCCAACTCCTCCTAGTTTCTCTTACCTACCCACAAGTATTACATCAGCTTCTGAACAGCCTGCCCCACCCAATCCCAGTACACAGCTCCAACCTAGTATACGTTGACTGTCATCGACCTATTTGCTCTGGGCTTTAACACAGACACCACCTATAGAATCATAGAAATTTACAACACAGAAGGAGGCTATTCGGCCCATCATGTCTGTGCCAGCCGAAAAAGAGCTATCCAGCCTAATCCTACTTTCCAGCTCTTGGTCCATAGCCTTGGAGGTTACGGCATTTCAAGTGCATATCCAAGTACTTTTTAAATGTGATGAGGGTTTCTGCCTCTACCACATTTTCCGGTTGTGAGTTCCAGACCCCTATCACCCTCTGGGTGAAAAAAGTTCTCCTCAACTCCCCTCTAATCCTTCTACCAATTACTTTAAATCTAAACCTATGGCAGTGAAGGAGCATATGAGTTAGGGTCTGCAGTAGATACTGTCACATGTTCAGTAGCATCAGTCAGTCCTGAAAACAATCTGTGATATTTATTTTATGGTACTCGCCTAGCCCTATATATACTAATATGGTAGCATAGCCCAGGGGAGTAAGAGTAAAACCCCCTTGTGATCTGAACCGATATCTGTGTCTTTTGCACACGTGTTTCTTCAATCTCCCCAAAGGCAGACTGAGTTAACACTAGATGAGGTGAATTTGGTTTGAATCATAAGTTGCTTTATTCCACAGTAAGAAGAAACATAAAGGTAATAGGTATGATCAGAGTTGCTTAGTTCAATCAGTACAATTTATATTTGTGTAAAAATATAAAATAAAGAAAACTACCCCCACTACGATGGGTTATCTTACTTAACTTAAACAGAATAATCTCTCTGCATCCTGTCCAACAGCACGTGGCAGAACATGTCTCTCTTTAGTCTCCTGTCTTTAATAACCTCCTTGCAGCACTTCAATGCCTGTGACTGTACAGTCCTGTTTCCAAAAGCTGGACTGCCTTTTTAGGTGTATAAGATTCTGCTTTATTCTTTTCTGGTCAGTAAGGCAAAGATACAGTGGGTGCAAGGTATTTATCACTTATGGGACTAACCACTGAAATGCTTATTATTTGGTCTCTTAGAAAGACAACTTCCAGTTAGCATATGTCACCTTTTGCCTGACTTTGGATTCACAACCCACATGGGACTGTCCTGAGAAATGAACTCCTTTAAAGCAAACTTTAACTCAAAGCACATTTTAAAATAACTCTTTTCTAGCTCCTTTTTGTGGAAACATGGCCAAAGAATCCTGAAACATAACAGAGTAAGCTTGCAGGGAACATAAAAACTGACTAAAAGCTTTTATAGATAAGTGAAGAGAAAAAGATTGGTGAAGTCAAGCGTAGGTCCCTTGCAGTCAGAATCAGGGGAATTTATAATGGGGAACAAAGAAATGGCAGACCAACTAAATACATTTTTTGGTTCTGTCTTCACAAAGGAGGATACAAATAACCTCCCAGAGATGCTGGGGAACATAAGGACTGATGAAAGGGTGGAACTGAAATAAATCAGTATTTGTAGGGAAATGGTGTTAGGAAAATTGATGGGACTGAAGGCCGATAAATCCCCAGGGCCTGATAATCTACATCCAAGGGTACTTAAAAATAGTAGATGCATTGCTGGTCATCTTCCAGAACTCGATAGACTCTGGAACAGTACCCATGGATTGGAGGGTAGCTAATGTTACCCCACTATTCAAAAAAGGTGGTAGAGAAAAAGCAGGGAATTATAGACCGGTAAGCCTGACATCAGTAGTGGGGAAAATGCTAGAGTCCATTATAAAAGATGTAATAGCAGAGCACTTGGAAAGCAGCGACAGGATCGGACAAAGTCAACATGGATTTACAAAAGGTAAATCGTGCTTGACTAATCTACTGGAATTTTTTGAGGATGTAACTGGTAAAATAGATAAGGGAGAACCAGTGGATGTGGTGTATTTGGACTTTGAGAAGACTTTCGATAAGGTACGCATAAGAGATTAGCGTGCAAAATTAAGGCACATGGGATTGGGGGCAAGGTATTGACTTGGATAGAGAACTGGTTGGCGGACAGAAAGCAGAGAGTTGGAATAAACGGGTCGTTTTCCGAGTGGCAGGCAGTGACTAGTGGGGTACCGCAAGGATCGGTCCTAGGACCCCAGCTGTTCACAATATACATTAATGATCTGGATGAGGGAATTGGATGTAATATCTCCAAATTTGCAGACGACACAAAGCTGGGTGGGAGGGTATGCTGTGAGGAGGATGTCGTGAAATTCCAGTACGATTTGGACAGGTTGGGTGATTGGGCAGAAACATGGCAAATGCACTATAATGTGGATAAATGTGAGGTTATCCACTTTGGTGGCAAAAACAGGAAGGCAGATTATTATTTGAATGGCAATAGATTGGGAGAAGGGGAAGTGCAACGAGACCTGGGTGTTCTTGTGCACCAGTCGCTGAAGGTAAGCATGCAGGTGCAGCAGGTGGTTAAGAAGGCAAATGATATGTTGGCCTTCGTAGCAAGAGGGTTTGAGTACAGGAACAAGGATGTCTTGCTGCAGTTGTACAGGGCCTTGGTGAGACCGCACCTTGAGTATTGTGTGCAGTTTTGGTCGCCTTATCTGAGGAAGGATGATCTTGACATGGAAGGAGTGCAGCGAAGATTCACCAGGCTGATACCTGGGATGGCAGGAATGACGTATGAGGAGAGATTGTGTCGATTGGGCTTATACTCACTGGAGTTTAGAAGATTGAGAGGGGATCTCATCGAAACCTATAAAATTCTGTCAGGCCTGGACAGACTAGATGCAGGAAGGATGTTTCCGATGGTCGGGGAGTCCAGAACCAGGGGTCATAGTCTAAGGATAAGGGGTAGGCCATTTAGGACTGAAATGAGGAGGAATTTCTTCACCCAGAGAGTGGTGAACCTGTGGAATTCTCTGCCACAGAGGGCGGTGGAGGCCAGTTCATTAAATATATTCAAGAAGGAGTTGGATATATTTCTTAAGGCTAAAGGGATCAAGGGATATGGGGAGAAGGCAGGGGCAGGGTACTGAATTTGGATGATCAGCCATGATCTCATTGAATGGCGGAGCAGGCTCTAAGGGCCGAATGGCCTACTCCTGCTCCTATCTTCTATGTTTCTAGAGCCATAGAGGAGAGATGGAGAGATACAGAAAAGAAGGGAAGAGGAGTAGAGAAATAATAAAAAAAAGAGTTGGATACTTAGAAACAGGCACCACAATAAAGAAATCATGTAATAGCCTTACAGAGGGTGAGAAAAAGAGCAAAAAGCAAATGTAAAGACAGAGGGAGGAACAGAATAAATTATTGTAGAAAAGGAGAGAAATTGTTACATGAAGAGATGATCTTTTTTCATCATTGATTAATATTACTAGAGATGAATTAGTATGTGCTAAACACAGAGGCAAGAGAAAAAGGAATCAAAGATACCTCATTATTAGACTTGTCAGGATGAGAAAATTACATTAAAATAAAGATTTTTTTTACTGTGTACAATGAGGAGTTCACTGTGTCTCTGTAATAGTGATGTTTGGTATGATGAGCTTTGACTCTGTACAGGGTGGGTGCATGTGTGTGGCATAAGGGAGTGTCTATGTTTCTTTACAAACTGAGTTCGCAACAATTTCATAATGTTTGCCTTAAGTGTTACAGAGCTGGATTACTTCACGTTGTATTATCCGTCTGATTTTGTCTCGTGTGTTTTTGGGAGGGGAACCAAAAGACAGAGCTCCCTTTGTGCTCCAGTGAAAATGATGCAATTATTAAATAGCCTAAGATGAGAATATGATTGTGGGTTGAGCAATCATAACTGGGGCAGGTTGAAATTAGTGGCATGCCTGCAAACAAATTAAAGGAACATATGATTGCATGGGATACTGGTTACTTACTACTAAGTCTAAAAGAGGGAAATGGAGAACAAAACATAAATTAAAAAAGAAGTTGCTCCCCACAGCGACATTGCCATTTTCTCAGAGCAAATCAACGTGTAGTTTCAGTTTGAAAGAAATCCACAGGCAATGTTTTTGCAAAGAATATTGATTTTTTACGAGAAGTATTCTTTTACCTTGCCACAATTACCATTGCAATGTTGACCGTTATATTGTTTGCCGTTGAAACATTTTACTCTTTTTGTTTCTGTTGCCATTTGGTATTTTTCTCTCAATTGGTTTTAATGATATTAGTAATTCATTATAGAGTGAATCATTCAAATTTCAATAAGACCACCCATACAATCTCAGAATTATATTTTGTTGGGAGTTCTTTTACAGTAAATCCTGCTAAAATTAACATAGTGTTACAAGATGAATGAGGTGATATTATGCTTTCATGATCTAAAAATGTTCTAGTGTACAAATTCTAATTTTGCTAATTTAGAACCGCAATTGTTGTCCAATAGAAATCACTGACGAACCGCAGGCGTGGCTATGGCAACCCGATTTCAGCAACATGCACTAACTATAGAAAATGCCTTACATACACCTGCATGATAGAGATAAATGTACTTCACGTGTATATTTACTTATCAAACATCTACCAGCATTCAATGCAAAACTTTGCCGTCTTTCTCTTTCACCAAAGTTTGGAATTCTGGTATGAATTTATCAGACACAGCACATCTTAGTGCAGCTTCCAGGTTTCTGTCCAACAGCTGTGAGCAGTACTTTGAATTGATTAGAGTGATTGCTGAGAATATTGGCCCACACAACGAGATGTGCGAGACCCGCTCCTGCTGTCCATCCAGAGTGCGATTGGATGCCCTTTGCCATGATATGCCTTGTTAGAGCTACCTGTAATTAGTTGGGTTTGCTTTCTTCTGCTGGCCTGGAGGGCTAGTCTGATTAGTGGAGCTAACCACGATGACAGCTCCGCTCCGCGTACAATGTTGGCTGATGCTTCCATGGTGCTGAAGTCTAGCATTTACACACGTGTTAGACACCATTTAAGTGAATAGCCAATAAGCAAGAGCCAAGTAAAGCATCCACAACAATCAAAAAGCACTCACACACTCTCCTTTTTTTGTCTCATCATTTTACCAATAAATGCACATCTAAGGTTAAAGTACAAATGCATACATGATATTGAGATCACAATCACAATGATGGTGTCTATTACTCTTTTTTAATTTACTAATCAAAAATGTGATTAGCCATATCTGGATTCCCAATTAGCCACAGTGACTAACGTATTGGATAACCCTGATTTAGAATTGCAGTTACCATAATAAAACATGAACAGGGAATATAAAATACACTATATTTAACTGGATAATGAACTCTAACATAATCTTTGTGCAATCATAAAAGCAGGAAACAGGAAAACAGGATAGTAACTGCTGGTTGCGACTATGAAATTGCTATGGAAACAAGCAACCAACAGCTCCAAGTGCATCCAGATGGTAAAGCGGTTGCCCGTGAAGAGGCAGACACTTTTCTCAGATACTTCCTCAGATGAGGCTGAGAATGTATTTTTAGCTGAAGTTTCCTCCTCTGTCTGAAAAGAAGCAACATTGTGGGCTGTGTTCCCTTCAAAACAAAATGCTGCCTCTTGGAAGAGGCTACAGCATTGGCTTCATTTTGTCTTTACTTTCAGCTTTGGTTTAAAAAGAAACGTCTTTCTTGTTCCTACTATGAAATTATATTAAGTTATATATTTAAAAAAATTAAGAATTTTTTTAAAATGTTGACGTGGATTTGTTGTACTTTATACTGTAGGGCAGGAGTGTCCAAACTTTTATCCCCATGGGCAACATAGCTTCCTGCCATGGAACCACAACGGGCACAGATAAGGGGAATTTTTCCGGGGGTCAGCGGGCGCATTCGGTGATGGGTCAGGTGGGAACCCGCTGTCAACCCGCCACCACGTGACTTTCCCAGATGTCGGGTCTGTCAGGGCTGAACAGACCTGACACTTAGCGACGGGGGAGAAAATTCAGGTCATTATGACCGTGTTAACAGCCCAATAAAAAGTATTTTGAGCTCACCTTACCATTTTACGAGGTGGCCCACGGGGTCCACACTGCTCGGGGATCACGGCAGGTAAGGAGTTCGGGAGTCGTATGACCATGGGATCATCTCATTAGTTGACAGCTGCAAATGTGCTATAAATGCTGCCATCTCACAGCTGATCACTTTCCAAGCTCAGAAGCTGTTGATTGCTGCATTTGGAAGACAGATTGAGCTTTATGCAGGTTGCTAGTGTTTGGAGCAAACTCTATCCGGTGTCACCTCATTGGAACAACCTCTCTCACCATTGTCAGATCGCTTCTGTCATCTCAACTTCACCTGCCATCTATTTCATCAGCCTCGGTGCCCTTGAAGCTATCTCATCATGATCAGCCCCAACACCAGCAGCACCAGGCACACCAGCAGCACCAACAACACCACCAACCTTCTCCGCAATCACCTGATGCTGTACAGGACAGAGGGCATCAGCACCCGACCACATTGCTGCCCGGGAGGTCAGCGATAGCCTCACCATGGCCAGATTTACTTCACTTGACACTGTACACCCTGGCTGCCACATGATGTACTAGGTTGGCACCACCCCACACCAACACCATAAAGCATCCCTACAATGCCCAAGACATTCCTTTCACACTCATGACCATTGTGGGGGGTACCGTTATATCTCATCATTCACTGCAACTCACTAAGCCACTTCCAAAGGTGAACACAAATCTGTCGAAGAATGCAAATGGAGAGAGCCTGGGTGCAGCCGTGCACCTTTGTGCAGTGCTTGTCAGTGTTTGCAGCACCTCAAAACTCTAGAACACTGTCAGCACAACTGTCAAAATCAATTTGCGCATGGTTCCTTTAAGGAAACCAGCTGTTGCCGCGTCATCAAATGATGTCATCAGACCCGCTTCCTTCAATTGGCCAGCAAACGCGCTGGGCAGGCTTAACAAGCCCAATCAATGTAAAATCATTCTACAGAGCGGGCCGGAGCCAGCAGCGGGTTCGGGACCCGCCACTAACGTCTCCCGCCATTGGACCCGCCGGCATAGGGGAAATTGCGGCCATAAAATTTAAATCTATGTTCCCGTTGATTTGCATGTTTTAAGTTGTCGCTCCTAACTGGTCTTGGAATTTTGATTTACGATTTATCTGCCAACAAAGTAACAGCCCTTTGTGTCTTGTTTTGCACACTTTGTACAAAAATAATAAATTGCAGGACAACGGAGTATTACAGTTTAAACTCTTTTAATGAAGCATCGGGTCTGTGCTTACTCATATCAGTACAGCACCGTGTGGACCAGATGGAGTCAGGACCCCTGGGTCTTCTAAACAATAGCAGTCCTTACAGATGCCTGCAGGCCAATGACAACTCAGCATGTGATCACATGTGAATATAATAGGTATTCCTTACAGATGCCTGCGGGCCAATGATAATTCAGTATGCAAATGTTACACTTTGCACTCTGCACACACAATTCAAAGGACAAACTAGTGCATAAGAAATATGACCATGAATATTACTGAATTGTCTGCAATTCATGGATCACATGTGAGGGTTCAGCAGCCACTGTTTGGACACTCCTGCTCTAGGGGATAAACATATGGGTGAGACATTCATACTGAGTTTTAACAAAGATATGGATGAGAAAATTTTACAGTATTTAAACAAAAAAAAATCTAAGTCTGAGGCCTTCTCTTTAGTCTCTGCTAACTTTTTGAGAAATGGACAGTTCAGAGGTGATCAGTAAATTTACCAACCCACCCTTAGTTAACCTATTCTTCTCATTCAGAGTATTTTACTTAGTTGTAGCTGTTACCATGTGAAGCTTTCTCTCAGTTGTGCTGTATAGTTAGCGTCGAAAGGAAAACCTGGGCATCACTTCTATTAAGTCAACCTCTTTGCTTTCCAGTCCTTGCCAAAGATTGCAAATATATAGAGCAGGCATGTGCATTAATCAGCACATTTAGCCATTTTCTTTTGGAGTAGCAAATGTTTTCATCATTTTGATGGGTTAAATGTAATGGCACATTCTGCTAACTTTACACAGTCCCATGTTATCAGTTGTTGCTGAATATTTTCTTCTCATCATTGCTTTGCTTTTTTTAAAAAAAAACGTTCACTATCGTTACACTATGGTTATCACTGTTTATATCGTTACACTATGGTTATCACTGTTTACACTGTTGTATCACTACACAAGGTCACCTCTTGTCACGCTGTTATACCTGGGCTGACCACTGCTGACTCCGCCCATGGCTCCGCCTGCTTGCCCAGGTATAAAGGTGGTCGACTGGCTGGTATTCCCCCTTGTTGGACCCGATCACCCACGAGGGTGGGCTCTGTTATTTAGCCAATAAAAACCTATAGTTACTATCTTAACTCGTCGCTTTTCATTGGATGAATTGATAGGTATATCAGTATGCTATATGGAGGACCTCTGAAAAAATTCTCCTATCATAATCAGTAATTAAACTGATGTTGAGTTTTGTTTAATTTGAATACAATTAACCTTCATGTACACTGTTGCCTTAGGAAACCCACTCTGATACACAAGGGACAGCTGCCAGAACTGGCAGTTCAGCTAAACAAATGGTTTCCATTTCACCCAAATGTTCACACAATCCTTGCAAGTGAAAAATAACTTTATCAGATATCTTCAACTGTTCCCTGCACAGTATCCAAGATAAGTAGGTTGGGGGAAATTACTGTATGGGAGAAACTGAGAGAAGGTAGGAGCAGTCAAATAAGTGGTAGCCTTTTTTGTACGAGTACAGGATTTATGAATAGAGCTTATGATTCCATTTACTGGATAGGACATCACAATCACAATGCCACCAAAGCTAGAAAGTTGTCCCAAGACAATTCAGAGATCTATGAGCTCATACGAGAGCAAATTATTAGTGTTTTTTCTCTCTCTCTCTCTCTCCTCTCTATAATTGCAGATATATGTGATACATATATCACATCAACATATTTATTATGCATATGTTGTCATTACCCCTCTGAAACTGACAGCAACTTCATGATTTAGTGCATACACAGATAAATGCAGAAATCCGGAAGTTGTCAGTCATTCCCTGCTCTGCCACAGGTTGCGCTGTGGAACTCCCTAGAGCTGGCAATCAATTCAAAATCACACTGAAGGATGAAAACTTCCCCTATTACGCTGGAATATCGCTGTTAGACCGCCCCCCAGCCCCCGACAAAGTTAAGCCTTTTTGATGAAGGTGTAACTGAGTTTTTAATGGTGTATTAACTGCTGAACAACTGTTCTGGTACTGAAAAACTAATTTTACATTTGTAGAATGCCAATTTTTTCCATTATGATGATTAAAAATTACATGGGTTTAAAAAAATTTTAAAGTTTGTTTATGATACTTCAGCTTCTACCTTAATCATATGTGTATGTCGCACTCTTTATTTTACTCTCTGTAAAATTTATAAAAAATAAATTAGAGTCTGTGGCCTAGAAATTCAGTAAGGCCCCGCCAGCTGGCTAGCGCCCAAAAGTTAGCGCTGCGCGCGGAGCCAGTTGCGCCCGTCAGATATTCAGTTTTTGCGCCCCAAGTCGGAACCGGGCGCTATTCCAGGGTGTGCCCGCCCCCGCTTGGGGCGCTGAAACTGAATTTCAGCGCTGTAGGTGCCGCTGCGCCACCCCCTGCGGAGCGGCAGGCTGCGGTACTGCAGGCCTCCTCCTTCTCTTAAGGGTGCCTGCAACGGGGAGCTCGCCGCTTGATAGTGCCGGCAAATGAGCCCGGCACCACGGAGAAGTGCCGGGCTCGCGGAAAGCAGCCGGCAATGCCGCGGGGGGGGGGGGGGTGGAGGAGGCCGGGGAAGGAGGTGTGGCCAGGCGGCCGCCGAAAAAGCGGCCGGCCGCACCTCCGCCTTAACTAGCGCCACTAAGGCTGCAGCACGGCCCGGTCTTCACAATGTTGTTTGCGGCCGCTGCGGAAGAGGCGGCCGCAACTAAATATGGGGGTCGGGCCGGTAGCGGGGCGGAACCGGGGCACTGCGCACACCGATGACGTCATCGGTGCCGGCGCAGTGCTACCGGCTACCACCGCCATTACCGCAGCGCTGAATATCAGCGCAAACTCCTCTACTAGCGCAGAAGCCCTCTTTGGGCGGTAACTGGTCGCACACGCAACTGAATTTCTAGCCCTGTGCATCTTAATTCCTGGTTTGCTGTCTGTGAGAATTCTTCAATGGGATTGGCTGCTCAGCCTGCTTGATGACATCACTGTTGCTGGACACTGGAGAGTCGCTTGATTTGGCGCCAGATTCAAACCAAGGTCAGGAGAGCTGAAATTCATGCTACAGAGATCTCTAGATCTTTGTGGGCAGCTTTCTTCGAGGTCAGCGGCGATCACCATCGCTTCACCACTGACCGCAAATTCCAGGCATTGTATTTTTAGTTATCTGGATTTTTAAAGCACTGAGCTTGATGGTAATAATAAAGGTACTGGTCCATATAATTATTAGGAGTCATAGTAAATACAGTAGCTCTAGATCAAAAATCTTTTCAATCAATGTCCTTTTGTCTACTAAATACCAAATATATCTAAATAATTTAATTTTTAATGAAGTATTTTATGGAGTTGCATAAAAGACAGTGTGCTGATTGAAGCACCAATTACTGTAAAGGTTCAAAATCATCCATGTTTAAAAAGTGCCTTTTATATACAAATTTCATTGAAACACTATTCTAATTTGGTTTGGCTTTTAAATGTATCTGCTGATCCTACTTCCTTTTCCAGCCTTCTGTTTCCTAGCTGCAAGTGTGACATTATAATTTATTTTACCTTTCTAATTTGCAGCAGAGTAAGTAGAAGGAATGGCTTCCATTGTCTGATCTACAGTCTAGACAATTTGTAACTGATATTTGTCAGCAAAGGAAGCTTGGCGCAGTGTAAAATAATTGTTTTTTTCCTTTAATAGTTGAAATTTACAGACAGAAATTTACAGTAAGTGCAGTGATGGTTAAAATACTGTAAATGCATAAAAATGTACCTGTGGAATGATCTGCAAATCCTCTCTTGTAATGGGATAGACTAGGTGATGGTTGAAAGACTAATAACCTTTTACGTATGTAGATTTAACCATTGAATTATTAATATTATTTGGGCTATTACGAGGTAGTTCTTCAGTAGGCCAGGACCCAAGTATCTGGTCATGGTCTTGCATTGGTGAATTTGTGAACCTTTGAAGGTGAGGAACCATTGTGGAGACAGGTATGCATGACCTTAGGCATGATATTTAATAAAGGGACCTTCCCTTGACTTCGATGGGTTCCCAGGCTGGCACATCTTGGCACTTATGCTGCTCCCCCAGATTTTTGATCCCAGGGTCTTTAAGATGGGTTTCACTGCAATTATATTGTAAAAAAGAATGTTACACATATAGTGAGAATATGTGTTGGCGGATCATCTTGGTATAAAATAGGCTTGTTCCGACTCCCCTACAGTTAGCGGGTTATTTTTAGGGTGGCTGAATTTTACCCGAATGTGTGATTTTGCTTTTGTATTTGAATCATTTTCTGCGAGTGAATCTCTTTAAATTTAAATAGTTGCAGGTAGCATAGCAAGTAACCTGAGCCTAACTTGTTCATTCACTTCAACTTTATTGAACAGAGGTTAGCTGAAGGTTATTGCTTAAGCTGTGAATGCAAACTGTAACCAGTTTTAGCCGAGTAACCACCATGTACTAACAGAAATTTTTTAGGCCAAAAATTCCGTTGGAGAACAAGGACACAATGAGGGTGGATCATCTGTTGGACAGCGGGGTGGTGTGCTGTAGTTTGGGGTGGGATTAGGATCCGCTGGGCTTCCACCCTCTGTAACTTACCTGGGAAGTTCCAGTCACTGGGTGCAAGCAAGTCTCCTGTACTTCCTGCTCCAACATCAGAACAGGCTTTGGAAGCGTTCCTGGGCTACTTCAGGACTTTTGGCCATCCTGCCCTGCTTAGGCCCAACAAAAGCCACGCCAACTGAGAAGAAGCATGTGTTGCGGTTTTGAAATTGGCACACAGAGAGCCTGATGGTTACCACCCAAAGTAGGTGGAAGAGAAAGTAAGAATAGCCACCTTTTTTATACATTTGCCTCCTCCAAGTGACATGGCCACACTATCTCTTCTATCCAGTTCAGTGTGTATGCTGGGTGGAGAGGGAGGGACCATTTATGCAAAGTTCCAGGTTTTAGTGTTCACTTGTGTGTAGCTATCTGAAACCTATCCTTGACCACACAAAGAGGTAATATTCACATACATGCAGAGTTAACTTGTATCCTGAGTGCCAGCTGAATTACACCCATCTTTAATTAGGCTTTGCTTTAGCAGCAGCTAAAAGGATTAAGGCTTCTAAATCAACAATTATCTTCAAAAATCTTAAGCAAGATGACTACATTTTTCATACATTTGTACAACTTGCTACCATAATGGTAAATAGGATAATTTTGTGAACCAAGATGGTCTCTGATGTCATAGCTGTTCAGTTCCAGAGACAACTATGTCAAACTTAATAACTTGTCACATTTGAACTTTTCCCTCAGGGGCATCATGGGTGGTTATAACTCCATTGGCACAAAAGCACACAGCATAATAGTGTTGCATGAACCTGCTGTTGGGATGTGAGATGGCCTCAGGCAAACCTTAGCATTACATTATAAACGTATAACATGTTACAGTGCAGAAACAGGCCCATTGGTCCATTTAAATTTGCACCAATGTTGTTCTTAACATGAATTAATACCCTGTCATTTCCCATGCACTTTAATATGCCTCATTTTCAAGCAACGTCTAATTACCTTTTTATCAAAAAAATTATGAGTTCTGAAATGATTTCTGACAAAAATCCCCATTCCAACCACAATTTGTGCAAAGAATCTTTTCCCAACCTCTCCTTTAATTCTTTCTGTGATTATCTTAAGCCTGTGACCTTCTCATTGTTTCCAATAGTCAGCTACATAGCAATCATTATTTACTTGCTCACAAATCTTGAGGACCTCTATCAGATCACCTTTTAACCTTCTTGGGTGGCGTGAAAAAAGATGCAGCTTCTCAACTGTAACCTCATATCACTGGTAACATCCTAGTAAACTTACGCTGCACCCTTTAGGTTGCTTTTATTTCTTTACTATAGTGGGGTGCCCAAAATGGCACAGAATACTCCAACTGCAGATCAACTAAAGTATTTTACAAATTCACCATTACCTCCTTGCTTTTGCTTCCCAATATAAAACTGAGGATTCTGTTTGCCCTTTTTATGACCATATCTACTTAATGATCTGTGTACCTGTGCACCAAGATCCCTATACTCTATTTAAAATCTTATAATTGAATATGTATTTCCTTTCCTTTTTCCTACTTCCAAAATTACTTCACCATTTTCTATATTGAGCTACGTCTGTCACTATCCGCTCACGTTGCTATCGATGTCTTTCTGCAGGTTTTGTCACAATTTTCCATACTCCCAATTTGGTATCATCAGCACATTTCTGTATAATTTCCTCTATTCCTAAATCAAGGTCATTTATGTACATAGTAAATAGAAGCAGCCCCGTCATCGACTTCTGTGAAACACCATTCACCACTTCTTTCCTGTCTGAAAAACTTACTTTTGCCCCTACCCTTTGCCTTCTGCCCTTTCACCATCTCTATCCTTGTGGCCACATTCCTCTATATTTCTTGTGATACCTTATCAAGCACGTTTTGAAAATCCATATTCTCTCTGTTACTTCTTTAAAGGGTTCTATAAGATTGGTTAAGCACAACTTGCCTTTTAGAAATCCACGCTGTTTATTTCCAATTCGCTCATGTTTCTCCAAATGCTTTGTAATTCCATCCCATGCTATCAAATCTGGCAGTTTATTAATAACAAAAGTAAGACTAACTGGTCTATAATTTCCTAACTTATCCTTTTCTCATTTTTTTTCAAGAGGGGAGCCTCATTTGCCACATGCCCCTGGCACCTTCCACAGAATTTTGGAAAATTTTCTGGAAAGCCTCCAATATTTATTTCCTAAGTGTTCTCAGGATCCTTGGATTCTTACTTTTCTGTCCTTGTTAGAACCTAATTATATTGTGGTTGCTGCTTCCAATTGTTCCCCTACTTTAGGTTACCTACTTCCTCTGCCTTGTTACCCAGAACCAAGTAAGTAGCACTTCCTTCCTGTAGGTAATCTTAGGTGAACTTTCAGCATCTAAATTTATATTTTCTCAACCCATTTATATCGAAGGGTGATATGAATATTGAGCATCAGTAAATGTGGATGTCAGCATGCTTTGGACCTGTAGTTTTGGGTCTGTGTATTTGGATGACTTTTAGTTCATGTGCAAAGTTCATCCTCCCAATTCTATTGACTGTGTAAATTAGAACAGTGTTGAGATTTAAGATTTAAGCAGGAACTGCAAAACATGCTGATATTTACCCATAACTCTGAACAGAAGAGGGTGTCATAGCAACTAGATGGCCAAAATAAGCAAGCACTATGTGAAAAAAAAAACCTGAAAATTCTTGAGTAATTGAGTAGATAGACAAGCAAGAAATAAATTTACTGTACTATTTGTGTTTAGTTCAAATAAATCAGAACACTTAAATCTATACGCGTGTGATTCTGATCTAAAGAAATTTGTGACTATGTCTTGATACATATTATAAACTCCTGCGCCCAGGCTACAGCTTCAATCGGTTGTTACAAGTTGGACCTGCACTTCTTATGTTGGTGCATTTGAGATTTTGCTGCTTGGCTACTTTGTGTAAAATTCATGGGTCACAATTTTATTCCTTGTGGTGACTGTAGACAATTAAATTTGGATGGTCCTGGCCTACTCCATCAAACACGAGTCCTCTGTATTTACTTGGCCAGCGCTATTATTATTGTTTATTTTGGTGCTTTAACATTCTGACTGGCAGTTGTACCATAAGATGCCTGCTGGTACCACAAGGTGTGCATCTCAGTGTAATGCCTCTTTGTGCCTTGACTTCTGCTCTTAAACTCACAAATCGCCATTGTTATCCATTGCTCCAGCCAAATGTAGGAATTGATGGGAGAGTCTCTGCAGCCCTAAATGGCAGTTATTGAACCTGAAGGTGTGAGGGAACTTAGTTAAAACAATTTGAAAAGGAGAATTAACCTGAGGTGAAAGGGGCTAAAAGAGCTTCTGGAGTATTTTTATGTGTAGGGTGTTCCAAGCATTTTCAAGCTGATGAATATACTCATTGGCAAGATCCCTTCCTGAAGGCGCTTTTAGGATTAAAAGGTGGATTTGGTTCTACCTATGATGCAACCTGGTCAATCTATAGAATCTAGGCTTTCAATTGGTTTGAAAACTAGCGTTTATAGGCAATTTTTCCACCTACATTTTTGTTTTTAAAAAATCCATTTTGAAAGTGGAGAAGGGAGACAGAAGATTAAAGGGAAGTGGGAGTCTTCAAACTTTATATTAGTGGAGAAAAAGGTTAGAGTAGTTATAAATTGTATTAGTTAGGATAAGAGTGGAATTAATATTTTAAAGAAAGAGAATAGTGAAGAGCATGTAAAAAGCATGGCAAAACTGTGATTGACTTCTTACATTTTTATTTAAAATTGTCTTTAAGGTGTTTAAGTTTAATCATTTAGGACTAATATTACAATAATAAAGCTACTTTTAGTATTTTTACTGGTTATATTTATTTTCAGCACTTTGGAGTACGTGAGCTGAAAACAAACCAAATCAGTCAGCCCAAACAGAGACTCCCCTGAATCTGCTGACAGTCTGAATGTTAAATATGTTTTCACTTTCTAAATTAGAACATTGGTGTAACTAAATAACTGCATACTTTGTTTAACCACTAACTAAAGCAGACTTGGAAAGTGCAAGTGGACCACATCATGGTGCTGCATGGTAGCCGTACAATAATGTAGGTTAATGACAGATGAAGGGTATTCTGACTGTGAGGTCAAACCAAATAGAACTGCTTTACACAAACACAGACTGATTATTTTAACATGTTGTGACCATGTCCTGCACTGTAGGTTTTACTTTGTGTCAAATATTTTTTCACTTTCTCTTCACCATTATTATAGGCTTGGCATTATGCTGGATAGGCCTCAGTGGCTAAGTAACTAATATATTGGCTGGGAGAAATTTATTCGCACAGAGGGTTGTTGGAACCTGGAATGCTTTGCCAAAAGGAGTGGTTGAGGCATAGAAGATTGATTCTTTTAAGAGAAAAATTGGATAAATATTTGAATCTGAAAAAGATACAAGGCTATCAGGAGACTGGTCGGTGGGATTAGTTTCAGATTGATCTAGCAAAATGCTGACACAGACATGATGGGCTGAATGACCTTCTATGCTGTAACTTCTATGGTTCTATAAGTAAAACCATATCAGTCTAATTTTGCCATCCTATCATCTTGCCATGGAATATTCATTAATCTCTGCCATTAGATATCATTGAAAATATTAACACTCCAGTTTGACATCACAGTCTCCTATTATGTATCCCTGAAAATTGATATCAGGGTGCTAGTCAAGTCGCAAGACTTCAATTTGCATAATCAGGAGGTCTATCGCCTGAAACAGGTGGGCGCTCCTCTAGCTTTTGTCAAACGTATTTTTCCTGCTAAGGCCAATTCAAATTCAAGAGGTAGCTGTAAAATTGGACTGTAAGGGGGTCAAATTCAACTGCGGCTGGGCGCTAGTGGGTCAGCCGTCCATTGCACACACCACCTGATTGTCCTTTCCATTGAAGTGTCCTCTGAATTTTACCCCCCTTTTCTCTAAACTAAAAATAAGTTGTGGCAAAACTTCATTCTTGTATAGGGGTGGAAAGCATTGTATAAGGTTTGCTTTCTGTTAATATTAAGTTAGAACCCAAACTTACAATTGTAACGAACAGATTACAGACATTATTTTAAAATGACACTAAGCAATTTGAAATGCGAAAAGTATACAATGTTGATCTGTGCTAGTGCTCTTTAGTCTCCCACAATATACAGGGTTGTGCCTATTCACTGCCAGGAACCTATTCTAAACAAGCTGTCCAATTTAACCAGGATAGGCTGTTCCTATGGAACTGGATGCAGTGTTTTGTAATAATAGGGGTGTTGTACCATGTAACTCACAATGTATTATTAGGGCCACTGGTTTTCAGTGAGTGCATATCGCAAGTTCTATTTTTATTACATGATATTCTGAGATTTTTTTACGAGTACTTCGAGATTGAATTCTACAACTCTGTCCATTCTTGCATGAAAACTGTAAATGAGCAGCCTTGATTATTACTGTGTGTGCTTTTACCTAAGTGTTTGATTTTTATGTTGTCTTTTCTAAACCCCTGATATACATGGAGATGGTAGTGAAATTAGAGCTAGGCATGAGGGGCTTATCAGTACAGGTACACTATCCCTTATCCGAAAGCCTTGGGACCAGCTGAGTTTCGGTTTTCGGAATTTTTCGGATTTCAGAAGGTATCATTATAAGACTGGGAAATTTGTATTTAATACAAATTTTAAAAGTTCAGGCTACCTCTTGCGACTGTTCCGTGTCTCATTCCCCTTCCTGCTTCTCTGGAAAGCCGGATATGGTCTGACTCCTACTAAGCTGGCTCGCAAATCAGGTCGGGGGTCGGGTGGGGGGGGAGAAAAGAATATCGGACGGGCCGCGGTTCAGGTCGGGGGGGTCGGGGGGGAGAAAAGAATATCGGATGGGTCGCGGTTCGGGTCGGGGGGGGTCAGGTCGGGTCGGGTGGGGGGGGGGGAGAAAAGAATATCGGACGGGTCGCGGTTCGGGTCGGGGGTCGGGTCGGGTCGGGTCGGGTGGAGGGGGGGAGAAAAGAATATCGGACGGGCCGCGGTTCGGTTCGGGTCGGGTCGGGGGGAGAAAAGAATATCGGACGGGCCGCTGCAGCTATCGGACGGGCCGCTGTATTGTTGGGTTCACTCTCCCGGTACCTCCTTCACACTGCCCGGCTCGGCCTGCAATCTCCTACCCAGGAGGGAACTCTGTGACCCTCTGCCCTGCTCAGCGTAAGTCGTGCGCCACTCTGGTCATGTCGTGCGCATGACTTACGCTGAACGAAAAAACTTTCGGTTTTTAGAGGTTTTCGGGTTTCGGAAGTTCGGATAAAGGATAGTCTACCTGTAGTGGAGATGGGGCTGGAAACAGTACTTATTTATTTTCCAGGAACCAATCATAAAGCACTTCATTTATTGTTTGCAGAGTTCTTTTAACAACGTATAGCCAGATCCAGAGCCCAGCGTCCCCTCCCCCCGCCCATTTTGTCAGCCTTGTGTCCTTATCACTCCCCAACTGACCAATAACCAGGAATCCACCAGTGAACCAAACTCCAGCATCCTCACCCAAGTGCTGTCAAACTCCAGCATCCCCACCCTGGTCCGGCTAAATGCCAGGACCACACCCCACTGCTACCAAAGTCCAGGAGCACTTCCAGTGCAGCTAAATCCCATGACCTCCCCTCTCCAGTGCTGTTAAACACGAGGGGGGAGAAATTCCCCCAGAGGGCCATTTGGGGCGCTAAGTCAAAAATGTTTGAAAAGTTAGTGCCAGGTGCTAACCTTTTCAAACTTTTGTTAAATTCCCATTTTTTGCTCATAGAGGAAAGTGGAGTGCTAAATGTACTCAGCAGCAGCAAGCATGGCCACATGTGGCGCTGCTGTGATGCAGGGGCTCTTCCCTCAATTAAAGAGAAGGGCTCCCCGCTGCGAGCTCTGCATTTTTTTTGGCATCTGCTGGAGCACCGGGGTGCGGGAGTGCCACGCGATCAGCCTCAAGGTGAGTGCCGGGCTGACTGATCGCTGCACTCAGCCCACGTCCAGTGCTCAGAAATTTTTTTTTTTTAAATCGCTGATTTTTTCATGTCAGCCGGCCACTGCGCCTTTAAATTGCGCCCGCGAGTGGCCGGCCTCACTGTTCGTGACCCCTGCAGTAGTCGGTAACATCGCCCGGCGCTGCTGCGGAGCGCGGGAGGGGGAATTTTTCTACCGGGGCGCCGTGCCCGGAGATCATGACATCATCTCCGGGCGCAGAAAATCGGGGCCATACCTGGTAGCACCGCCGCTAACCTCCTGCAGAATTTTGCGGGAGTCGAAAAGCCATTTACGCCCCGTTAACGCCTCCCACCGGAGTTGCTAACGATGGGAATTTCGTCCCCCAAGTGCCTACCTCTAACTGGAAACATCATGCGTACAATCTTGCTGTGTATCCTTTAAATAAGGCAAGAGATAAAAATTAAATATACAAGTAAAGGAATATATATGTATATTAATAATTATAAAGACCACTCAATTATGGTCTTCACAGAATAATAGACAATGGAATCAAATCCCCAAAAATATTTTAAGAATACCTTGTGATAATAATAGAATTTGACTTATTTAGTCCATTTAACACCAAATCCACCAACTCATGAACTGAAAAATGGGTGTCCAGCAGTTAAAAATCAGGGTGGGGGTTGGTGGAGGGGGAGAGGTCAGCTTGACTGCCCTTTTGATGCCCAAGGCCTACCTGATGCAATATTCAGGCAGGCCTGTAAATGGGCAGTCCACCAGCCTGAAACAGGCATAAGATTGCTTACATATGCAAATCGGGGACCTACGGCGCTTGTAGGACCCTGATTGTGAAATTCAGGTACAAATAGATGGAACGTGCGGTGTCCATGCTCCGACTAGTTGTACCAGCTATTGAGTGGCCTAACCAACTTAAAGGGACTGCTGGAGGCCACTCAAAGAACGTGACTGTTGCCCAGACTTAAATAGTCCAAAAGTCTCCGTTGCCAAACCATAAATTATGTTTGTTTAATGACATAATAGGAAGGCAATACTGCATATCTTGTTAATGCACAAGTGTTCACGCCTTATGTGTTCAGGTTTTGACCATGTATAATTTAATTAGCATGTACCAGAAAACCATGTGTCATCACTGATTTACAGAACAAATAACTTGGCCTGGGTCTTGCAGATACCAATCACCATTTTGACATTTGCTAAAGAAAAACTGCTTCCATTTAAGCTCGCTATTTTAAAAGCACCGTAAGAGAGAAATTTATCTTTTTGACACAGCATGAAAACTGCTTTAATCGCAGTTGGCTATTCCAAAAGTGAGAACTGGGTAGTTTTCAGTATTTGAATTCAGTTTTTTTTCACATTATCTGCAGAACTGGATTTCTACTACAGGAAGTCACAGAAGGAACATGTTGGTTAAAGTTCTAAAGTGAACCATGTAAAGTTTCTGAGGACAGCTTTACTTATTTATACTCCCCAAAATGGTCTTCTATCAAGGGGGATAAATTAATTATAGCCCCATTTGGGGTGCTAACATTTAAAAGTTGAAAAAATTAGCGCCAGGCGCTAAGGTGCCCAATTTCTAGCCCTTGCAAGTGTTTTTTCAGTACAGGTATATCAACCTCTATTAACATAGAGTTGGACTCCTTCAATCAGAAAGATGGTTCTGCACATGTAAACCTCACTGCACTCAAATTCTTTAGCAAAATCTAATTCATACCTAATGCTGGTGTGCTTATTCTTTTATATATAATCCCTCATAGATTCTTTCTTACTGCATATTACCCTTTTGAGTTCTTGCAGTTATTCTCTAATTCACTGACCAGCCTTTTATCTCTACAAGGTTTCTTCTGTTAAAATCTAAGTGAAGGCCCAGGTGCAGACCCACAGCACGGGATACCAGTAAGGTCAAAGAGTAAGAAGGAAGAGGTAGATCAAGTTGTAGCAATCAGAGGTCACTAAGCTTGGGGTTTAAAAGACTGTACTTGTTTGATTCTCTATCCCACAGAGTTGAGGATTTTACTCAAGCCATTGTGTAAAAAAGATTTATGTCCTAGCCAGGATCCACTGTTATTGAGAACCATAGGCGAAGAGCTGCACCCACTAAGTTTGAAAAGAAAAGACAAAGTAAATAAAAAAAGTAGTGGTTTGGTGATGTCCAGTTTGGGTTTTCAAAGCCTGAAGATTGTAGAAGGAAGGAAGGGTTGAAGGAGGTATGGGGTTTCACACTGTTAAGATCTTTGGAAAGAATGAAAGTTGGAGGCAGAACATTGCGTCTTCGATGCTTTTTTATTTCTTTGTATGTTTCGCTTTCTCAGGTTAAAGTTCAAATAACTGGGTGAGTATAAGAAACCCAGTCGAACTTTTAAAACCTTTATGGAATGCAGAGATGTGCAAAAAAAATAACCTGCAGGTGAAGTCATTATCTTCTTTCCCATCATTGCTTTTAGAAGAACAGCATTACAATTATACAACATTGCAATTAGTAACTTCAGCTATGACGATACAAAGACATCAACCTCAGCTAATGTATGTCTAATTAGAGGAATCACATTTATGAAAATAGCAGACAGCTATGATGAGACAAAGTAGTATCTTGAATGGTAAATTTCAGACATTTCTTATATTAATCTTCATTATTTGCCTCTTATTGAGAGAGAAGATGGGGAAATTATGAAGAATAATCAAAGAATTCTACATGTGAAAAGGCAAAGATCACAGGAGAAGTGGCAAAAACATCGATGAAGAGGAAGGAAACTGAAAAGAAAACCATGAAATTGTTTGGGGAAAGGGAAAAGAATAAAAATTACATCTCGTGTTTATGGAGCATCTTTGTACATGCATAAATGAAAGGAGAGTTTCAGCTTGATCTTTACTTTGTGTATTTAATTAAAATTTTCAATACCTTGCACTCAAGATGCGATGTATCCACCTTAAGCCCACCTGTTTTGTGAGAAAAAGGAAAAAAATAAAAACTTGCATTTATATAGCGCCTTTCATGACCTCGGGACATCCCAGAGCACTTTACAGCCAATGAAGTACTTTTGAAATATAGTCACTGTTGTAATGTAGGAAACGCGGCAGCCAATTTGTGCACAGAAAGCTCCCACAAACAGCAATGTGATGATGACCAGATAATAGATTTCAGTGATGTTGATTGAGGGATAAATATTGGTCAGTCCACCAATAAGGGGATAACTCCCCTGCTCTTCTTCGAAATAGTGCCATGGGATTTTTTACGTCCACCTGAGAGAGCGGACGGGGCCTCGGTTTAAAGTCTGCTCTGAAAGACAGCACCTCTGACAGTGCAGCACTCCCTCAGCACTGCACTGGAATGTCAGCCTAGATTTTTTGTGCTCAAGTCACTGGAGTGGGTCTTGAACTTACAACCTTCTGAAGGCAAAAAGATAGCACAGAGACAATGGAATCCTGTGTAGCAGACAAAACTCCAACAGTAAGAAATAAGCATAATAAAAACGCATGGAGACAAGAAGAACTCTTAAATAATGCAAAATACTCTGTGCACAAGACAACTCCCTTATTGTATGAGATGCAGTAAATGGAGAACAAACATCATTTGCCAAAAAACGTGTGAATCATTTTAGCTATTTAACTAGTAATTATGGATTAATATAGATCAGAATTATCAGTAAGAGACATTATCACTATACTGCAAATCTATTTTGCACAGTAATATTGAACATGAAACAGGATATTGCAGCTATAAATTTCTTTAACCTTTTAATTTTTTGATGCTGTAATGTTTTAGAGCATTAGAAAATGAAGTGGATGAGATTAATCGAACCATTAGTATTCTGCAGTTAAGTGCTGATGAATTGTGATCCCACAGAACTTCCAGTGACAATACAGTCCCTCTGTTCCATTCCTAATGAGGAATGATGGTGCTTTTATCTGATTAATGGAGAGCTCACGCCAGTGATAACATTATTGCAAGTCATCAGATAGCTGGTCATTGTCACAAGCATTTGCAACAAAAATCCAAAACTGTCACATCTGTTTTGTAGTCTGAAAGTTATCTGCCACCCACAATTCTTTTCAATTTAAAAAGATGAAGCAATGAATATTTTATTGGACGCCATTGAAAATTAGATTTTCTTTTTCCTGCTGTCTTTGTGATGGCTTTGTGTACTGTAAGTAGTATGTGCTTGTTCCATATATTGCGCTGTATCACTCCAGTTAACACAATAGTCTGAACTAAAGCTCCCAGAGGGTAACTGTGCCCTATAAAGAGATTTTACTGTCAGTAACTTACTGGCAGAAATTTACATTGGCTGGTTAAAAATTACTCACCACTATTAAAGTAAGTATAATTTTGGTTACCTGCCGTAACTGTTGACAATTTTACCCTAAAAGAAGAAAATATGTACTCATCAAGCCAGAGCTCCCTGGCTGACGAAAGAGTTAGAGAGTAGGATGAAGCAGAGAAAGGGGGCGTATACTCTCTGAAGTTTAGAAAAATAAGAGGTGGTCTCATTGAAACATACAAGATTCTGAAGGGGATTGACAGGGTAGATGCTGAGAGGTTGTTTCCCCTGGCTGGAGTGTCTAGAACTAGGGGGCATAGTCTCAGGATAAGGGGTAGGCCATTTAAGACTGAGATGAGGAGGAATTTCTTCACTCAGAGGGTTGTGAATCTTTGGAATTCTCTGCCCCAGAGGGCTGTGAATGCTGAGTCTTTGGGCTGGATTTTGTCAATGGGGACGTGATGGAGGCGGGACTCCCACTTTTTGGGTTGTAGTCCCGCCTCCATCGACTTGTGGCCAACCCACGCTATTTTCCCTTGATTGACCTTGTTAAGCCCACCCAGCGGGCTCAGCAGGCCAATTAAGGGACACCTGGTTACTGGTGATGTCAGTGACTGACATTTCATCTGTCAAGAGCTTTTGACAGATGAAAAATCAGCGATTGACAGCTCTGTGAAGCTGTCAAACACTGACAATCTGTCTTCTAACTTGAGTCCTTCTACTCAGACTCAGTTAGATATCTCTCCAGACCAGAAAGCAGAATGCTGCAGCTTTTGACATTTCAGCAGCCATTCTGCTTTCTGTGCCGGTGAACTGAGGGACTCCCGAGAACTGAAGGAAGGAAGCCTGTAAGAGAAAGTAAAGGTAAGTAAAACTTATTAAAACACTTTACACTTACCTCACACACTTAACCTCTGCACACATGCACCAATCACTCACCTGCACAACAGACATCTCGACCCCTCCAACTCCTTCAGACCGACGGTCCGCCTCGCTAACTTGGCATGGTTCGGAGCCATCGGGAGGCCCACACTTCAGGGCTAAAAATAGGGATTAGGCAAAAAACTGCCTGTTAACTACCTGTTAACAGATAGTTAATTGGCACTAACCCCCTTCCCGCCTCGGGGAGGCAGCTTCCAGCATAGGTTGGATACCTGCCTCCTGGGATATTGGCACGGAGGCGGGTTGGGGATGGGATGGGTTCCTGCCCCCCGATTCTGCAATTTTCCCACCACTCCCGCCTCCAAACCTGCCTCCACGGGGCTTGGAAATTCAAGCCCTTTGAGTATATTCAAGGCTGAGATAGATAGATTTTTGGACTCTAGGGAAATCAAAGGATATGGAGATCGGGCAGGAAAGTGGAGTTGAGGACAATGATCAGCCATGATCTTATTGAATGGTGGAGCAGGCTCAAGGGGCCGTATGGCCTACTCCTGCTCCTATTATGTTCTTATGAGAGATGTCAGCTTGATAATACAAGGGAGAATCAGGCTGAATATAAAAAGTACAGAGGAGAAGTGAAAAATGAAATAAGTGGGGCAAAGAAACAGTACAAGAATAGATTAGTGGGTAACATAAAAGGGAATCCAAAGGTCTTCCACAGGCATATTAACAGTAAAAGGGTTGTCAGAGGAGTGGTGGGGCCGATTAGGGACCAAAATAGAGATCTATTGGTGGAGGCATAAAGCATAGCTGAGGTACTAAATGAGTACTTTGCATCGGTGTTTACCAAGGAAGATGACTTCGCCAAAGTTACGGTAAACAAAGAGGTTATCAGGATACTGGATGAGATAAAAATAGATTAAAAAGGAGGTACTAGAAAGGCTGGCAATAATTAAAGTGGATAAGTCACCTGGTCCGGATGGGATGCATCCTAGATTGCTGAGGGAAGTAAGGGTAGAAATTGCAGAGGCGCTGGCCACTATTTTCCAATCCTCCTTAGACAGAGGGGTGGTGCCAGAGGACTGGAGGATTGCAAATGTTACACCCTTGTTTAAAAAAAAGGGAGAAGGATAAACCTGGCAATTACAGGCCAGTCAGTTTAACGTCGGTGGTGGGGGAAGCTCTTAGAAATCATAATCCAGGAGAAAATTAACAGCCACTTGGACAAGCCTGGACTAATAAAAGAGAGCCAGCACAGACTTGTTAAGGGCATATTGTGTTTGACTAACTTGATTCAGTTTTTTGATGAGGTAACAAAGAGGGTAGATGAGGGAAGTGTAGTTGATGTTGTGTATATAGACTTTCAAAAGGCATTTGATAAAGTACCACATATTAAACTTCACAAAATTGAAGCCCATGGGATAAAAGGGACAGTAACAGCATGGATACAAAATTGGCTAAGGGATAGAAAAGAGAGAGAGTTGTGGTGAATAGTTGTTTTTCTGACTGGAGGTGGGTATTCAGTGGTGTACCCCAGTACCGGGACTACTGCTGTTTTTGATGTACATTAATGACTTGGACTTGGGGGTACAAATTTTGAAATTTGCAGATGACATGAAACTTCGAAGTGTAGTAAGGTAGGTAATAATTAAATTCAAGAAAGCATAGATAGGCTGGTGGAATGGGTGGACACATGGCAGATGAAATTCAATGCAAAAAAGTGTAAGGTGATATATTTTAGTAGGAAGAATTTTAAAGGGGGTGCAAGAAAAGAGAGTCCCTAGGGTGTTTGTGCTCAAATCTTTGATGGTGGCAGGACAGGTTAACAAAGCATTTAATAAAGCATTTGGGATCCTAGACTTTATAAATAGAGGCTATAGGGTACAAAAGCCAGGAATAAAACATTAGTTTGCCTCAGCTGGAATATTGTGTCCAGTTCTGGGCACCACACTTTAGGAAGGATGTGAAGGCTTTGGAGAGGCTATACAGACTACAGTATTTCTGGGGCGAAGAGGGGATTGCAGATGTTGGCCATGATTTCACTGACCAAGGCAGCCGAGGTCAGTGTCACGGTCCCAGCCCGCTGCCTACTACAGATTGCACTGTCCAAGTGATTTTACATTATTAGGGCTTCTTATGCTTATGGAGAGAGTCACAGCACACAGGGAGGTCCTCTTCTTTTCCCTTGGGCGGAAGAAACCTCCCCAGGAGATCAACGCAGTCTGGTTGCACATTGCACAGGAGGGCACAAGCAGGGATGTCGTCAGGAGTACCCGACTGCAGTGGCGCAAGCTTTTCAATGATCTCAGCACATCTTTACTCACACCAACTCACCCATTCCTCTCTATCTACATTATCACTTCCCCAATTCACTAGCCACCCCTCACACTCACCCTCATCCAGGTCCAATCATACCAACTAACACACAAGGGTAGGCACTTGGGTGGTTTAGCCAATGTTCATGTGAAGTTTCTGGTAATGTGCTGTCAAACATTGAAACCTTTATTTTCAGCACTTTGTGTTCTTGAACAGATTTGTGTGCACCTTTGGAAGTGGCTTAGTGAGTTGCAGTGAATGGTGAGACATAAGAGTACCCCCCCCCCCACCCCGCAATGGTGACAAGTGTGAAAAGAATGGCTTGGGCATTGTAGTGATGCTAAATGGTGTTGGTGTGGGGTGGTGCCAACCTGGCACATCAGGTTGCATCCAGGGTGTACAGCGTCAAGTGAAGTTAATCTGACCATGGTGAGGCCATCCCTGGCCTCCCGGGTAGCAATGTGGTCAGGTGCTGATGCCCTGTGTCCTGTGCAGCATCAGTTGATTGCGGAGAAGGCGGGTGTTGTTGTTGTTGTTGTTGTTGCTGGTGATGCTGGTGTTGGGGCTGATCTTGGTGGGATTTTGAGGACCAAGGTGAGATATTTTCAAGGGCAACGATGCTGCTGGAATAGATGGCAGGTGAGGTTGAGATGACAGAAGTGATCTGTAAATGGTGAGATTGGTTGTTCCAATGAGGTGGCACTGGATAGAGAGTTGGCTCCAAACACTTGCAAGCTGCAGAAAGCTCAATATGTCTTCCAAATGCAGTAACCAACAGTTTCTGAGCTTTGAAAGTGAACAGCTGTAACATAGGATATTTTATACAACTTTGGCAGCTGTCAGGTCATGAGATAATTCAATGCTGAATCCACTCACGACATGCTGAGCTGACGTGTTCCCCGAGCAGCGGATAACCTGGGGAGGAACAAATAAAATTGAAATGTAGGCATAAAATAACTCTTAATTGGATGTTAACAATCCATTTAATTATGTCAATTGCCTCCCCTGCCGCTTGGTGTCGGTCTGCTCAGCGCTGACAGACCCGACACCTGGGAAACTTGCGTGGAGGCGGGTTGACAGCGGGTTCTCTACCCGCTGTCAATCTTTTCTATTTTGAAAGCGGACCCACCTCCGAACCCGCCCTCTGAGCACTGGCAAAATTCAGCCCGTTGTTGCTGTCTGTCTGTCTGTGGTGGAGATTAGTATCTGTCACAGGTTGAGGCAACTTAATGGCTGCTTGATTCTGAGATGCAACTTGGAAGTTAGTAATAATTAAACAGGCATAATTTTTCAACCCAAATATTAATTACTGTTTGTAGTCTCTGGCGATTCTGTTGCTTCCTTTGAAATAGTCATTTCTTCCCCATAGCATCATGAAAATGAAATTTTACCAAAATGACAAACCAATGTGAGGCTATTTTTGACCTGAAAAAATATCCTCAATTTCATTGTAGAGCCTTTGAACAGTCATACATCAATGAATGAGTTTATCATTAATAACTCCCACTCACAAGACTGGTTAACTCTTTCCCACATTACTATTCATTCCTAGAATCTTTGGCCCTGATATTTATTCGGATTTTCGGACGGGAAACCCAGAAGTACGTGTTTCCCGGACGTCATGCAAATATTTGCCGCAGGATGTTTTTAGCATTTTTTCAACAGGTTTCCCACCCGGCAGGTTGGCAAACTGTTTGCCTGTCGAGCGGGAAAGCAGCCAGGGAGCGGATGTCATCGTGGGAGGGCGTGATGTCATTCATCGGGTGGGTGGGTCGCCCATCGCGCGGGAGGAGGGGGTGTCGAGTTCGGACATCACAAAGTGGTGGGGGTCAGCTTATCACGGGTGCCTGATCAAGTGGAGGTAAGCTTGTTGGGCCTGAAGGAAACATTCCTACTCCTCCTGGTCGACAAGCAGGGCAATAAAGGCACTTACCTCATGGATCCGGCCCTTCACGCCCCCTTTTACCTGTTGGGATTTGCGAGGCCCAGGCACCCCAGCTTCCATGAGTTAAATATGAAAAATGCTGTTAAAATGTAGGCACGTGGCCCGCTTTAAAGATTTCAACAACAACAAGAACAACTTGTATTTATATAGCGCCTTTAACGTAGTAAACGTCCCAATGCGCTTCATAGGAGTATTAAAAGATAAAAAAATTGACACCGAGCCACATAAGGAGAAATTAGGGCAGGTGACCAAAAACTTGATCAAAGAGCGTCTTGAAGGAGGAAAGAGAGGCGGAGCGGTTTAGGCAGGGAATTCCAAAGCTTAGGGCCTAGGCAATAGAAGGCACGGCCACCAATGGTTCAGGGCAGAATTAGAGGAGCGCAGATATCTCGGGGGTTTGTGACTGACCCGCCTCCTGAGAGTGAATTGGTCACCCGCCCCCGACCTCTTCCATTAAAACCGGAAGTGGGAGGGTTGGAGGTGGTTTGCGGTCAGTTTTGAGAATTTTTACATTTTTACTTTCCCACTCATCCTTGGGGGTTAATAGTACCCCTTTGTTTTTCTAAAAAGTTAATTTTAAAACATTTGATAACAAAGTACAAAATATGCAATAAAACATGGGTTCGTATTTATTTTTAAACTTGCTTACAATGCCTTTGAATTTTTATAAAACATATTCATGTTAGTTCAACGTACTCTACAGGCCAGGGTACTATGCTGCAGTGAAAAATTGGAGATTGTGGAAGTTAGAGAAGGAGAAAGGACAGCAATACATTCAGCTCAGGGTTATACCTTTTGTGATTCAAAGGCTTATGAAAATAACGATATTCCTAATGTTTGCTTGAATACATCACAGTGTACGGAACTTTCAGTTAAAAAGTTCATTTTAAATTGCTATTTAAATTCTGACAAAGCAGCAACAAAATCTTCAAAAGCACCAACAACAACTTGTGTTTATGTAGTGCCTTTAATGTAGCAAAACGTCCCATGGTGCTTTACAGGAGTGTTCTAAAACAAAATTTGACACTGAGCCACATAAGGAGAAATTAGGGCAGATGAACACAAGCTTGGTCAAAGAGGTAGGTTTTAAGGAGTGTCTTAAAGGAGGAAAGGGAGGTAGAGAGTGTAGTGTATGTAACCGTTCCACCTTTAAGAGAACCGTTCCACCTTTAAGAGAACTATTTTAAGAGTTGCACTACTTTATCTTGGCTGCTGTATACTGTAATACCGGTGATGACCACACCGGTATATAAGTGCTGTGTAATGATTTATTGGGCAGTTCCGCCCTGACCTTCAACTAGTAAAGACCTGTTAAAGTTTACTCTTGTGGTCTGTGTAGTAATTCTCAATATAACACACAGACTTAACAGTGGCGACGAGTACGATCTTACCCTGCGGCAGAGATACATCCAAGGCAGTTTAACGGGCGTCGAGAAGAGACATCCGCCCTCATCATTCTGCTGAGAGAAGACTCGGGTCTGCAGAGCAAAGGAAGAATTCTGACACGAAGCCTTCCATCAGCAACAGGCAGTGATCATCCCTTCTATCACGTGGTGGGTAAGCCGATCAGCGACGAGCAGCAAGTCGGCCACGTTGACTGTGAGTAGGGGAGAAAATTTAAAAAAAAACGGAGGATATAAGGGCGGAGAACTCGACCACGGCCAGGGAAAAGAGCCGGACAGAAGTCGGGGCCAGAGGCGCTGAGACTGGGGCAGCGTAAGGCACGGAAGCCGCGGTGCATGCAAACGCAGCCGGTGTGAGAGACCGGGCTACAAGCGGGAACGCAGCCGGTGTGAGAGACCGGGCTACAAGCGGGAACGCAGCCGGTGTGAGAGACCGGGCTACAAGCGGGCTGGGAGACGCAACAGCGTCGAGAGAGAGCTCGACCGCGACCGGTGAAAAAGGCCGGGCAGCTACCGAGGCCGCGAGGCGCAGCGACCAGGTCAGCGTAAGGCGCGGGAGAAAATAAAACAAAAAAAAACCGTGGAGAACTCAGCCGCCGCCGGGGGAAAGGACCGGACTGCAGGAGGGGCTGGGAGGCACGATTTGAAAACCGCTGGGGAGGGCGAACGCAGCAATACGGCAATCGCCATTACAGCCAGCGGGGGAGAAAGGCAAGCGCGGGAAGCCGCCATTTTCGTAGGCGGGGGAAGAAGACGAGCGCGGGAAGCCGCCATTTTCGTAGGCGGGGGAAGAAGACGAGCGCGGGAAACCGCCATTTTTGAAAAAAAAATAAAAGAAAAATTTCTGTGTGTTTCTCAAGAAGGTTGCGAAGATGCCTAAGCGTGGTAACATCAACGATTTCGATCCCGATGTTGAAGATTGGGCCACGTATGTAGAACGCATAGAGATATATTGTAAGGCTAATAAAATATCAAATGAAGATAAAGCACTAACCTTACTAAACTCAATGGGTGCGAAGACATACGGGCTATTGAAGCATCTTCTATCACCAGCTAAACCGGCGGATCAGACTTTCGCTAATATTGTTGCTGTCCTGAAGGATCATTTGAACCCCACACCGCTGATGTTAGCGGAACGATTTAAATTTTATGCGAGAACGCAACTGAAAGAGGAAAGCAACGCAGAGTATTTAATTGAACTGCGTAAGCTAGCGAAATACTGCCAGTTTGGGGGAAGCCTGACAGAGGCACTGAGAGACAAATTCGTGTGTGGATTGTCGAAAGAAGGAACACAAAAGCGGCTGCTTGAAGAGAATGATCTTACGCTTGATAAGGCTGTCTCTATTGCAGCATCGCACGAAGCCGCAGCGAGAGGCACTGCGGAAATGCAGCTGAAGGCAGCGGTACTCAGCGTAGATCAAATGGCTTTGGGTACAACGAAATGTTATCGTTGTGGGCAGACAACACACGATCAGAACCAATGCTGGTTTAAAAACCAGGAATGTAGAAAATGTGGCAAGCTTGGTCACATAGCTAAAGTATGCCGGTCAGGAAAGAAGACCAGCAACAAAAAGTCACCACAGGAAAAGTGCAGGAAGGTACATAAGGTGGCTGAGAAGAGTTCAGATGAACAGAATTCGGATTCAGACTCCAACAGCAAGGAACTGGGTAGTCTGAGAATTCACAATGTGAGTAAGGAAGCTGACCGACAAACTATCTGGGTCACACTGCAGATAGCAGGAGTCCAAATGAAGTTGGAATTGGACACCGGATCGGCGTTGACGGTCATGAATAAGCAAGCTTACAAAAGGTTATTCACACATATTCCCCTACGGGATACGGAGATAGTATTAAAGACATACACGGGGCAAAGAGTATACCCCATCGGAAAGATAAAAGTCAAGGTGGTACACAAGGGCAAAGAACACCAAGGAATGGACATATATGTACTACCTGAGGGAGGTCCACCACTTCTGGGACGGGAGTGGATCAGGAAAATAAATATGGACTGGCACTCCCTAAAAGCAATAACGGTAGATTCCGGGAAAAACAAAGATGTCAAACCTGCACGATTGTCCAGAATATTGGATGAGGGCATATGCAGCAGTGACAGTGACAAAGCAGAGAGTGAGAACTCGGTGAAGACAATCAGCTCAGACTCTGGAACTGATGATGGTAAGACCAGCCCATGTGCAAAAGACAAGTCTAAAATGGACTTGCAGACTAATGATGGAAAAACGAAGGCGTGCATAAATGCTTCAGAAGAGAACAAAGTATCAGAACAGAATTCCACTGAACAACAACAACATAGTTTGACAGAGAATTCTGAGTCTGTCCAGTCTACAGACATGCACATTTCTGAGGAACACCGGGCTCGAACTCAACTCAATCTCAAGCTACAACAGCAATTAGAACAAATGATTCGCCGTTTTGAGCAAGAGATGAATGCAAAGAAAAAGTTCTTTGACACAGAGTGGGAGAATCTGGAAAGACAGCAGAAGCAGCTGATGGAGAAAATGGAACAGGAACACACAAACCGTCTGCGCGATGAGGCCAAACGAATCAAAGCTGAGCAAGAAAGGGAATATGTCAAATTCATCGATCAGTTGAAAGCTAAGAAGAAAGAGCACCCTTTGGTGAGCAGTGTCAGCAGTAATAAGCCACTCAGGGAATTGGTGGCAGAGGCAAAAACTGAAGATGCTGCAGAGATCAAGTTTGTTGCTGAAAGCGCTACTTCCAGAGCTTTGCTTCGAATTAAAGAATTGCCAGTTAAATTTGTGAAACCCTTAAGAGAGAAGATGGGCATGGAGAAACATCGTGTCATTTTCGAATGCAAGGTTTCCAGGTCAAATGCTGCTGTCAAGTGGTATTACAAAGACAAAGAGATTCATCCCAGTAATAAATATGAGATTGTGAGTGAGGATGTGTACAGGAAGCTCGTTATTAATAATGTCGTTTTTGAAGATGAAGGCAACTACATGTGCGATGCAATAGATGACCAAAGCACAGCAAAGTTATATGTAGAAGGGCAATCAATTGCCATCATTAAACCCATATGTGATGTGGAAGTGACAGAGCCAAGTGACGCCATTCTTGAGTGTGAGCTTTCAGTTGCTGACGTGAAGCCTCCAAAATGGATACTAAATGGTGAAATTCTTCATGCTTCTGAAGATGTGGACATTGAGCATCGTGGCACTATTCATCGTCTCACTCTGAAAAAAACAACTTGTAAGATGACCGGCTTGCTGCAGTTTATCGCAGGGAAAGCAAAATCTGAGGCGAGGCTGACTATTAAAGAGCCTCCGTCAAAGGTAGTCAAAGAACTACAGAACAGTACAGGGGAAGAGAAGCATTCTGCTACTTTGAGCTGTGAGTTTACACCTACGTCCAAGATGGTCAGATGGTACAAAGACCAGAGCTTAATCGAATCTTCTGACCGATACAAATTTAAACAAAATAAGAATGTGATAGAACTTACCATTACAAATCTCACACCCAAAGACTCTGGTGAATATAGCTGCAAATCAAGTAATGCACAGACCACAGCCACACTCACAGTTGAAGCTCCAAAAATAGAAATAATAAAACATTTGGAGGACGTAGATACTGAGGAGGACAGCAATCTAGTATATTCATGTGAGTTGTCCCATGATGATGAAGATGATGACTCATCTGAACCATTATCACCCCTACCAGGTCACGCACGTGGTCCCTCCGAACTGAGCCAAATCAGTCTGGAAGCAGAAAAACTTCCCAAGGTACTCGAGCCTTTAGAAGTCAACAATGCTGGGTCTGAAGTTATGAAAATTCAAGCGGTTAAGTCCAGTGAAGGACTATTAGATAAGTCACCCCAGCAACGAAAACCTACTACACCACCGAAAACTACTACACCACCGAGGCGTTATCCGGACCGAGTCAGGAGGCGCAGGAGGCGCCGCCTCAGAGACTGAATCTGTGAACTGTTTTTACATAAAGTTGTGTATATATGTTATGATGTTATGTTTAATGGGAAATATATACTGTTAAGCTAAAAAGGGAGGATTGTAGTGTATGTAACCGTTCCACCTTTAAGAGAACCGTTCCACCTTTAAGAGAACTATTTTAAGAGTTGCACTACTTTATCTTGGCTGCTGTATACTGTATTACCGGTGGTGACCACACCGGTATATAAGTGCTGTGTAATGATTTATTGGGCAGTTCCGCCCTGACCTTCAACTAGTAAAGACCTGTTAAAGTTTACTCTTGTGGTCTGTGTAGTAATTCTCAATATAACACACAGACTTAACAGAGAGGAGGACAGCTTTAGGATGGGAATTCCAGAGCTTAGGGCCTTGGTAGCTGAAGGCCCGGCCACCAATGGTTGAGCGATTAAAATCAGGGAAGCTGAAGAGGCCGGAATTAGAGGAGTGCATATATCTCGGGACGTGGGGTTGTAGGGCTGGAGTAAATTACAGAGATAGGGAGGCGCGAGGCCATGGAGGGATTTGAAAACAAGGATGAGAATTTTTAAATCGAGGTGTCGCTTAAAGGGGGAGAGGACTTTTATTTTAAAAAGAAAACCTGATGTGAATATATTTTGCAGTCATTTTGTTGCTGAGTGATAACATACATACCAATGTAGGATTATAAGCCTATGACATGTGAAAACAAGTAGTTACATGGGCTTTATAACAGCAGCTGTAGGTCTACACAACGATCCCTCACTTGTGTTGGGGAAAAAAAACATGTCAGTGCCTGAACGCCTCGGGGAAATCCAAATGTTGAAGGCACAGAGTTGGTGGTAGATTTCTATGAGTGGGGATGTCTGGGGACGTTTGCCCCAATTAAATTTTGACAGTAGATATGCTGCTTTCTGGTTAATTTTAAGCATTTCTATACTTAATTATTGAAAGTTCTTTAATCCTAAAAAAGAAGGAAAATAAAGTGACATTTGGAATTTCGGCAAAGCAATCGGAATAAGACTTCCCCAAATGTTACCTCAACAGACAGTCACCCAAATTCAACCCCTTTCCACTCTGCTTCTTCTGGACCCAGTTCACAGAGACGCTGTACCATCCAACACACTACCCTTTCACAGAGACACTACCATCCAACTCCCCACCCTTTCACAGAGACACTGTACCCACCCAACTCACTAACCTTTAACAGGGACACTGTATCCATCCAACTCCCTCCCCTTTCACAGAGACATTGTACCCACCCAACTCCCTACCCTTTCACAGGGACACTGTACCCATCCAACTCACTAACCTTTAACAGGGACACTGTATCCATCCAACTCCCCACCCTTTCACAGAGACACTGTACCCATCCAACTCACTAACCTTTAACAGGGACACTGTATCCATCCAACTCCCCACCCTTTCACAGAGACACTGTACCCATCCAACTCACTAACCTTTAACAGGGACACTGTATCCATCCAACTCCCTCCCCTTTCACAGAGACACTGTACCCATCCAACTCCCTCCCCTTTCACAGAGACACTGTACCCATCCAACTCCCTCCCCTTTCACAGAGACACTGCACCCATCCAACTCCCCACCCTTTCACAGAGACACTGTACCCATCCAACTCCCCACCCTTTCACAGAGACACTGTACCCATCCAACTCACTAACCTTTAACAGGGACACTGTATCCATCCAACTCCCTCCCCTTTCACAGAGACACTGCACCCATCCAACTCCCTACCCTTTCACAGGGACACTGTACCATCCAACTCCCTACCCTTTCACAGAGACACTGCACCCATCCAACTCCCTACCCATTCACAGGGACACTGTACCCATCCAACTCCCTACCCATTCACACAGACACTGTACCCATCCAACTCCCTACCCATTCACACAGACACTGTACCCATCCAACTCCCTACCCTTTCACAGAGACACTGTACCCATCCAACTCCCTACCCATTCACACAGACACTGTACCCATCCAACTCCCTACCCATTCACACAGACACTGTACCCATCCAACTCCCTACCCATTCACACAGACACTGTACCCATCCAACTCCCTACCCATTCACACAGACACTGTACCCATCCAACTCCCCACCCTTTCACAGGGACACTGTACCCATCCAACTCCCCACCCTTTCACAGAGACACTGTACCCATCCAACTCCCCACCCTTTCACAGAGACACTGTACCCATCCAACTCCCTACCCATTCACACAGACACTGTACCCATCCAACTCCCCACCCTTTCACAGGGACACTGTACCCATCCAACTCCCCACCCTTTCACAGGGACACTGCACCCATCCAACTCCCTACCCATTCACAGAGACACTGTACCCATCCAACTCCCCACCCTTTCACAGGGACACTGCACCCATCCAACTCCCTACCCATTCACAGAGACACTGTACCCATCCAACTCCCCACCCTTTCACAGGGACACTGTACCCATCCAACTCCCTACCCATTCACAGAGACACTGTACCCATCCAACTCCCCACCCTTTCACAGGGACACTGCACCCATCCAACTCCCTACCCATTCACAGGGACACTGTACCCATCCAACTCCCTACCCATTCACACAGACACTGTACCCATCCAACTCCCTACCCATTCACACAGACACTGTACCCATCCAACTCCCCACCCTTTCACAGGGACACTGTACCCATCCAACTCCCTACCCATTCACAGGGACACTGTACCCATCCAACTCCATACCCATTCACACAGACACTGTACCCATCCAACTCACTAACCTTTAACAGGGACACTGTATCCATCCAACTCCCTCCCCTTTCACAGAGACACTGCACCCATCCAACTCCCCACCCTTTCACAGGGACACTGTACCATCCAACTCCCTACCCTTTCACAGAGACACTGTACCATCCAACTCCCTACCCTTTCACAGGGACACTGTACCCATCCAACTCCCGCCCCTTTCACAGAGACACTGTACCCATCCAACTCCCCACCCTTTCACAGGGACACTGTACCATCCAACTCCCTACCCTTTCACAGAGACACTGCACCCATCCAACTCCCTACCCATTCACAGGGACACTGTACCCATCCAACTCCCTACCCATTCACACAGACACTGTACCCATCCAACTCCCTACCCATTCACACAGACACTGTACCCATCCAACTCCCTACCCTTTCACAGAGACACTGTACCCATCCAACTCCCTACCCATTCACACAGACACTGTACCCATCCAACTCCCTACCCATTCACACAGACACTGTACCCATCCAACTCCCTACCCATTCACACAGACACTGTACCCATCCAACTCCCTACCCATTCACACAGACACTGTACCCATCCAACTCCCCACCCTTTCACAGAGACACTGTACCCATCCAACTCCCCACCCTTTCACAGGGACACTGCACCCATCCAACTCCCTACCCATTCACAGAGACACTGTACCCATCCAACTCCCCACCCTTTCACAGGGACACTGCACCCATCCAACTCCCTACCCATTCACAGAGACACTGTACCCATCCAACTCCCCACCCTTTCACAGGGACACTGTACCCATCCAACTCCCTACCCATTCACAGAGACACTGTACCCATCCAACTCCCCACCCTTTCACAGGGACACTGCACCCATCCAACTCCCTACCCATTCACAGGGACACTGTACCCATCCAACTCCCTACCCATTCACACAGACACTGTACCCATCCAACTCCCTACCCATTCACACAGACACTGTACCCATCCAACTCCCCACCCTTTCACAGGGACACTGTACCCATCCAACTCCCTACCCATTCACAGGGACACTGTACCCATCCAACTCCATACCCATTCACACAGACACTGTACCCATCCAACTCCCTACCCATTCACAGAGACACTGTACCCATCCAACTCCCCACCCTTTCACAGGGACACTGTACCCATCCAACTCCCCACCCTTTCACAGAGACACTGTACCCATCCAACTCCCTACCCTTTCACAGGGACACTGTACCCATCCAACTCCCCACCCTTTCACAGGGACACTGTACCCATCCAACTCCCCACCCTTTCACAGAGACACTGTACCCATCCAACTCCCCACCCTTTCACAGAGACACTGTACCCATCCAACTCCCTACCCTTTCACAGGGACACTGCACCCATCCAACTCCCTACCCATTCACACAGACACTGTACCCATCCAACTCCCTACCCATTCACACAGACACTGTACCCATCCAACTCCCTACCCATTCACACAGACACTGTACCCATCCAACTCCCTACCCATTCACACAGACACTGTACCCATCCAACTCCCCACCCTTTCACAGGGACACTGTACCCATCCAACTCCCCACCCTTTCACAGGGACACTGTACCCATCCAACTCCCCACCCTTTCACAGGGACACTGTACCCATCCAACTCCCTACCCTTTCACAGAGACACTGTACCCATCCAACTCCCCACCCTTTCACAGGGACACTGTACCCATCCAACTCCCCACCCTTTCACAGGGACACTGTACCCATCCAACTCCCCACCCTTTCACAGGGACACTGTACCCATCCAACTCCCCACCCTTTCACAGGGACACTGTACCCATCCAACTCCCTACCCTTTCACAGGGACACTGTACCCATCCAACTCCCCACCCTTTCACAGGGACACTGCACCCATCCAACTCCCCACCCTTTCACAGAGACACTGTACCCATCCAACTCCCCACCCTTTCACAGGGACACTGCACCCATCCAACTCCCTCCCCTTTCACAGAGACACTGTACCCATCCAACTCCCTACCCTTTCACAGAGACACTGTACCCATCCAACTCCCTCCCCTTTCACAGGGACACTGTACCCATCCAACTCCCTACCCTTTCACAGGGACACTGTACCCATCCAACTCCCTCCCCTTTCACAGAGACACTGTACCCATCCAACTCCCTACCCTTTCACAGGGACACTGTACCCATCCAACTCCCCACCCTTTCACAGAGACACTGTACCCATCCAACTCCCCACCCTTTCACAGGGACACTGTACCCATCCAACTCCCTACCCTTTCACAGGGACACTGTACCATCCAACTCCCCACCCTTTCACAGGGACACTGTACCCATCCAACTCCCTACCCTTTCACAGGGACACTGTACCCATCCAACTCCCTACCCTTTCACAGGGACACTGTACCATCCAACTCCCTCCCCTTTCACAGAGACACTGTACCCATCCAACTCCCTACCCTTTCACAGAGACACTGTACCCACCCAACTCCCTCCCCTTTCACAGAGACACTGTACCCATCCAACTCCCTACCCTTTCACAGGGACACTGTACCATCCAACTCCCTCCCCTTTCACAGAGACACTGTACCCATCCAACTCCCTACCCTTTCACAGGGACACTGTACCCATCCAACTCCCTACCCTTTCACAGAGACACTGTACCCACCCAACTCCCTCCCCTTTCACAGAGACACTGTACCCATCCAACTCCCTACCCTTTCACAGGGACACTGTACCCATCCAACTCCCTACCCTTTCACAGAGAGACTGTACCATCCAACTCCCTACCCTTTCACAGAGACACTGTACCATCCAACTCCCTACCCTTTCACAGGGACACTGTACCATCCAACTCCCTCCCCTTTCACAGAGACACTGTACCATCCAACTCCCTACCCTTTCACACAGACACTGTACCATCCAACTCCCTCCCCTTTCACAGAGACACTGTACCATCCAACTCCCTACCCTTTCACACAGACACTGTACCCATCCAACTCCCCACCCTTTCACAGGGACACTGTACCATCCAACTCCCTACCCTTTCACAGGGACACTGTACCCATCCAACTCCCTACCCTTTCACAGGGACACTGTACCATCCAACTCCCCACCCTTTCACAGGGACACTGTACCATCCAACTCCCTACCCTTTCACAGAGACACTGTACCCATCCAACTCCCTACCCTTTCACAGGGACACTGTACCCATCCAACTCCCTACCCTTTCACAGGGACACTGTACCCATCCAACTCCCTACCCTTTCACAGGGACACTGTACCATCCAACTCCCTACCCTTTCACAGGGACACTGTACCCATCCAACTCCCTACCCTTTCACAGGGACACTGTACCATCCAACTCCCTACCCTTTCACAGGGACACTGTACCATCCAACTCCCTACCCTTTCACAGGGACACTGTACCATCCAACTCCCTCCCCTTTCACAGAGACACTGTACCATCCAACTCCCCACCCTTTCACAGAGACACTGTACCATCCAACTCCCCACCCTTTCACAGAGACACTGTACCCATCCAACTCCCTACCCTTTCACAGGGACACTGTACCCATCCAACTCCCCACCCTTTCACAGGGACACTGTACCCATCCAACTCCCTACCCTTTCACAGGGACACTGTACCCATCCAACTCCCCACCCTTTCACAGGGACACTGCACCCATCCAACTCCCTCCCCTTTCACAGGGACACTGTACCATCCAACTCCCTACCCTTTCACAGGGACACTGTACCATCCAACTCCCTCCCCTTTCACAGAGACACTGTACCATCCAACTCCCTACCCTTTCACAGGGACACTGTACCCATCCAACTCCCTCCCCTTTCACACAGACACTGTACCCATCCAACTCCCCACCCTTTCACAGGGACACTGTACCATCCAACTCCCTACCCTTTCACAGAGACACTGTACCCATCCAACTCCCTCCCCTTTCACAGGGACACTGTACCATCCAACTCCCTACCCTTTCACAGGGACACTGTACCCATCCAACTCCCCACCCTTTCACAGAGACACTGTACCCATCCGACTCCCTACCCTTTCACAGAGACACTGTACCCATCCAACTCCCTACCCTTTCACAGAGACACTGTACCCATCCAACTCCCTACCCTTTCACAGGGACACTGTACCCATCCAACTCCCTACCCTTTCACAGGGACACTGTACCCATCCAACTCCCTACCCTTTCACAGGGACACTGTACCCATCCAACTCCCTCCCCTTTCACAGAGACACTGTACCCATCCAACTCCCTACCCTTTCACAGGGACACTGTACCCATCCAACTCCCTACCCTTTCACAGGGACACTGTACCCATCCAACTCCCTCCCCTTTCACAGAGACACTGTACCCATCCAACTCCCTACCCTTTCACAGAGACACTGTACCCATCCAACTCCCTACCCTTTCACAGGGACACTGTACCCATCCAACTCCCTCCCCTTTCACAGAGACACTGTACCATCCAACTCCCTACCCTTTCACAGGGACACTGTACCCATCCAACTCCCTCCCCTTTCACAGAGACACTGTACCATCCAACTCCCTACCCTTTCACAGGGACACTGTACCCATCCAACTCCCTACCCTTTCACAGAGACACTGTACCATCCAACTCCCTACCCTTTCACAGGGACACTGTACCCATCCAACTCCCTACCCTTTCACAGAGACACTGTACCATCCAACTCCCTACCCTTTCACAGGGACACTGTACCCATCCAACTCCCCACCCTTTCACAGGGACACTGTACCATCCAACTCCCTACCCATTCACAGGGACACTGTACCCATCCAACTCCCTACCCTTTCACAGAGACACTGTACCATCCAACTCCCTACCCTTTCACAGGGACACTGTACCATCCAACTCCCTACCCTTTCACAGGGACACTGTACCCATCCAACTCCCTACCCTTTCACAGAGACACTGTACCATCCAACTCCCTACCCTTTCACAGGGACACTGTACCCATCCAACTCCCCACCCTTTCACAGAGACACTGTACCCATCCAACTCCCTACCCTTTCACAGAGACACTGTACCATCCAACTCCCTACCCTTTCACAGGGACACTGTACCCATCCAACTCCCTCCCCTTTCACAGAGACACTGTACCCATCCAACTCCCCACCCTTTCACAGAGACACTGTACCATCCAACTCCCTACCCTTTCACAGAGACACTGTACCCATCCAACTCCCCACCCTTTCACAGGGACACTGTACCCATCCAACTCCCTACCCTTTCACAGGGACACTGTACCCATCCAACTCCCCACCCTTTCACAGGGACACTGCACCCATCCAACTCCCCACCCTTTCACAGGGACACTGTACCCATCCAACTCCCTACCCTTTCACAGAGACACTGTACCATCCAACTCCCTACCCTTTCACAGGGACACTGTACCCATCCAACTCCCTACCCTTTCACAGGGACACTGTACCCATCCAACTCCCTACCCTTTCACAGGGACACTGTACCCATCCAACTCCCTACCCTTTCACAGAGACACTGTACCATCCAACTCACTACCCTTTCACAGGGACACTGTACCCATCCAACTCCCTACCCTTTCACAGGGACACTGTACCCATCCAACTCCCTACCCTTTCACAGGGACACTGTACCCATCCAACTCCCTACCCTTTCACAGGGACACTGTACCCATCCAACTCCCTACCCTTTCACAGGGACACTGTACCCATCCAACTCCCTACCCATTCACACAGACACTGTACCCATCCAACTCCCTACCCTTTCACAGGGACACTGTACCCATCCAACTCCCCACCCTTTCACAGGGACACTGTACCCATCCAACTCCCTACCCTTTCACAGAGACACTGTACCATCCAACTCCCTACCCTTTCACAGAGACACTGTTCCCATCCAACTCCCTCCCCTTTCACACAGACACTGTACCATCCAACTCCCCACCCTTTCACAGGGACACTGTACCCATCCAACTCCCTCCCCTTTCACAGGGACACTGTACCATCCAACTCCCTACCCTTTCACAGGGACACTGTACCCACCCAACTCCCCACCCTTTCACAGGGACACTGTACCCATCCAACTCCCTACCCTTTCACAGGGACACTGTACCCATCCAACTCCCCACCCTTTCACAGGGACACTGTACCATCCAACTCCCTACCCTTTCACAGAGACACTGTACCCATCCAACTCCCTACCCTTTCACAGGGACACTGTACCCATCCAACTCCCTACCCTTTCACAGGGACACTGTACCCATCCAACTCCCCACCCTTTCACAGGGACACTGTACCATCCAACTCCCTACCCTTTCACAGGGACACTGTACCCATCCAACTCCCCACCCTTTCACAGGGACACTGTACCATCCAACTCCCTCCCCTTTCACAGAGACACTGTACCCATCCAACTCCCTACCCTTTCACAGGGACACTGTACCCATCCAACTCCCTACCCTTTCACAGAGACACTGTACCATCCAACTCCCTACCCTTTCACAGGGACACTGTACCCATCCAACTCCCCACCCTTTCACAGGGACACTGTACCATCCAACTCCCTACCCTTTCACAGGGACACTGTACCCATCCAACTCCCTACCCTTTCACAGAGACACTGTACCATCCAACTCCCCACCCTTTCACAGGGACACTGCACCCATCCAACTTCCTCCCCTTTCACAGAGACACTGTACCATCCAACTCCCTACCCTTTCACAGGGACACTGTACCCATCCAACTCCCCACCCTTTCACAGGGACACTGCACCCATCCAACTCCCTACCCATTCACACAGACACTGTACCCATCCAACTCCCTACCCATTCACACAGACACTGTACCCATCCAACTCCCTACCCATTCACACAGACACTGTACCCATCCAACTCCCTACCCTTTCATACAGACACTGTACCCATCCAACTCCCTACCCATTCACACAGACACTGTACCCATCCAACTCCCTACCCTTTCATACAGACACTGTACCTATCCAACTCCCTACCCATTCACACAGACACTGTACCCATCCAACTCCATACCCTTTCACAGGGACACTGTACCCATCCAACTCCCTACCCTTTCACAGGGACACTGTACCCATCCAACTCCCTACCCATTCACACAGACACTGTACCCATCCAACTCCCTACCCTTTCACAGGGACACTGTACCCATCCAACTCCCTACCCTTTCACAGGGACACTGTACCCATCCAACTCCCTACCCTTTCACAGGGACACTGTACCCATCCAACTCCCTACCCTTTCACAGGGACACTGTACCCATCCGACTCCCTACCCTTTCACAGGGACACTGTACCTATCCAACTCCCTACCCTTTCATACAGACACTGTACCCATCCAACTCCCTACCCATTCACACAGACACTGTACCCATCCAACTCCCTACCCATTCACACAGACACTGTACCCATCCGACTCCCTACCCTTTCACAGGGACACTGTACCCATCCAACTCCCTACCCATTCACACAGACACTGTACCCATCCAACTCCCTACCCTTTCACAGGGACACTGTACCCATCCGACTCCCTACCCTTTCACAGGGACACTGTACCCATCTAACTCCCTACCCATTCACACAGACACTGCACCCATCCAACTCCCTACCCATTCACACAGACACTGTACCCATCCGACTCCCTACCCTTTCACAGGGACACTGTACCCATCCAACTCCCTACCCTTTCATACAGACACTGTACCCATCCAACTCCCTACCCATTCACAGTGACACTGTCCTCCAATCGTCCCAATTCATTATGGAACTCTCTCCCTCTCCCTCGACTTCCTCAATTAAACTTCTTCTTATTCTCCTTCCCTTTCAATTCAGCCTGGTACTCTTCCATCCTCACACACCCAACCCCGCTGATTCTACCGTAAATTCCTCTCCCTTCAGTTCAAGGTAGCACTCTTAGCACATATTAGTTCATACTGGCATTCTTCCCCCCCCCCCCACACACTGAATTAGGGTTGGCACTCTTCACTCCAAAGCACCTCTGTCAGCTTTACCTCTTTCTGCCTCACCCTAAACACTTGTTTCGGATTCTGATCCTTTCACTTTCTGTTAATTGTCATCCATTTCCTCCCATCCATCTCCCTTTCATTGTCATCCATTTCCCTTCTTCTGTCTCCCCTCAGCACTATTCTTACTCAACACTGCTACAAATGGAAAGGGAACTAACCACTGCAAACTGTTGGTAAGAATGCTGGAATGGAGTGTCCAGAGGCTGAGACCACTTTGATTGACAGCAAAGCTCTCATGGAGGCGCATCTTCTAATTTTTCTCTGTTCTCCACTGGATTAAATACAAATGTATTAAATACCTCTATCGCCTGTGGGCCTGCAACCGTAAGCAGCAACGCTATCTTCCTTGCGTCTGGCTTCGTACCGAATCCGATGGCTGGAATGTAGAGTTCGAATTGTTGTTTAAAAGTCCGCCAATTGTAGTCGACATTTCCCTCAAGATTCAAATGCTCTGGTGGCTTCAAATTCTCCATGTCGCTTTTCACAATTTTCAGCAGATCTTCACCGCCTGGTACCATGTTATGTTCATTAATAAATAGACATTCTTATTATGAACACAGCTAGCTTTTGCTAGTTACTTTATTGAGCACATGTGGACTGGTACAGTATCTGTGGAGGCTTCCATCTTGACTGTTGCCTTGTGGGTAGCCTAGCCTCATGGGTAATGTAGTCTTAATATATATACAGCTGGGTAGTGTAGTCTTATACATACAGCTATATACAGCTCTACTGCTCCACCTAGTGTCCACCACAGAATGACATGTTATTGATCACTACACGGGGGGGCGGCGGGGGGAGGCAGTTGGAGAGAGGCTCATTCCATGCAGATTTTTGTTGTCAAATTGCGACATGTGGAACAAATCCTAAAAAGCTGAAGCAAAATACTGCTGATGCTGGAAATCTGAAATAAAAACAGAAAGTGCTGGAAATACTCGGCAGGCCAGGCAGCATCTGTGGAGAGAGAGAGACAAAGGCCAGAATTTTCCGGGGTGGTAGTGGGCACGATCGGTGGCAGGTCGGGTGGGAAAGTTATTATTTTTGACAGCGGGTTGGGAACCCGCTGTCAGCTCGCTCCCACTCGCCTTTCCCCCAGGCGCGTCTGTCATCGCGGAGTCGACCTGACCAGCAGCGGCGGGCGACCCAATTGAAATTATTATCAGGTAGTTTACAGGCACTTAAGATCCTTTTTTCACTTACTTTTTAAACTTCCCTGCATGGACCCGGGATTCATGCAGCTCGGGAACCATGTCTGCCAACCTGAGGCAGGAGTTCCGTGGCCATTGCTCCAGCTGATTTCTTGACAGCATCAAATGTACAGTAAAAATTCCCACCAGACAGATGATCACTTTCCTGAGGCAGAAGCTGTCCAGCACAGATTCTGCAGGCTGCAAGTCTTTCCAGCAAAGTCTCCATCCAGTCTCACCTCATTCGAAGAACTCTTTCACAATTTAGAGAATGCTTCTGTCATCTATTCCATCAACATGGGTGCCATTTATACTGTCTCACCTTGGTCTTCAGAATCGGACCAAGATGAGCCCCAACACCAGCAGCACCAGGCACACCATGAGCACCAACAACAACACCAATCACCTGATGCTGCAGAGGATAGAGGGCATCAGCACTGGAGCACATTGCTGCCCGGGAGGCCAGGGATGGCCTCATCATGGCCAGATTTAGTTAACTTTATGCTGTACACCCATATGGCTGCCACATGATGCGCCAGGTTGGCACCACCCACACCAACACCATAAAGCATCCCTACAATGACCAAGCCATTCCTTTCACACTCACCACCATTGCTGGGGTACTGTTATGTCGCACCATTCACTGCAACTCACTAAGCCACTTCCAAAGGTGCACACAAATCTGTCCAAGACCGGAAAGTGTTGAAAGTAAAGATTTTTATGTTTAACACATTATCAGAAACTTTACATAAACATTGGATAAAACACCAAGGCCTAGAAATTCGGTTGGTAGCGCCAGCGATTAGCGCCTAAAGAGCCCGAGAATTGGGGCATTACCCAATGTTCGGGCGGGCGCAATGAAGATAGCGACACCTCCCATATTGACTATACATTTAACGCCTGCGCTAAGTGTTAGCGCGCGCCCGCATGCGCAGGCAGATCATGACGTCATTTCAGTGTGCAACGCCTTTTAGGTGCCCCTGACCGGATATTCGGTGGCGCCCGGAACCTTTGCGCCCAGCACTATTAGTGACAGTTCGATGGAACGATACCAGGCCCTTCTCGGAGTCGGGGGGCGCTATTTAAAGGGGACAGCTCTAGTATAAAAGCTGCAGCCACTTGGCCTGTTCATTGTGATTGTTGCTGGAGAGAGTTGGTGAGCTACTGTGGAGCAGATTTTTTTGAATTTAGCCTTAGAATACTTGGGACCTTCAAACCTGTCCGGAGCAGTTGGAGCGCTACACCTAACAGCGTTTTGACCAACTGGCATCGGAATGGGAGCTGCTTTGGATGGCCACGTCCTCATGGCCGGACACTGTGAAGGGGCAGAGAGACGGCGGGAGAGAGGGCCGGGATTGGCCAGAAGGAGGAGGGGCAATGGAGGTCGGCCAATCCGAGGGTATGCTGCGAGGGTATTCAGGCAGCAGGTGTCATACCTTGACATGTCGGAGGAGCAGTGTGTTCGAAGGCTCCGATTCGGTAAGGAGGTTGTATCTGAGCTGTGCCACCTGCTTGCTGAGGATCTGCAGCCGCGTCTACGGTGCAGGACCTCTCTGTCGGTGGCCGTTAAAGTGACTGTTGCCCTCAATTTCTATGCCAGCGGATCCTTTCAGTCAGCCACTGGGGACATTGTGAATATCTCTCAGTTTGCAGTCCATTGTTGCATTCGGCAAGTGACAGCTGCCCTTTATAGAAGAAGGCGTCAATTCATCACCTTCCCTCTGACCCTGGAGAAGCAGGCGGAGCGCGCGCAGGGCTTCTCTGCCATTGCGGACTTCCCCATGGTGCAGGGGGCGATTGATTGCACCCACGTGGCTTTGCAGGCGCCATTACTGAATGCTGAGGACTTCCGCAACCGCAAGGGGTTCCACTCCCTCAATGTGCAGCTGGTCTGTGACCACCGCCAAATGATCATGGCAGTCAACGCCCAATTCCCAGGGAGCAGCCACGATGCCTTCATCCTGCGGCAGACCTCAGTTTGTGACCTTTCTGAGGGGCCAGCTCGCCCACGAGGCTGGCTTCTTGGGGACAAGGGCTATCCTCTCTGCCCATGGCTCATGACACCACTCCGTTTGGCCGCCACCCCAGCAGAAGAGCTGTACAACAGCAGCCATCAGGCGACCAGGAACATTGTCGAGCACACTATCGGTGTGCTCAAACAGCGCTTCCGCTGTCTAGACCATTCGGGGGGAGCCCTGCAGTACTCGCCAGAGCAAGTGGGTCACATCGTCGTCGTCTGCTGCATGCTCCACAACTTGGCGATTCGACGCACCCAGCTAATGCCAGCTGTCCCTCAAGGTCCAGCAGAGCAGGCGGACGAGGAGGAGGAGGAGGAGGACGAGTAGGCGGACGAGGAGGAGGAGGAGGAGCATGCGGACAAGGAGGAGGAGGAGGAGGAGGAGGAGGAAGATGGGAGGGCTCCTGAAAGTGGAAGGGCCATCCGTCAGAGGCTCATCAGGACTCGGTTCGAGGCCCCTCTGGCGGAATGATGGGTGTCATTCGTCCTGCGCACTTCGGATCTTTCAAAGCCTCTGAAGGCCAGCATGACTGTAAATAGTAACGTGTAACATTGCAAATTAAAACTTTTCTTTATTGTCAAACAAGTCCTTCCTTCCAGCATAACAACGTCATGTCAACAGAAACCATAACTAACAAAATAACAGTTAACTCTTCGGCAAAGCCGCAAAAATAAACAAACCATTTCCAACAATCACAACAGGTGAGGGAGTCCTTGAATTTGGCCAAAGAAACGTCTCAGCACCTCCCTCTACTGCTGGCCCCTTGATGGAGAATGACTTCTCTTTCGCGGTCGGCCCCTTCCCTCCCTGCTGCTCCTACGTAATTGAACCCCAGTGGCGGGGTGAAGGCTGGGGTCGCCTGCTGACTGTGTGGAAGCGCAGAAGCCCCTGAGGGACGGCCTGGACGACCTCTGGTCTTGGAGGGTGCGGACGCAGGCTGCTTGATCTGAGCATGGCTGGAAGCAGTGTGCCCTGCAGGTGGTGGCAGCTGCACTGCAGACGTACCAGCGGTGGCATGAGCAATGGTCACCTGCCGAGAGAGGACACCTGCACCATGGTCGGATGATACACTGGCTCTCTGAGGGGACCGGTTTGGCTCATCCGCCACAATCGCCTGCTCCACTGATTCCTGGCCTTGTATGGTACTGGAAGGGCCCGGGGTGATCCTAGCTGATGCAGATAGGGTGGCTGCAGTGAGAGTTCACGTTGTCTCAATCTGGGTGTGGACGAGGCCAGCAAGTGACTGCGTGGCAGCAGTGAGGACCTGTGTGGCAGGTGCCAGTGCTTCAGAGAAGCCCTGGACAGTTCTTTCCATTGCTTCGGACAAGGCCGGAGCAGTCCGTTCCACTGCCTCAGACAAGCCCTGGACAGATCTTTCCAGGGATTGTCCGAAGCTCTGAACAGTCCTTTCCATAGCAGCCTCGAAGCCCTGGACAGTCCTCTCCATTGCTGCCCCGAAGCCCTGGACAGTCCTCTCCATTGCTGCTCCAAAGTCCAACACACTCTTTGCCAGTGTTTCTATCGACTGAGCCATCCTACCCACTACAGCCATCAGCTCAGTGTGCCTGAGCCAGGCCTGGGTGCTCATTTCAGCCAGGCTACGCACCTCCTCTGCACTCTGTGCAGCAGTCATCACTCCCTGCCTTGCCCTCCGGGGAGCCGGTGGCCGAACTTGCCTACCCCTCTCGCGTTGCTGCAGGCCGCTTGCTCCGGCAACTGGCTCATCATCAGAGCACCCCCCCTCCCCTCCAGGGAACTACTATCCCCAGTCTGCAGATGTGTAGGCTCCCCTGAAGTTGGAACAGATGCTCCGGCTTCCTCCTGATCCTCACCTCCGGAGGCACTGGCACTGGCAGCTTCAGGGCACAGATCCCGAGTTGGTGATGCAGCATCTGAAAGCAGGGAGGTGGAAGAGTGGCTTTAGCAAAAGGACAGGTTGGCGGCAAGGCATGCCAGATTGCGGCAAGGCTCTGACATGGCTGCACACTGAGAAAGCATGCTGGCGGGGGGAACAAGTGGAAGGAGACAGCTGAAAAAGGTGAGAGCCTTACCCTCACTGTCGACAATGGGGTCGGCAGCTGCAGTGGTCACAGGACCACTCAGACGTCCTCCAAGAATCTGGTGCACTCTCTCCTCGAGATCCGTGAGAGTGACCACTTGTGGAGGTCCGCCACTGGTTCGACGCTGGTCCTTGCGGATCGTCGCCAGCTTGGACTGCAGGGGAAAGAAGGGGGAGTTCTGTTACATGATGCCTTGAGAGATCATCTCATGCCCCCCATGGTGCAAGAGCCCTTACATGATGCCTTGAGAGATCATCTCATGCCCCCCATGGTGCAAGAGCCCTTACATGATGCCTTGAGAGATCATCTCATGCTCCCATGGTGCAAGAGCCCTTACATGATGCCTTGAGAGATCATCTCATGCCCCCATGGTGCAAGAGCCTTTACATGATGCCTTGAGAGATCATCTCATGCCCCCCATGGTGCAAGAGCCCTTACATGATGCCTTGAGTCAAATGTCCATGTGTGTGCCCAGAAAGGGCCATGGGTACTTGCTGCCAGATGGCCATTGGGGCATCATGGCAACAGGGTGCGCGAAGTCAGGTGCAGATGGAGGGAATCAGAAATTTGCATAACCAACACTCACCCTAACGACCCGAGTGAGGTCGTTGAATTTCTTCCTGCACTGAACAGGGGTCCTGGTCGCCATGCTGCTGGAGTTGACCCTCTGAGAAACATCCCTCCAAGCTCGGCGGTAATCCTTTTGATTCGGCCTCCTGCCATTGTCAGGATACAGAACATCTCGACGGCGCTCCACTGCGGACACCAACTGGCCCAGAGCCTCAGTGCTGAAGCGCTCTGCTCTCTGTCTCACCTTCTCCATCCTGAGCAAGTTTTTTGCACCAGAGAAGGGCGAGCGCCGATTCTGAGGCCTACAGGGCGTTGAGTGTGGAAGCTGAGGCTGACTGACCCACCCCTTTAAGAGCCGGCCAGCGCCTGGAAGTCTCGTGGTTATCGGTAATTGAGATCACCTGCGCTGCGCCCGTCCGCGCCGATATTGGGTAGCGCCGGAAGTTTTGCGCCTTAGGAGGCCCGTGCAACGTCTGAATTCGCGCCTCTATCCCCTTTGGGGGCGATGCAACCCAATATCACGCCAGGCGGCGATAAGTTTCGTCTGGCTATAAACTTTGCGCAGCGCCAGTTCTAACGCCTCAAGCGGGGCTATACCCAATTTCTAGGCCCAAGTACCTACCCTTGTGTGTTTTTAGTTGGTATGATTGCACTAGGATGAGGGTGAGTGTGAGGGGTTGCTAGTAAGATGGGGATGTGATAATGTAGATAGAGAGAGAGGGATGGGTGGAGGTGCAAGGTGTGAGTAAGAATGTGCAGGAGTAGCGTAGGGAAGGCAGAGTGATGGGATGTGATGAGAGCAACAGCAGGATAAGGTGAGTGTGGCTTTGTACTAACGTTTCCTGATCTAATGAGATAATTGAAATGTTTGCAGCACTGCACCCAGGTCCTCCTGACTACATCCTTGCTTTTGACCTCTGCAATCTGCAACCATGCTGTCTTGGTTTCCTGGGGAGGTCTCTTCTGCCCATCGGAAGGGAAGAGGACTTCCCTGCGTACTCTTGACTCCCTCCATAAGCATATGGAGGGAGTCATCAAAGAACCTTTGCCTCTGTGCAGTCATTGTCCGTGTTTGCAGCACTGCAATGCCATAGTGCACTGACAGCACTATGTTAGATTAAACTTCAAATGTAATGTGGCCATGGTCCCTTTAAAGATCCTGGCTGAAAACGCGTCATGACTGACGTCACCAGACCCGCTCCATCTCATTGGGCCGGGTAACGCGCTGGGTGGGCTTAATAGGCCTCATTAAAGTAAGTACATTTTCAACAGCGGGATGGAGCCAGCAACGGGGTCGCGACCCGCCACGGACACCGCCCGCACCGACTCACCCAGGTAGGCATAATTCCAGCCAAAGTTAACGTTTCAGGTTGATGACCTTTCGTCAGAACTGGAAAAAGTTAGAGATGTAACAGGTTTTAAGCAAGTACAGAGGCAGGGAAAGGGGGGAGGGAAGGAAAAAAACAAAAGGGAATGTCTGTGTTAGGGTGGAAGGCAGGCCAAAAGGGATGATGGTACAAGGCAAAAGGGATAGATAATGAGGCAAGTAAAGAAATAAGAGATGGGTCGAGAGCAGGTATAAATGGGAATAGCAGAATCATTACCAACAGCTGTTGTCCGAAAAAATGGGGGCAGAGGTTATGGTCTGAAAATGTTGAGCTCAGTGTTGAGTTCAGAAGGCTGTAAAGTGCCTAATCAAAAGATACGGTGATGTTCCTTGATGCCACTACCAAACACATCTTCCCCTCCCCTCCCCTTTTAGCATTCTGAAGGGACCATTCCCTCCATGACACCCTTGTTCACTCCTCAATCATCCCCAACACCCACTCCCCTTCCCAAGGCACCTTCCCCTGTAAGCATAGGAGATGTAACACCTGCCCTTTTATCTCCTCCCAGCCCACTATCCAGGGCCTCAAACACTCCTTCCAGGTGAAACAGGGATTTACTTGTATTTCTTATAATATAGTATACAGTATTCGCTGCTCACGATGCGGCCTCCTCTACATTGGGGAGACCAAACGCAGATTGGGTGACCACTTTGCGGAACACCTCCGTTCAGTCCGCAAGCGTGACACCGAGCTTCCGGTCGCCTGTCATTTTAATTCTCCGCCCTACTCCTACTTTAACCTCTATGTGTTCCGCCTCCTACACTGTTTCAATGAAGCTCAACGTAAGCTCGAGGAACAGCTGTTGTTAATGATTCTGCTAGTCTATTTACACCTCTTCTACACCCATCTTTTGTTTCTTTACTTGTTCCATTACCATCCTCTTTTGTCTTGCAGCCTCATCCCTTTTGCCCTTTAATCTCGCCTGCCTTCTACACTGCCTTCCATCCACAGATGCTGCCTGATCTGCTAAGTATTTCCAGTATTTTCTGTTTTTATTCCCAAAATACTGAGGTCAGTGTTTGTGAAATGCTGATCCTGTGTTTAAAAGTTCTGTAATGAGAATGTCATGAGGCTCTAACAATCTTGGGCTGATTATTATAAGCGTATTCTATTTTGCTGAACTTGGTGCTGCCTTCTGTTACTATTTTAATGCTCATTTAATTTAAATTTTCCCATTAGTAAGAGTTTCAGAAGGGCAGCATGTTTTACTCATTTATAAGATGGTAGAGAATTTGGGTATTGTTTGGGCCAATATTTAATTAATTATATTATTAATGATAGATGTATCATAGTATTTTATCATGGTGACACAATATATTGCCTGTGCTGCCAATTAAATATTTAGTTGAGTTAGATAACTGGTGCCTTACTGACTACCATAGATTATTTTGGTGTGTCGTGCCAGAAAGGAATAGTCTAGAGTTAAGATAACTGTGCTATAGTTTCATTCAGCAATATACTGACATTAATGAACAATTGCAGAAAAATAGCACCCTTTGCAGATCCTAGTCCCATTAGGGACCAGGTTCATTTTCCCCCTTTCCAGTTTTATACCTTGGCAAAAAATAATTGGAAACCATAATCTTAGTTTACATGATATTAGGCTTTAGCCCCAGTGAGAGGAAATATTCAGTAGTGTGCTGGCAGTTAATGCATAACTTGCATTATAATATCTCAATCTCTCTTCACTTAACACTATTAAATTAGCTATGCTGTTAAACTCTGAATTAAACAGGGCCAGTTGATAGACCTCTGAGTGTTTGTGCCATCCATCATGCAACACTTGTTGCTTGTGCTACTGTAAAATCAAATAAAGTTCTGACCTCAGTGTGCTCTTGTAAGAACAATGCCCACTACCTACCTAACGATATCACTGTACAAGCCGCTGTGCTGTTAAAAGCTGTTAATGTCTGTAAAGTTTCACATAGGTTACTGATCACATGTAAACTTAATTAAGTTGAGGCTTTGATTATAAAGTCAGCTAATTAGGAGCTACCTAATAAAATAAGATCCTAATATCCTTGTGCTCTTTTAACTACTAAGTACCATATTTTTAGTTATGTTCTGTTATCTGTGCGTTTTAATGTGTACAGGCTAACATACATATATTGTAATTCTTTATCTATCAATTAGATTCCTTTTTTTATTTCTCAGTGGTTAAAATATCATAATTTGAGAAGCAAAATCTGACTTTGTCAAAATTCCAGTTTTTTACCACTGATTTTTCACTACAGTATTTGCTTTATACAGTTATTTTAAACCTTCCTCAATAAAGTCAAATTGCTTAGAATTATGAGGCAAAGAAATAATGGTTCAGTCTACCAAAGTATAACAGGTCAAAAATATGAAATCAAATGCATATTGGGATACCTGCAGCTGTGGAGCAGAAGATGTTTGCCAACAGTAATAGTCCTGCTAAATACAACAGCAACAACTTGCAAGGTATACCAATCAATGCATGTTTGTTTTCAAACTGGTTATTTGCATAATAGGGATTGACTAAATGCAGATATTTTAAAAAGACTATGGGGGAGCGTTATTTAAAGGCAACCGCTTCCTGCCTTTTTTTGTCTGCGACATTTTTGCAATACGCATTCTGAGAGAGAGCGAGAGAGAGAGAGACTTCTGGAGAGATTCAACGCCATGTGAAGGAGTTTTAGGTACTGAGCAGCACTTTGCACGTTCATTTTGATTTGACCTTCCTTGCATCGATTTAGAAGAGACTGTGGGGGCTGCACTCTGAGCTCTTTCCCTGGTCCTTTCCATTGTTCTTTCCAGCAGCATTGATGTACAGGTCTCTCCAGGCCGAGATTCAAGGCTGCAATGAGCAGGGTGTGGATGGAGAGCAAGATCAACCCTCCCCTTTAAGAATTGGCCGGTGCCAGTGTGTCTGTGTTCCATTGCTGACTGACATCACATGAGCTTCACCAGAGCTCTGAGTTAATACTTCGCTCCTTGGCGTTAGCGCCTTAAGAGAGGTGTGTAGTGCCTGATTTAGCGCTCCAATCACCTCCAAGTGCGATAGAAGCCAAGTTTGCAGTCGGAGATGATAATTAGCGGCAGGCGCTAAACTTTGTGCCCGGCCGATAATTGCGCCCCAAACGGGGCGATACCGAATTTCTCCCCCATGTTTTGTAGCTGTGTCATATAACTCAAGATTCCAGTAATAACTATCCCTTAGAATAAACCTTTGGATACTATGTATAATATTCATTTTTTTAAATAAAATAAATCAGGAGATGAAGCACAGTATGAAGCTGCTCAGGATGATGGGTGAAGATCCCTTTTGTTTATTCACAATAAATTTATACATACACGCTTACCTATTTCTGTTCTTTCAACCCATGAGCAATTTCAAGGAGCTGGACAAATACTTTCCAAAAATAAAACAGAGAGCCAATGCAGTAGGGGCCACAACACACTCTGGGCTTGAACCCTGTGATTTCAGGCCCCTGATTGAGCCATGCAGTATTTGACCTTTTTGAGCATATTACAGTTTTGCAACATGCCCCAAACATCTCTCTTGTATATAATATTATAACATGAAGATGTCAGGGTAAAGTTCGCTTCTGCGCTCCAGGCTGCAGCTTTGCCCACTATTGGGCAGGTGCAGACAATGCTCTTCCATCCATATTGGACATTGCTTGGATGGCAGCCCATGATTTTTCCATATGCAATGCCAGCAGGTCAGGCTCCGTACCAGGAGTGTTTAAACAGAAAATTTAAATTTAGGTGCAATACTTGAAGAAAATAACCTGTAATGATGGAGAGAGAACATTACTGAAATGCCTCTGCTAAATATCTTTAGTGCTAGTCAATTGGAAAAATAATTTCAGAATTCTTTTTCAATTGAGAGAGTCTCCTGATCTGGCGCAGTAGGTTAGCATTGCTCTGTTATCTCTTGGATCTAGTTTTGTATTCAATCCAGAATCGTGGAGCAAGGGGTCTGCATTAGCTGCAAGACTCGTTGTTGCGTGAAATGCATTTGGGTGTCTCAACCCCGTTCCTAATAGATGCTCTAAACTTTTCAGCATTTAATACAAATTTGGCAATGTGATTCAGAGCAGCCAGATGGGTGGCTGAAGTGCAAACATAGAAAATCCAGTGGGGTATGAGGTGCTTCTCTGAGACTGGAATTAGGTGTGTTTTTGGGCCCCATAAAAGGAGCTTCGCTCTGCAAAGTGTTATACCTGACTTGAGCTCAATATTGTTGCTAGGTGACAAAAGGGGAATTGATGCCATCCCCGTGGGCACAAAACACTATACATGTTTTCATTTTGACAGACTGTTTTATACATTGTAGCCCTGAAATTACTCCATGGGATTAATAAAGGATGAATCTTTTGTCTGAGATTTCTTATTCCACTGTTTAATTGGAGGTGTTCAACCATATATTTTAAATGGGTTAACACCAATGTTCTTGTATAGCTGTGTGGCTGCGCAGCTGCCTGAAGCTCCTGCGCAGGTCACTTGCCGGTTTCTAAATGGGAAAATCGCACATGCACAAAGTTTGAATGGGCCACACAGCCCCTTAAAAGGGCCGCGCACCCAAAAAAAATTTCAGGGAACATTGGTTAGCACATCCACTGCAATTGGGAGAGGAATCTTAGATATGTGCATTAGAGTTCATTTGCTCATGTCCCACAATGTAATTTCATGGTCTGTGTGTTTAGAGTACAGAAAAATTACTTTTTGTCAAATCACATAAGTCTATACCAAAGGTGAGTTAATTTACACTGAGGTATCTGTCTCTCCATTTTCTAAATTTAGCAAAAAGGGCAGCATGAAAATAATGCCAATTTCTCTGCTTTATACTTACACCAGCTTTTTCACTAAAATTGGTGAATTGAAGTAAAATATTCCCCATTGTGACGAAGGTCTTTGCTTTCAATTCAATAACTCTATATCTTCTGCTATTACTTAATTCCCCTACCTGATTAGTTTTAAAAATACTACTGTGGCGACACGCCACCACTGGACATAATCCGCTCACGGCGGCACGGACAGTTTAAGCAGACGCCCCCAGCCGGGGGCCCTTTCCTCCAGCAACTTGTTTCCCGCAGGGACAGGCTGCCGGGAGCACTTCCTGTCTGGGAAGTATTTAAGTGGATGCGCGGGCTTTTCCAGTTCTTCTTTGTCATGAGGTAGAATAAAAGCAGTTGTGTTTTACTAGCTCAGGTCTCGACTCCCACGTTTGCCGCGGTATCTCAACACTGGTGACCCCGACGTTCAGGACGAATCCTAAGCTAACGTAGCGGATACAAACGCAGTCACGGTTAAATTACCGGACTTTTGGGAGAACCTGGCCGAAGCCTGGTTTGTTCAAGCTGAGTCCAGATTCCGGCTGAAACACATTACAGTCAACGCCACAAAGTACGACTACCTCGTCTCCGCTCTCACCTACGCCAAAGTCCCCAAGGTTTGGGCAGCGCTGCAGAATCCACCACCGGACGGCAAGTACGAACATCTGAAGGCTGCGCTCCTTAAATAATTTCAAACGCCCTCTTACCAGCACCACTGCCAACTCCTTGACCTCCCCGGCCTTGGTGATGCTTCACCATCAGACCTGCTTTCCCACATGCTGTCCCTCTCGGACGACAAAAACCCCGGCGCCCTCTTTCGCACGCTTTTCATTTGGCAGCTCCCCGCCAGCATCCGCCCGCTCATTGTGGAGTCTGGCTCCACGGACCTGAATGACATAGCCGAAAAGGCCGACCGGCTGCTCTCTGCACAGTCCGCTCGCGACGTCGCGCCCGACCTCACGGCAACGACCACGCGGTCTTCCCAGCCCACTAGGCCCGACCGCCCTACCACTCCGGGTCACTGCTACTACCACACCCGTTTTGGCGCTAGGGCCCAACGCTGCACGCCACCGTGTACTTTCAAACCCCCCCCCGCACCGGCCCCCGCGATGGCCGCGGGGCAAAAGGGGCCTCTACTGTACGTCACCGACGACAGAACCAACCGCCGATTTCTGTGCGACACAGGGGCCCAGCACAGCATCACCCCCGCCTCCGCCCTCGAAATCCAACGCGGCACACGGGGTATCACGCTGGCCGCAGCCAATGGCTCTGACATCCGCACATATGGCACCCGCATGGTCACGCTCGACCTCGCGGGCCGCCGCTACCGCTGGGAGTTCCTCACAGCCAAGGTCCTCTGCCCACTCCTCGGCGCAGACTTCCTACGCGCCCACGGCCTCCTTGTCGACATTCCGAGGCACCGCCTCGTCGACATCAACACTATGGCCCCCATCCCCGGCGCATTTACCCTGGCCCGTTCGGCCGGCCTGACGACCTACTGCCTCGCCAGAGCCACGGACGACTACTCGGCACTCCTAGCCGAGTTTCCTGCCCTCACTAACCCGACCTTTTCGGCAAAAGCCGCCAAACACGGTGTGGAGCACTATATCCCCACCACCGGCCCCCCAGTTTCTGCCCACGCCCGCAGACTCAACCCGGCCAAGCTGGAAATCGCGCGGGCCGAGTTCACCACCATGGAACAACTCGGCATCATCCGCCGCTCCAGCAGCCCTTGGGCCTCGCCCCTCCACATCGCCCCCAAGCCCGGCGGAGGCTGGCGCCCTTGCGGGGACTACCGCCGCCTTAACGACGCCACCACCCCCGACCGATACCCGGTGCCACACATCCAGGACTTCTCGGCCCGACTGGCCAGACGAACCGTCTTTTCCAAAGTCGACCTGGTGCGCGGTTACCACCAAGTCCCTGTACACCCCGCGGACATCCCCAAAACGGCCGTCATCACCCCATTCGGCCTGTTCGAGTTCCTGAGGATGCCCTTCGGCCTCAAGAATGCAGCCCAGGCTTTCCAGCGCCTGATGGACTCAGTCCTCCGGGACCTAAACTTCCTATTCGTCTATCTAGATGACATTCTCGTGGCCAGCTCCTCCAAACAGGAACACCTCGAACACCTTCGCATCTTGCTCGGGCGCCTAGCCCAACACGGGCTCATCCTCAGCCCGGCAAAGTGCCAATTCGGCCTAACCGAGATCGATTTTCTCGGTCACCACATCACCCCTGCTGGGGCCGTCCCCCTGCCCAACAAGCTGCAGGCCGTCCAGCAATTCCCCCGCCCCACAACCATCAAGGGCCTCCAGGAGTTCCTCGGGATGGTGAACTTCTACAACAGGTTCATCCCCAGAGCGGCAGCCCTCATGAAGCCCCTATACAACTCCCTCCAAGGTAAATCCGGCAAGATGGACGTAGCCTGGACCACTGACACGTCAGCCGCCTTCGACGCCACCAAAAACGCGCTCGCCGACGCCACCCTGCTTGCGTACCCGAGGGCCGATGCCCGGGTCGCGCTCACCACCGACGCCTCCGACCACGCGGTCGGCGCCGTGTTCGAGCAGTGGGTCAATGGCGCGTGGCAGCCACTTGCCTTCTACAGCCGCCAACTGCGCCCCCCCGGAGGTCAAATACTCCACTTTCGACCGCGAGCTTCTCGCGCTCCACCTGTCGGTCCGCCATTTCAGGTTCCTCCTGGAAGGCCGCCCCTTCACCGCGTACGTGGACCACAAGCCGCTCACATACGCGATGGCCAAGCACACCGAACCCTGGTCCGCTAGACAGCAACGCCAGCTCACGGCCGTGTCCGAGTTTACTACGGACATCCAGCATGTCTCCGGTAGAGGCAACGTTGTCGCCGACTGCCTTTCCCGTCCCGCCATCTGCGCGAATCACCTCGCGGTCGACTACGCGCAACTAGCAGCGGCCCAGCTCACGGACCCAGACCTCCTCTCGGCGGCTACCAGCCTGCCAGGGCTACACCTAGTCAAGGTCGCGCACGGGCCCAAAGCCACGGCAGTCACTTGCGACGTCTCACTCGGCCAACCCAGGCCGATCGTCCCTACAACCTGGCGCCGCCGCATCTTCGACGCGCTCCACGGGCTCTCCCACTCGGGTTCCTGCGCATCCGTCAAACTCCTCTCCCAGCGTTTCGTCTGGCGCGGCCTCAGCAGAGATGTTCGGACTTGGGCCACCTCCTGCCTCGCCTGCCAATGGGCTAAGGTACAGCTGCACACAAAAGCACCCCTGGGAGACTTCGAGGTACCCAGCCGCCGCTTCGACCACGTACACATCGACATCGTCGGTCCCCTGCCGCCATCGCAAGGCCAAACTTATCTCCTCACGATGGTCGACCGCTACACACGCTGGCCTGAGGCAGTGCCGCTGACCTCCACCACCACAGCCGACATCGCCAGGGCGTTCGTTAACACCTGGGTTGCGAGGTTCGGCGTACTGGCCGACATAACCTCCGACAGAGGCGCCCAGTTCACCTCCGAACTCTGGACGGCCACAGCACGCAACCTCGGGGTGACGCTCCACCGAACCACGGCGTACCACCCGCAGGCCAACGGGCTTTGTGAACGCTTCCACAGGTCACTCAAGGCCTCACCCCGTGCCGGCCTGCAGGACAGTACCTGGACTGACCGCCTACCATGGGTGCTACTAGGCCTACGCACCGCGGTCAAGGAAGACCTCCAGTCCTCGGCAGCGGAGTTAGTCTACAGACAACCGCTGCGCGTCCCAGGCGAATTCCTTCCGGAGGCTACCACACCTTGGTCGGCCGAACAGCAGCGGCTCAACTCTTTCTCTTCCACTCAGCAGTTCGCCCCACTTCCGGTCAACCGACACGGCGAACTCGCACCTCACGTCCCGCCAAATTTACAGCAGGCGCGCTTCGTCTTCGTGCGACACGACGCGCACCGCGGGCCCCTGCGACCCCCGTACGATGGACCGTACGAGGTGCTACAAACCGGGGACAAGGTCTTCAAGCTGCGACTCGGCGACAGGGTCGACACAGTCTCCATCGACCGGCTCAAACCAGCACACACAGAACCAGGGGAACAGGTCCCCGTGGCACGGCCTCCAACTAGAGGCCGTCCCGCCAGCAAGCCAGCACAGCCGGCGGCGAACCGCCCGGCCCCACCAACTAGACCGGCGACCACTCAGAGCCGCTGCGGCAGAACCATCAGACCACCGTCACAACTCGTCCACTCCTCCTAAGCGGATTCTGGGGGGAGCTCTGTGGCGACACGCCACCACTGGACATAATCCGCTCACGGCGGCACGGACAGTTTAAGCAGACGCCCCCAGCCAGGGGCCCTTTCCTCCAGCAACTTGTTTCCCGCAGGGACAGGCTGCCGGGAGCACTTCCTGTCTGGGAAGTATTTAAGTGGCTGCGCGGGCTTTTCCAGTTCCTCTTTGTCATGAGGTAGAATAAAAGCAGTTGTGTTTTACTAGCTCAGGTCTCGACTCCCACGTTTGCCGCGGTATCTCAACACTACCTCCTTAAAAAATGAGACTAGCTGAATCTCTGTTCAGGGGTGAACACACCATGCAAGTGTTTCTACTGCATTCTCTAGACTTTTAAACATTGCAATAGAATACAATGGGGTCATTTTGACTTTAAATGGAATTAAAAGTCAGGAGAGATGTAAAACGGGCTGCTGATTCACTATCACCCGTTTTACACTATTGCACCAAGTCAAAATTACCCCCATAAATATACAATCTTTTAAAATCTTCTGCGAATGCCCAAGTACTCTCTGCAGAAACAAAAGTAATGGAACATTGAAATAACCTCAAAAAATAGAACAGGAACAGTGAGCATGGGAGGATCTTGTATTGGTTTGAAAAAGCCTGAGAGATTGTTTAATACCAAAGTGTAATGTTGATTTCACTCTTCTGTGCATATGACAAATTTTAAAAAAAATTCTTGGCATGGTAAGTGTTTTATATACTTTATTGTTTTTCCAGTAAACTTAATAACAAGTTTCAAATTAATTGCATATGGTGAGTGAGAAGCCAAAAATGATTGTAAATGGTGGCATTCATCTCCAGAGACTTTTACGCACATCCATGCTAGGCACAGCCAATAAGTCATTAGTAGAAAGGGACTTTCAAGTCTCCAGAGAGTTGGAATCTATCACTCTTACTCCAGTTATAATGGAGTTAAGGTATATTGCAAAGCTTTTCTTATCTTACTGCTGTGCAAGAACAAAGTACTCTCTTTTTAAAGGAAGAGACAGGGCAATATCCCTTTTCAAACTTGAGCCTGTATAAATAAAATTATGTGACTGTATTTTGCTGATTAAATTTTTAAAAACTGATAAAAAGTCTTCGGGAGAAAAATTTGGTATTGCCCATTTGGGGCGCTAATATCGGCCGGGCGCAAAGTTTAGCGCCGGGTGCTAATTATTGCCTCTGACTGCAAAATTCGCCTCTATCGCCCCTGGTGGTGATTTGAGCGTTAAATCAGGCGCTACACACCTCGCATAAGGCGCAAACATCAGGGAGCGAGGCGTTACCTCAGAACGCTACCGAAGCTCAGGCGATGTCAGTTATCATGGAAGCCAGACAGACTGGCGCCGTCCAGTTCTTAAAGGGGAGGGGCCATCTTGCTGGCCAGCCACACCCTGCTCATTGCAGCCTTGAATCTGGCCTGGAGAGACCTCTAAAGCAATTGTGTTGGAAGCACTTATGGATAGACCCAGGGAAAGAGCTAGGTGCTTAGGAACCTCAAAAGTGGTGCTGAGGACCAAACCTCCTTAGGACAGCGTTAAATCTCTCCAGACGTTTCTCTCCCTCTCAACCTGCGTGTATCAAAAATTTTTACAACAAGAAAAGGCAGGAAGCGCCCGCCTTTAAATAGCGCTCCCCCAGCCCCTTCCCGACTTGTCATTCCTAGCGGCAGGCGCTAAGGCAGGGGACACAACTCAATATCCGGTCCGGGGCGTTGCAGGCTCGACTGACGTCATGATCTGTGGGCGCAGGAGATCGTGGTGGTAGTGTTTAGCGCCGCCGCAAAATGACTGGTCAATTTTGCGAGCGATGCTAAAATCGCCGCGCTTGGGCACTAAGTCCCCAGAGGCGCTAACGGGAGCCACTAACCAACTGAATTTTTCCCCCTTAAAATTCTGACTATTCATTAGGTACAGTGAGAGCTACACAATAGATAATATAGCAGAAAGGGAAAAAAACTTGTCCTGCCCTACCTCTGTAACCTTATTCAGCCATACAGCCATCCACTGAACTCTCCATTCCTCTGAATTTGGCCTTTTGCACATCGTCTCCTCCCTTTTCTCTATCATTTTTGGCCATGCCTTCAGCCACCAAAGCCCCATGCTCTTGAATTCTTTCCTTAAACTCCTCCACCTTTATAACACCCTCTCCTCCTTTTACAACCTACCTTAAAAACCACCTCTTTGACCAAGCTCCTTCCTAATATCGCCTTCTTTGGCTTAGCATCCATTTATTTCTGATTATGCTGCCGTGAAACGCCTTGGGACTTTTTTGGAGTTTAAAGGCACTATATAAATGCAAGTTGTTGTCAACATGGTTAAATTTCTGTTACAGAATCATTTTGTCTTTAATAATTCCAAAATATATTTCCCCCTTACAAATGGGATACATCCTAGGATGCTGAGGGAATTGAGGGCGGAAATCGCGGAGGTACTGGCCATAATATTCCAATCCTCCATAGATACAGGGTGGTACCAGAGGACTGGAGAACTGCAAATGTTATACCATTGTTCAAAAAAGGGTGTAAAGATAAACCCAGCAACTACAGGCCAGTCAGTTTAACCTCGGTAGTGGGGAAGCTTTTAGAAACAGTAATCAGGGACAAAATTAACAGTCACTTGGACAAGTGTGGATTAATTAAGGAAAGCCAGCACGGATTTGTTAAAGGCAAATTGTGTTTAACCAACTTGATCGAGTTTTTTGATGAGGTAACAGAGAGAGTTGATGAGGGTAATACGGTTGACGTAGTGTACATGGACATCCAAAAGACGTTCGACAAAGTGCCACATAATAGGCTTGCCAGCAAAGTTGAAGCCCACGGAATAAAAGGTACAGTGGCAGCATGGATATGAAATTGGCTAAGTAACAGGAAACAGAGTAGTGTTTTTTGGACTGGAGGAAGGTATACATACAGTGGTGTTCCCCAGGGGTCAATTCTAGGACCAATGCTTTTCTTGATATATAATGGGCCGTATTTTCCGATTGCAGGCCTCCCGCGGGCGGAGGCCTGCGATTTGGAAAAATCTGCGCCTTTACCGGAGGGCTCCCGGCATGCACACACTTCCGCTCCTGGGCCTCACCAAACTTGAAGTGCGCAGGGCCCACGTATCCCAGGGGCGCATGTAGTTCGCAGCATCCCTGGGATAACGTGGGCCATGGGGAGCCAATCACAGAAGGGAATCTCCCTTCATACATTTGACAGAAAGAACTGTCAAATATATTAATGGAGATCACCCCAAAACATAGTAAAACTTTGAATACTTTTTTTTTATCACATTTTTAAAATTACTTGAAATTACAATAAATTAAGTATTTTAAACAAAAATTTTATTTTTTGATAAAAATAACTAAAGTTTTTTACAGGGCTACAAATAAACTTACCTTTTTTAAAGTATTTTAAAATGATAAATCAGTGAAAAAAACATTTTTTTTTTCAACTCTTATCCTGGTAAAAGCAGGCCTTACACCAGCTTTTACCAGGCGTAAGAATTGTAAGGGTTTTCTGTGGGTGGAGGGTCTCCAAAAAGCGGAACTATCCGCCCACAGAGGCCCTTCTCCCAGGCAGCCGGAGGATCTGTCAAGACCATTCTTGACAGATCGGAAATGCCGGTTTCCAGCGCATGCCTGAAACTGGCATTTCTGATGTCCCTACGGGCGGGTACACAGCGCGTATGCCCCGTAGGGATCGGAATATCTGGGCCACTAATGACTTGGACGTGGGTGTACAGGGCACAATTTCAAAATTTGCAGATGACACAAAGCTTGGAAGTATAGTGAACAGTGAGGAGGAGAGTGATTGACTTCAGGAAGACATAGACAGGCTGGTGAAATGGGCAGACACGTGACAGATGAAATTTAACACAGAAAAGTGCAAAGTTTGGTGGAAAGAATGAGGAGAGGACATATAAACTAAATGGTACAATCCTAAAGGTGGTGCACAAACAGAGAGACCAGTGGGTATGTGTGCACAAATCGTTGAAGGTGGCAGGGCAGGTTGAGAAAGCAGTTAAAAAGGCTTATGGGATCTTGGGCTTCAAAATAGAGGTATAGAGTACAAAAGTGTGGTAATTATGATGAACCTTTATAAAACATTGGTTCGGCCCCAACTGGAGTACTGTGTCCAATTCTGGGCACCACACTTTAGGAAGGATGTGATGGCCTTAGAGAAGGTGCAGAAAAGATTTACGAGAATGATTCCATGAATGAGGGGCTTCAGTTACGTCGATAGACTGGAGAAGCTGGGGTTGCTCTCCTTGGAGCAGAGAAGATTGAGAGGAGATTTGTAGAGGTGTTCAAAATCACGAGGGGTCTGGACAGAGTAGATAGAGAGAAACTGTTCCCATTGGCAGAAGGGTCAAGAACCAGAGGACACAGATTTAAGGTGATTGGCAGAAGAATCAAAGGTGACGTAAGAATATCTAAAGAATACTGTTTCAAACAAAATGCACATATGTTGTTCTCCTTGAAGCAGAGAAGGCTAACAGGAGATTTGATAGAGGTGTTTAAAATCATGACGATTTGAGATAGAGTAAATAAAGAGAAACTGTTTCCAATGGATGAAGGGTCAATAACTAGAGGGCACAGATTTAAGATGATTGGAAAAAGAACCAGAGATAACATGAAGGAAAACTTTTTTACGCAAAGGTGGTTAGGATTTGGAAGGCACTGCCTGATAGGGTGGTGGATACGGATTCAATTGTAGCCTTCAAAAAGGAATTAGATAAATACTTGAAGGAGAAAAGCTTGCAGGGATATAAGGAAAGAGCGGGGGAGTGGGACTAACTGGATTGCTCTTCAAAAAAGCTGGTGGAGACTTGATGGGCCGAATGGCCATCTGTGCTGTACGATTCTATGATTCTATATGTAATATTAGGCTGATTTGTTCCTCTGGGGTTCTCCTGATTACAGCAGCCAATGTTGGCCGAAATCCCGTTGTTTATCTGGGGTTTCCGCTCATCTTCTGCCGAACTTATGATGACCGATCAGGAGAACCCCTGAGGAAATTCCCGGTGAGAATGTTCACTTTTTCAGTGCAGGATGTATGTATTTCACTATTTAGTGAAATGTGTATTTATTTTCCATATTACAGATTATTTTCAATCTGCAGGTCTAATGTTAATCTCCTGCCATTACACTGTCCATTACATTGTCCAATTCCACCTTAAAGAGCATGTCCACTTGTCCTTGTGGAAAAGAATTCTCAAAAGTCTTCCTACTGTTTCCTTCCGGATTGCTTACACCGGCAACCCACATCAATATGGAAGTTTTGTGCGCTGTATCTGACTAGTTTTGTCAGATGACTCTGGGCTTCTAACTTTTTTGGCAATGCTGGGCTGTAACATTGTTTGAAGATTTTCAGATGCAAGAGGAGAAACTTCAAAGTTGCAGGAAAAATTACAACTTAGAAAAATCTGCCCCAAAGTTCTCTTGGAGTGAAGCCTCTTCCAGTTCATGTTGACCTTCAGTGTTTTTGCACTGCACTCTTGAAAGATGAGAGGTAATATCACTGTAGTTACTGAGTTGGTTTAAGCATCGTATCTAGAGCACTTGAGTGTGAGTGGATCGTAGGGTTAAATGCTGGTCAGATGATTCAATAGGTCAACTTAAATCTCTCCAGTCTACTATTTTGCTTGAATGTTAAGAAACTCAAGATATTCCAACCAAAGCAAATCCAACTGAAACATATCAACATGTCAAGCATCTTTAAATTTTTGGGGGGAGGAGAATGGCGGGGAGCAAAAGAAACTGAAATGTTTTGTATAAGTGGGCCAACTTTTGTTAAAAGCCATGAAAGCATTCTTATAGCAGCAGTATGCCATAATCAGCAAGCCACTGATAGAGTGTGGTGCCTGGAAACCATTGACAGCGGCAGCTAATTGTTAAATGAATGATTTTATCACAAGTGCAGTGATAACGCTGTTGAGGAAATGGTTTCTTAAGCTTCGAAAGCACGATAGTGCTTCTGTCCATCAGTGGACTTGAAGTTACACAACTAATAGTTTGAAAAACTTCTTTCTGTACACCCGGACGAAAAGTACGCTAGATACTGCTTGTTGCATAATGATCAGGACAACTTTGGATAGTTTTTGACAAAAGCAATTCTTGAAAAACAGACTCTATTACAAAGGTTTTCAGAAAAGATTTGGAGTTAGTGAGCTTCAAACTAAATGCATTTTAGTGCTACACAGCACCATATTGCATCCAAACAGCAGAATACTGGCCATAAAGTTATGTTTTTGGTTACCAGTATACAATTGCGTAATGTGTTAAATTACTTTTCAGGATTAGAACAAGTGGATATTGGTTCAAACTGAAGAGGCGCAAAGTTAGGGCAGATATAAGAAAATTCTTCTTCACACAAAGAGTGATCAACATGTGGAATGAACTTCCAAAAAGAATAATGGAGGAAAAGACCCAAGAATTATTTCGGAACTAATTACATACTACATTAGGGTGATGTTAGTATCTCTCTGGATAGATCAATTAAGATGGGCTAAATGGCCTTTGTTGTCAATCAACAAGGGTGTTAACAGATTTTTAACTCCTCTGCTATGATAGCAGAGAGAAGAGTTTCAGAAGAGCATGTTAAGTATCCCACAGTGTAATTTCAGGGCTACTGGCATGAGTTCACAGCCCTTGTTTAATAAAACTTCTAATGTAATATTAACCAAAAGGCAGAAATGTTTCTGTAGGTGAAGATAATCAGGTAAATAGGCCAGCGAATGGTCATCTCCATAGCAACCCTAAATCCCTGTCATATGCTCATCAGAAATTTGAGATCAACTCCAAACTGTGTAATTCTCATACAGTATCTGTAATTCTCAGACAGTATCTGATGATTCATGGAAGATAATTGAATCTGTTTCCAACATCAGCTGCAAATTCAATATCTCTTTTCTTGAGAAGGATTGAGTCACAGCTCAGAGAATCGTAGATAAGCAATGACTTTAAAAAACTTCAGTACAGCATCCTGGTACTTCTAAAAAGAACCTGATCCATCAGGACATCAGTTGGAGTATTCCATAAGACCTCTGTGTTTCTGGGCTTGGGAATGGAAAAATGAGCCAGTGTTTGTGTGGCTACCCATTGGCGTCTATTGGAAGATATGCATGTGTCAATGTCAAGTAACGGCAGGATCTATTTCACTGTGAGATTCCCCCTTCCTCCCCCGGGCTGCAATCCTTTTAAACTTAAGAATGAAAGTATTGAAGATTATTAGAGAAATTCACCATGTTTAGACATTGAATTTAAGTCTCTGTCAGCACAGATGATGATGCATTAGGTCTGTGTGCGTGTGTGTACAAGTATACACACATAGATAAAAAGAGTGACCTCCTCATGACATGCTGTTGTTTGATAATCAGCCAACCACACAGAACCAATGTCAACAGATGGAGAGCGTCTTTGTAAATGAACACTAGATCACCATCTCATTATAGCTTGAAAGCAGAACAAGATTGACAGTAACAACAGTATAATCCGTGGTACTTTCTGAAACTCCATTGATCTCATTGTACTGCAACAGTCCATGCAGCTGCTTAAACCTCATACATATATACACGTGATCCTAATAAAATTGCAAGGTAGATAACACAGAGCTTGATCATATTTTTTCCAACGTTCTTTGATGTTAAGATAATAAAATAGGATAAAGGAATTAGCGATCACAACAGATGTCTATTCAATGGTTGCATCCCAAACCTCTTGTTTGTGTTCTTTTTTTCCTTGCAAGTTGCTTTATTATATTTTCTTCCCATTTTTATGGTCTCTACATACAATTCTGAAGCTGAGAAGATTGCAAACCAACCTGCTCCCAGGCATCTTCCAATGCTGCTCTATAACCAAGCACTGAGGAAGGTGTGGGCTGAATCACCCTCAGCTTTTCCTTTCTCCTTTGGGAGAATGCTTGACCTCTATACTCTGTACCTTTCCCTGACTGAACTCATAGCATGGAGATTGCATGTTTAAACTTATGTTTCACTGCTCCATACGGCACACGAGAATATTAATAAGCTGTGTTACCACATTACTCAATAAAGAGAGGTTTTAATGTAATTTTTTTTCTCTTTGCTTTTTTTTAAATAAAGTATTGCATACTTAATGGTAATGTAACTTAAAGCTGATTCCATAGCATTCATTAACTATTAATTATTCACAGTCTGACTTAACAGCTTGTTCCTTAACAATGCCCGAGAACCATTTTATATGGGTGAGTGGATCACTTGGTATAATGGAAGTAGAAATGGAAAATGATGTGCGCATGAAAGTTATAATATCGCACCTTAATTTGAATATTCCTTTTTCAGGCTTGAACATCCTGCCTCTATTTAATTCAATGTCAGAAACGGAACAATAGTTCCCATTTAACTCTTTTTGGTTTATGTTGCATTCTTTTGAAAATTGGCTTTTTTAAATCTCTTATTTTTGTTCCTACCAGGGCTGATTGTCAAATAATCTTAAATTTCATTATATTGCAATTACTGGCCCCTAGAGATTTCACTAACTCTGTTTCATGGATGCTATCCTAATCACTTCTAAGAACCAGGCTGAGTTACCTCTGGTGAGGTACTTGGCACATTGGGGTAGATTTTTATCTTCATCCTGGGGGGTAATCTGGTGGAATGAATTGCCCACCCATTGTAGAAATTATCCAGTTCTCATCCCATTGAAATCAATTGAATGAAAGTCAGGCAAGTTCTATAAAGGGTGGGCGATTGGCTCCACCAGATTACCATCCAGGTGGTGAAGATGAAAATCTACACCATTGGGTCAAAAACCAAACTTGTACCACTTAATCTAGTTCTGCCCATCCCCTGGTGTCTTTTGTTCTCACTGAGCTCTTTCAACTGCTGGAACTCTGCTGAAACTTGACCTCTGCCACTAGATTCCTCGCGGACACGACCTCATTGACTACACGGTTTGACTCAATGGCTGTGGCGCTGCTCAGTTTTTCAGTCACTTCAAGTCTTAAGCTGCGGAATTCTTTTGTCAAATTGGTTTCCGACCTCCTGGACTTCTCCGGACATCTAGACTACGTTTCTGCTTTGAACTACAATGGATTACATGCACTGGATTACGCTGTAAGACTTAACTGCTGTGTTGCTAATATAAAAACAGAAAATGCTGGAGATACTCAGCAGGCCAGGCAGCATCTGTGAAGAGAGAAACAGAGTTAACGTTTCAGGTCGATGACCTTTCGTCAAAACATCGTAGCAGTTCCACTTGCTGTCCGGTGACTCGTTCTACCGGTTTTCAGCTTTGCTGGTCACTAGTTTATGGTTTTACTTTTTCTCCGCCGCTTTGATCTACGGTGACCTCCAACTTGCATCAATTTAGCCATCATCTTTCTGCATCGTTACCGACTCTCATTCCTACAGCAACAACCTCCATCCTCGAACTCCCTACCCTTCAAATAGCTTCTGGACTTCACTCACCTGCTTTGGACAGAGGTTCATCGATATTCCGTACCGGCCCCATCCTGCTTACATCAGCTTGTCCTTCCATGGGACCTCTGACTTTGACCCTGGTCTCCCTACTATTGTCCCCAACCTATTCCCTGCTACCAGGAAATATGTATTCCATTAATTATTACATTTAAACAGGCCTATGTAACCTGAGCTTTTCTCGTGTCCATTTGCGTGCGCACTTTGGCTGCCGCTTCGGACCCGAGCCATTCCACTTTTTCCCCCTATTTTCCTTTTCTCTCTATCCCTCCCTGACCGCACTCTCCTGTCATCATGCCTCCTTTCATCTCTCCTCTCTCGGATACACTGCCCTCCCAAATCCCTACCCCAATCCTTCATTACTCTTCGACCTTCCTACTCTCCTGCTGCCGGCCCAGGCTTGACTCCCTCTTAGATAAGCCTACAGCTTCCCTCTGTGCCTCTCTTGGCATTCTACGAAGGGACCATCGAGGCACTCATCGCTGCCTCCTTATGAGCAGCAACCCCAATTGTCCCATCCTACTCTCTCGCCGACTTCCCGCCCAGCGTGCCCACTAGGCGCAAATCTTGCCAATCTCCTCCCCGTCCAACTCATTCCCCCCAGCGCTGACCCTGTGGATGCTGGCAATGGGGCAGCCATCACCGACCCTCTCTGTATCTCCCTCCAGAATGTCCGTTCACTTGCGAACAAGGCCCTTGCCATCAATGAGCTTATCGTGGATGACTGCATCGATATCATGGCCCTGACGGAAACTTGGTTGAGGGGTGATGACACCTTAGACTTAAATGAAGCATCCCCACCTGACTATATATTCCACCACTTGCCCCGTTCAGACCACCGTGGTGGCGGTGTGGCTCTCATCACCAAATTGCACCTTGGTCTGTTCCCTTAGTCCTCTGGCAGTTTCTCCTCTTTTGAGCATCTCACCTTATTCCACCCCTCTCACCTCTCATTTAAAATTCTTGTTCTCTATCGCCGACCCAAGTACCATGAAAATGTTATTACTGAGATATCTTCATTGTTCTCCTCCCTCAGCCTCTGCAACGAACGACTTCTCATCTTCGGTGATTTCAACCTCCATCTCAATTCATCATGCTCTTTCTCCTCTGAGTTCACTAGCCTCCTATCCTCCCTTAATCTCTCCCTCCATTTAAACTCCCCAACCCATATTCACGGCCACCCTCTCGGCCTTGCCATTTATCGTGGCCTCGCTACTCCCATCGTGTCAATTGCGGATAAGGCCATCTCTGACCATTTCCTCGTTGCACTCTCCACCCACATCCCCCTTCCACCCCCTCCCTCCCCCGCGCCCCCCCCCCCAATCCTACTTCCACCTGTGTCCACCCCTGGAAAAAAACTCTCCCAACTCTCTTACAACTGCACTGATGAAATCCCAACTGTCCAGTCTCTGGCCCTCATTCACCATGACATTTCTGCAGCTACCCTCTCTCACCCTGGATTTTACCCCTGGTACAGCTCTCACCTTCGCTCCCTTAAGTCCAAGGGACGCAGACTTGAATGGATATGGCAGACAACTGGTTTAGCCGTTCACCGTCAGATCTGGCTGGACCACATACAGTAAAACATTATCGGGCCCTGCTCTCGTCTGCCAAAATTGCTCACTATTCCAGAATCATTCTGGAATGCAAAGATAAACCCCGGCTCCTATTCTCTACTGCTTAAACCTCTCTCCCCTGTCTCCTCCACCCTCACCTCCGATAACAAGTGTGAGGAGCTCATGGACTGCTTTGTCTCCAAGATTGAGACCATCTGTTCAGCTGCCTCTGCCACTTCCCTTCCTTCCCCATGCCCACTGGGCCAAACTTCCACTAAGGTTGCTCCCTGCCCTAGCCCTGAACTCGCATCTTTCTACAGTTTCTCTCTGATCTCCCCTCATGACCTCTCTGCACTCATCTTGTCCATGAGACCCACCTCCTGCTCCCTCGACCCTCTTCCCACCAAACTGCTGACCATCCTACTTCCTTTTCTGGTTTCCATGTTAGCTGACATTGTTAATGTTCTCTCTCCTCAGGTAATGTTCCCCTCTCCCTCAATTCTGCCGTCATCACCCTTCTCATCAAAAAAACAACCCTTGATCCCTCCGTCCTTGCAAACTACCACCCCACCTCCAACCTCCCTTTCCTCTCCAAAGTCCTTGAACGTGTTGTCGCTTCCCAAATGCCCATTTTTCCCGCAATTCCATGTTTGAATGCCTCCAATCAGGTTTCCGCCCTTGCCACAGTACTGAAACGGCTATCATCAAAGTCACAAAGGACATCCTTTGTGACTGTGACAAAGGTAAACTATCCCTCCTCGTCCTTCTTGACTTGTCTGCAGCCTTTGACACAGTTGGCCACTCCATCCTTCTCCAACGCCTCTCCACCGTCGTCCAGCTGGGTGGGACTGCATTTGCCTGGTTCCATTCTTATCTATCTAATCGTAACCAGAGAATCACCTGCAACAACTCCTCTTCCCGCTCCCGCATCGTTACCTCTGGTGTCCCCCAAGGATCTATCCTTGGCCCCCTCCTATTTCTCATCTACATGTTGCCCCTTGGTGACATCATCCGAAAACACAGTGTCAGTTTCCACAAGTACGCTGACAACACCCACCTCTACCTCACTAATTCATCTCTCGACCCCTCCACGGTGTCTAAGTTGTCAGACTGCTTGGTCGACATACAGTTCTGGATGAGCAAAAACTTTCTCCAATTAAATATTGGGAAGACCAAAGCCATTGTTTTTGGTCCCTGTCACAAACTCTGTTCCCTAGCCACTGACTCCATCCCTCTCCCTAACATCTGTCTGAGGCTGAACCACACTGTTCGCAAACTTGGTGTCATATTTGACCCTGAAATGAGCTTCCGACCACATATCTGCGGCATAACAAAGACCGCCTACTTCCACCTCCGTAACATCGCCCGTCTCCGCCCCTGCCTCAGCTCATCCGCTGCTGAAACCCTCATCCATGCCTTTGTTACCTCTAGACTTGACTATTCCAAAGCACTCCTGGCTGGCCTCCCACATTCCACCCTACGTAAACTTGAGGTCATCCAAAATTTGGCTGCCCATGTCCTAACTCTTACCAAGTCCCGTTCGCCCATCACCACTGTGCTCGCTGACCTACATTGGCCCCCGGTTAAGCAGCGCCTCGATTTCAAATCTCTGTAATCTCCTGCAGACCCACCACCCCCCAAGATATCTACACTCCTCTAATTCTGCCCTCTTGAGCATCCCCGATTATAATCGCTCAACCTTTGGTGGCCGTGCCTTCTGTTGCCTAGGCCCTAAGCTCTGGAATTCTCTCCCTAAACCTGTCCGCCTCGCTACCTCTCTTTCCTCCTTTAAGACACTCCTTAAAACCTACCTCTTCGACCAAGCTTTTGGTCACCTGCCCTAATTTATCCTTATGTGGATCGGTGTCAAATTTTTTGTCTTAAAATACTCCTGCACAGCGCCTTGGGACGTTTTACTACGCCAAAGGCACTATATAAATACAAGTTGTTGTTGTTGTTCTGATTTTGATGCTTCTCTTTCATTAGAGCATTCTTAGTTTATATTGGTTTTATTGAAGTCGCCCATATGACAATATTATTGGTCACAGTCCTCTTAATATCACGTCAATATGCCGTCATCATCATTTTCCTGCCTAGAGGCTATACAGCAGATCTCTCTTAATCCTCCCCTCTGCCTGCTTATTAATTCAAGCCGGAGCATTTTCATTTTCATTTTATTTCATTTTATCTTCTCTTGCTATATAAATTCACCTCCTGAATTTCCAAATTTCTACTGACCACGCAAAGTTACCCCACCTCCTTAATGGTCTTCTTCCGTTCTGTAACCTGCGGAAGTCCCTACATATTGAATTCACTTCTGGGGTAAGCTTTGTTTCTTTAATCGAGGAAGAGCAGGGGAGTATCCCTGATATCCTGACCAATATTTATCTCTCAATCAACATCACCAAAAACAGATTATCTGGTCATTATCACATTGCTGTTTGTGGGGGCTTGCTGTGCGCAAATTGGCTGCCACGTTTCCTACATTACAACAGTGACTACACTTCAAAAAGTGCTTAATTGGCTGTAAAGCGCTTTAGGGTATCCGGTGGTCGTGTAAGGCGCTATATAAATGCAAGTCTTTCTTTTAATCTCTATAACATCATTTCTTGTCTTTCCACATGCCTTTAATACAAGCATCTGATTATGAATGAAACAAAGAGCTTTGATTGTCATGATATCTTAATTTTAGGGCCTCTATAAACTCTTTACAACAATAGTGACAAAAATTAAGTTTTCATTTTTTTTCTTTCACAGAACCAATTGTAGGAATAAAAAGTACTGTTTGTTTTAAAACACATTTTGGATGTTGTTTGCATAAGGATAAAAGCAAGATGAGGCAATTGTCTGCACTTGCCATTAGTAATGCAGGAACAAGAGTAAGCCAGTTTTGTAGCTTTTTGTTATCTAAGGGCTGATGAGATTGAGCAGGCTACTGCATGCTTTTCCCCATTTATTCCACAAACGTTTTTTTCATAGCATGCATGTATTGTGATGGATTTGATTCAGTTGAAATGGAGGTTATGAGTTAATTGTAATGAAAAGTTGTTGCTTGGTTTACTGCCACTGAACTGTAATACATGTCGAAACTGGTTCAGTACAGTAGTGAAATCAAGATAGCAGTGAATAAAAATGAATCAGAAGAGGAGAAAAAGATGTGCTTTCTGGAGAAGGTCAGATTATTGAATTACTTAGCAGGAATGGAAGTACCTTAGCAAATCTAAACATGTAGTGATTAAGATGTACAAAGAATGAATTGAAATCTTAACAAATGCTCCCTTTAGCATGCCCATAGAATGGCTTAGTGATTAGAAGACATGTTGCAGTAGTTACTTTAAATTAAACATATTGTTGAATGCATTCAGTAGCAACGCTCCAAACCCTCGAGGACTTTAGCCACACATTACATTGTGCAAGTCCAAATGTCCTCCTTATTTTTGTCTAGCTGTATTATAAATAGAAATAAACGCGTCAGATTCAGAATATCATATTAGATAATGTGTTTGGCAATAACTGCAAAAAAATATTTTGGTATTTCAGTATTCAAAGGATTAAACTAATATTTAAAACCTGCATTTTCTGAAGCTTGCTTCAATGCAAACAGCACAGTATGATGGGGATTTAATATGAAGCGCTTTCACAGAGGTGAGCAAAAAAAAGACAATCTCAGGTCTGGCAGGCCAGTTTTATGAATGGTAAATATGTTTTGGCTGCATTAATTTAGCTTTTTGAATACATACTATCCTATGAAGCATAGTAATCTCTTAGTTTTAGGAAGATCTCGTACTTCAAAAATACATTGTTAAATCATATCACTAATGAAGAGAAACACTTGCAAAGCAAGCCTTCAAAACACAATTGAAGCACTGTTTTAGTGTTAAAGGTATACTTATGAGAGTTGTTTCTTAATCCAGTATAAGAGGATATTATAACCACAAATATCTAAGTTGATTTACAGAAATAAACCTAAATATGTAATTATATTACCAAGAGATTAGTATCTGTCGTTAGGATAGGAAATTCTGGCTAAGTGGTTTATATCTGCCATGCTCACTGAATGTGGTTGTGTAGATATCTCCTGTCTGTTATGATCACACACAACAAATGTCAAGATTAGGGGGAGTGAAATTCGACTTGGGTGTAGTGCAAAATGGTGCTACCTAATCGGCAGCCTATTTTACACTCCGCCTGATTTCAACAGAAAACAAAATCAGGCAGAGTGTAAAACAGGCAGCTGATTTGCTATTGTACTCTTTGTGCGAGTGCCTGAAATTGATTTATGCCCCCAGCTGTTTTGACCTAGACTGCTTTGGTCCTTAATGCGCAACTGACGGTCACATTTTACTTTCTGATTAACCAACTCAATCTATTGTTTCTTAGCTGTGTCCTTAAGTGCAAAATATTGAAGGCAAACATGGCAAGTCTTTTATTTTACTGTGTCATGAATAGTATTTTGTTTGATTTTCTTTCTTTCAGTGAAGATTAGTTAGTTGCATTAAGAAAAACTTTTGTTAATTATGAAGTTTTTCGTAAACTTAGTGACATTCACTTTAAGGCGAAAAAGATGGACTGATCATGTGGTGTCATCTGTAAAAACCACTGCCCTAATTCTTCCACTGAGTTTGCATTACTCCCACAATCATTTGTGAATTTGTATCTGTCAATATCCTCATGTCAATTTAGAAGCATTGTTTTAAAGATTTTTTCCAGAAGGGTTCCCACTTTTGAATATAAAACTCATCCAAATTAAATTCAATGTTTAGGTGTCCATGTATACAAATCACTAAAAGCTAGTGCACAATGCACAAAAAGTAATCAAAACGGCGAATGGAATGTTGCTTTTTATCTCCGGGGATTGGAATTAAAAAGTGAGGAAATGGCGCTTCAGTTGCACAGATCCTTGCACAGAGCCCATCTGGAGTATTGCATTCAGTACTTCGTTCCAGGGCTTAAAGAGTTAAATTATGAAGACAGGTTACATAACTTGGCTATATTCCCTTCAATGATCTAATGGAAGTGTTTATAATGATGATAAAGGGATTTGATACGATAGATACAGAGAAACTATTTCTTCTGGTGGGAGATCCTGAAGAATGGAGCATAATCTTAAAATTAGAGCTAGTCCATTTAGGATTGAAATCAGGAAGCGGTTTTTCCCACAAAGGGTAGTGGAAATCTGGAACTCTCCCAAAAGACTGGGGATGGTGAGTCAATTGAAAGACTGATTGATTTTTGTTAGGTAAGGGTATCAAGGGATATGGAACCAAGGCGGTTAAATGGAGTTGAGGTACAGATCAGCCATGAACTAATTGAATGGCGAAACAGGCTTGAAGGACTAAATGACCTACTCTTGTTCCTATTCACTTCAGTAGTTGACTATAATTTCGTCAAATTTTTCATGCATTTGGAGCAGCTTGCCAATTGGAGGTGACGAAAATCTGACAGCTCCGCTGCAAAGCTTAGCCAGTTCCGGTTAGTTTAGAGGGAAAGCAGGCAGAGGCGATCCAGGAGGAGATCCATAGAATGTCGGGCATCATGGGCTCGATTTTAACGCAGCCGACAGGCGGGCTTTTAGGCGTGTGGGGGTTAAAATCGCAAAACCTGGGGGTTGGGACCCCCCCGCCTGGTTCCCGCCTCCACGCCATTTTAACCCAGGCTTGTCTGATGGTCCCGAATCAGTCCCGCCTGCAACAGACGGGACTTGTCTTTAGGGCCCTTAAACAGCACTCATTGGCCTTTATAATCCTATTTTAACAGGTGCTTGCCTGTTTAACTCTTTTTCCACGTAAAACACGCCTGGTGGGGATCACGCATGTGAAACCTGACGTGAGCACTATTGGCTTGCTGACTATCAGCTGCAGGTCAACCATTAAAGAGGAGATTTGATCTGCCATCATTTGCAGGTGACAGGACTTTGTTGTCTCAGGTCTGGGGCAAATTTTACCAGGCCTAACCACACCTGTGGAAGGTTGGAGCCTCACACACTTCTCCAGTGTGACCTCCTGCGAGACCCCTCTCGCCACCCTCATTCAGCGCTTCCTCAACTGAGGCATCTACCAGAAGCATGGGAGGCCTTTTTTTCCTTCCCCTCTTGGCATTAGGGGACCTCCAGCCCCATTTGCGAAATGACACATGCCACAACTGCAGAAGTTGCCATCAGAATTTTTATGAAAAACAAACAACTGATGGCATTTTTACAAAATACACAGCATTTCACCCAAGTGACTACCCTTTTGACTATTTGTGCTTTATTTTCCTCTAACACGTGCTCCTACGTAGTGGTTCCCCTGTGGCTTCAGCAGATGTGAAGGCCCCTTGCTCACTTTCCTGCTGCTCCTGTCTCGATACCTTTGGCGGGTGTCCTCTGGGGTGGCGAGCCTGTGAGGGCTCGCCAGCAGTCTGCTGCTCCTGCGGCTGTGCAGGGGTTGAGACTTCTATCTCCGTTGGGTGTGGACTCCGGCGGGGCTCTGACCGAGGGCTCCGCAGTGGCATGGAAATGTGAGTGCTTTGAGAGAAGCCCCCACTTCCTTGAGGTCTGCCACCAACCTCCCTCTCATGGGTCAGGTCCCCCTCAGTGCCTGCAAGTGGCTTGAGAGCAGCTTGCTGCACATCAGGGGGGCCATGGGGACCCGTATCTACAAAGGCAGTCCTACTCAGAAGGACATAGAAACATAGAAGATAGAAGCAGGAGTAGGCCATTCGGCCCCTCGAGCCTGCTCCCCCATTCAATGCAATCATGGCTGATCATCCAAATTCAATACCCGGTCCCTGCTTTCTGTCCTAGGGGGAGTGTTTGCTAGTGCTCTGGGGGAGGGTTTAAACTAAAATGGCAGGGAGTTGGGAACCTGAGCAGGGGGACAGAGGAAAGGGAAACAAGGATAAAAGCAAAAGATAGGAAGGAGAAAAACAAAAGTGGCAGTCAGAGAAATCAACGGTTTAAATCAAACATGGCCACAGTAAATAATAATTCTAATAGGTCGAAGAGCGTTAAAAAAACAAGCCTGAAGGCTTTGTATCTTAATGCGAGGAGCATTCGTAATAAGGTGGATGAATTAGCTGCGCAAATAGAGGTAAACGAATATGATTTGATTGGGATTACGGAAACATGGCTCCAAGGTGGCCAAGGCTGGGAACTCAGTATCCAGAGGTATTCAAAATTCAGGAAAGATAGGCAAAAAGGAAAGGGAGGTGGGGTAGTATTGCTGGTTAAAGAAGGGATTAACACAATTGTAAGGAAGGATATTAGCTCTGATGATGTGGAATCTGTATGGGTAGAACTGAGAAATACCAAGGGGCAGAAAACATTAGTGGGAGTGGTATATAGACCTCCAAACAGTAATGCGGAGCTTGGGGATGGCATTAAAAGGGACATTAGAGAAGCGTGCAATAAGGGCACAGCAGTCATCATGGGTGACTTTAATCTACATATAGATTGGGCTAACCAAATTAGTAACAATATTGTGGAGGAGGAATTCCTGGAGTGTTTACGGGATGATTTCCTGGACCAATATGTCGAGAAACCTACCAGAGATCAGGCCATCTTAGACTGGGTATTATGTAACGAGAAATGATTAATTAGCAATCTTGTTGTACGAGGCCCTTGGGTCGGAGCGATCATAATATGATCGAATTCTTCATTAAGATGGAGAATGAAGTAGTCAACTCACAGACTAGTGTCCTAAATTTAAATAAAGGAAACTACGATGGTCTGAGGTGCGAGTTGGGTAGGATTGATTGGGAAATGTCACTCAAAGGGTTGACGGTGACGGCAAACATTCAAAGACCGCATGGATGAACTACAGAATTTGTTCATCCCTGTTTGGCATAAAAATAAAGCAAAAAAGGTGACTCAACCGTGGCTAACAAGGGAAATTAGGGATAGCATAAGATCCAAGGAGAGGACATATAAATTGGCCAGAAAAAGCAGTAAACCTGAGGATTGGGAGCAGTTTAGGATTCAACAAAGGAGGACAAAGGGATTAATTAAGAAAGGGAAAATAGAATATGAGAGTAAGCTTGCAGGGAACATAATAACTGACTGTAAAAGCTTTTATAGATATGTGAAGAGAAAAAGATTGGTGAAGTCAAGCGTAGGTCCCTTGCAGTCGGAATCAGGGGAATTTATAATGGGGAACAAAGAAATGGCTGACCAATTAAATACATATTTTGGTTCTGTCTTCACAAAGGAGGACACAAATAACCTCCCAGAGATGTCGGGGAACATAGGGTCTGATGAAAGGGAGGAACTGAAACAAACCAGTACTTGTAGGGAAATGGTGTTAGGGAAATTGATGGAATTGAAGGCCGATAAATCCCCAGGGCCTGATAATCTACATCCTAGGGTACTTAAGGAACTGGCCCTAGAAATAGTAGATGCATTGCTGATCATCTTCCAACATTCGATGGAATCTGGAACAGTACCCATGGATTGGAGGATAGCTAATGTTACCCCACTATTCAAAAAAGGTGATAGAGAGAAAACTGGGAATTACAGACCGGTAAGCCTGACATCGGTAGTGGGGAAAATGCTAGAGTCCATTATAAATGATGTAATAGCAGAGCACTTGGAAAACAGTGACAGGATCGGACAAAGTCAACATGGATTTCAAAAGGTAAATCATGCTTGACTAATCTACTGGAATTTTTTGAGGATGTAACTGATAAAATAGATAAGCGAGAACCAATGGATGTGGTGTATTTGGACTTTCAGAAGGCTTTTGATAAGGTCCCGCATAAGAGATTAGCATGTAAAGTTACGGCACATGGGATTGGGGTCAAGGTATTGACTTGGATAGAGAACTGGTTGGCTGCCAGAAAGCAAAGAGTTGGAATAAGCGGGTCGTTTTCCGAGTGGCAGGCAGTGACTAGTGGGGTACCGCAGCGATCGGTCCTTGGACCCCAGCTATTCACAATATATATTAATGATCTAGACAAGGCAACTAGATGTAATATCTCCAAATTTGCAGACAACACAAAGCTGGGTGGGCGTGTGTGCTGTGAGGAGGATGCCAAGAAACTCCAGGACGATTTGGACAGGTTGGGTGATTGGGCAAAAGCATGGCAGATGCAATATAATGTGGATAAATGTGAGGTTATCCACTTTGGTGGCAAAAACAGGAAGGCAGATTATTATCTGAATGGCAATAGATTGGGAGAAGGGGAAGTGCAACGAGACCTGGGTGTCCTTGTGCACCAGTCGCTGATGGTAAGCATGCAGGTGCAGCAGGCGGTTAAGAAGGCAAATGGTATGTTGGCCTTCGTAGCGAGAGGGTTTGAGTACAGGAACAAGGATGTCTTGCTGCAGTTATACAGAGCCTTGGTGAGACCACATCTTGAGTATTGTGTGCAGTTTTGGTCACCTTATCTGAGGAAGGATGTTCTTGCCATGGAAGGAGTGCAGCGAAGATTCACCAGGCTGATACCTGGGATGGCAGGAATGACGTATGAGGAGAGATTGGGTCGATTGGGCTTGTACTCGCTGGAGTTTAGAAGAATGAGAGGGGATCTCATTGAAACTTATAAAAAATTCTGACAGGAATGGACAGACTAGATGCAGGAAGGATGTTCCCGATGGTCGGTGAGTCTAGAACTAGGGGCCACAGTCTAAGGATGAGGGGTAGGCCATTTAGGACAGAATTGAGGAGGAATTTCTTCACCCAGAGAGTGGTGAACCTGTGGAATTCTGTACCACAGATGGCAGTGGAGGCCAATACATTTAATATATTCAAGTAGGAGTTGGATATATTTCTTAAGGCTAAAGGGATCAAGGGGTATGGGGAGAAAGCCCATGAAGGTCTGGTTTCTCTGTTGAATAGATGCCCATCGCTCCTCAAGAGATATCATTCTATTCTGAACACTCACCATGTTTTCCATACCCTGGCGACTAACCTCCTCCATGGCCGTAGCCCTCCTCTGCTCTACGGTAGCCAGCCTTACCATGGAGGCAGCAATCATTCCCACCTAGGTAGCCATCCTTTCCGTGTTGATGCGTTCATGCGCCACTGACTCCACAAAGGCTCTGCTCATGTTCGCTATGGACTCCTCCATTCGCTCCACACTCTCAGCGACCCTGGAGACAAAACCTGCCAGAGACTCCTGCATCTGTGCATGGAGTTCCATCACTTCTGATCTTACGGATGGACCCAGAGGCAGAGGATCGACATGCAGCTGAGCCGACCTGGGAGAGTCCTGCGCCCTCTGACGAGGACTCTCCACTGCTGTCCCTGTCTCCACAATCTGCTGATGCTCACTTGTGAGCTGTGATACACCAGGTGACAACTCTACTCTATGTCTCGAAGGTCCCACCGAGGTGTGAGTGTCTGCGCTGGTGCTGGGTGCGCTTATTTCTGCTGACGCTGCGCCCTCAGAGGTTGCAGATTCCTCTGAGGAGTCTGGAATCTCAGGCTCTTCCTTCTGCACACTGGGGATGGGGGCTCTCGATGGTCCTGTGGGGGAGTCAAGGAAAAAGTTAGACATGTGATGCCAAGGTTACATGCACATTGCATTTTGCAGATGATCATAAGTCGGTATGATGTAGCTTCAGAATCATTATCAGCGACTCATGCAATGTCAATGAGAGAGATGGAAAACAATTCTGTCACCAGCTTGCGGGGATGCTCCTGTCTGTCCTTCCCCAACTTCCGCATCTCGGTCAGCCCCGACAATCTCCAGGACGGCTTCCTCCCAGGGGGTGAGCTGGGCTAATGAGGGTGGCCCTCCTCCTGTCCTGGCTCGCTCTCTGCTGTTGTGAGCTCTCTTTTTCCTGCAATGAGGGAGACAAGTGGAGGTTGAGTGAGAATGAAGGAGTGAGTGCAGAGATTGCATAGCATAGATACTTAGAAGGAGACAAAGATGGAGTGAGGTTGCAAGAACAAGGGCCCTCCCTGTGTGTTGTCAGTTGTGCTCAAAGCATCAGAGTGAGAGGGAGTGTGAGGGCTGCATGGTGGAATAGTTCTGTGAATGTGAGCATAGAGAGAGAGGGAATGGGTAAGGGTGCATGGATGTGAGTGTCTAGTGGGATGTGCAGGAAGAGATTGGTAAAGCTGAGTGCTGGTGAGGAAAGGCAATGGGGATCAGATTGAGGGTGATGGAAACTTCATACAGTACTTACTTTTCCAGTGCGATGAAGGTCATGGAATCTTTTCCTGCACTGCATCTAGGTGTGCCATGTGAGCCCCAAGGAGTTGACTTGACCTGCCACCTGTAGCCACACAGCCTTGGTCTGGCTGGGAGGCCTCTTCCTCCCTGAAGAAGGGAACAGGACCTCCCTGTGGGCCCTAGCATCATCCAGTAGTGCCTGGAGTGAAGCCTCATCAAATTTGGGGGCAGATCTGGTCCTCCCGCTGGCCGTTGCTCCTGCAGGCTCCTGTGCCATCTTAATGGTGAAGTTTGGGAGCCTGCAGAGGAAGCAAGGCTTGCTGTGGACCTTAAAACCAGCAGCAATGATGACGTCATATTCTGCGACTTTCTGACTGGAAATACTCAATTGTCAAGGCTTCCCACACACTGGAAATCAATTGGCCAATTGAGTTAAAATTGCATCAATCTCACAGACCCATTTAGAATCGTGTGGGAATCACTAAATTTGGGGAACCCGCTAATTCCCCGCACCCGAGTTAAAATTGACCCCCATGAGTTGGGGTGGGAGTTCATTTTTCTGGGTCCAGGAGGAGTTCCGCCCATTGGTGCATCAAAATTGCATTGGTGTTGTATTGACATCATAGGACCTGTTTTCAGTGAGTGCCTGGACCGCCAATTTCAAGGCCCCAAACAAAATGGCAGAGACCTGGATATCGCTGGGAATGGGCCGATAAGTGCTGTGCTGCTAATGCCTTATTCCCGCCTGGAAGAGAAGATGAAAGTCATCCCCTCTGTGTCAGATAAATGTGCAAAATTTGAGGGGTATTGTACCTGGAGTAGGATCTATCTATATATAGGGGGCGAAATTTGGTAACGCCCCATTTGGGAGCAGTAACTGAATTATTGCCAGACATTTAGCACCCGGGTCGGGAGTATTGCCCCGGCCGCTAAATTGGACTTACCGCCCCATCATGGAAGCAGAGCACTATCTCGGGCGCTCCACTTCCTCTCAGAGCGGTGCCTGGGGCGCAAAGCACGGTAGTGCAAGAGTGCAGTAGCTAGCGCTACGCAGCTGCTCCACGTAGCGCTGATACGTTTCAGTGCCACTCCCCTTCCGTTAAAGGGGAGGGCTGCTGTGCACTCTGCAGGCCATTTGATGGACTCCACTAGCCCACCAGGGTGCCGTGGCCGCAGCCCGGCACCAAGACGTGGTGCCGGACGGCGCAATGGCGGCCACGGACCATGCCAAGAGCCGCCAAGAGGGTCCGACTTGGAGGTTGGCCAAAATCTAAAATGTTGGCATGGGGCGCAACCAGACCACCCCTTTAATTACTGCTCCGCGAGAGGTGTGCGGCCCGGTTCGTGACCTGCGAGGCTGTCGCTGACATCGCTGCAGCAGTCTCGCAGGGCGCAGCCGTATTTCGGCCACAGGGCGCTAAGGGGTTGCGTCACTCGGCAATGACATCATCGCCAGCGACGCAGCGGCCTGGAGCCCTACCGGCGGGGGCCTCAGTAGTGCCCCGCCGAATTTCTTGGCAGGCGCTATTAACCTCCCCGCCCACGTGATGAGCCCTTTGCGCCCCATTAGCACCCCCCAGAGGAGCTAACGGCGGGCACAAAGGAGGCGAATTTCGCCTCATAGTATTTCAAAACAGAATTTGGTATCTGTTGTAAGTGATATACCTTGTACAAAAAAAGTCAGTAATTGAGCCACAAATTTTATTCGGGTGTGAATTGGGGATGGGCAGTGGGGGGCGGGAAATATTAACTCGCCGGCCTTATCTGCATGCCCCCAGTCAGTTGCCTACCCGAAGACGGTGTGAAAAGACAGCTGGCCGGAGGGCGGGAGCGGATTGTCTGGCGACAAGAGGCTACTGGCGGGGACCAAAGGAATGGTCCTGGCACTCGGGTAAGTCACAAGGTAGGGGTTTCAGGAGGAGCAGAGGAGACCTAAATGTTCCTTGTGAGGCCCGGTGAAGCATTTCTGCTCCTCTTGGCCACACAAGGAACATTTAATAAAAAAACATTTTTTTTAATCTGACCTCTTATGATGCCGACTCTTTTTCCCGCTAGCTTCACCAGGCAGGAAATCCACACTGGCTGCCCACTCAGACCACTGGTTACAATAGCAGTCATACCCCCAAAGACAAAACTGTATATCTGAAGAAGGACCCTGCCAGTTTCCAGCGGGTGTCCTTGGCATATGCTCAGAAGAGCAGGTTAAAATTAAAGGGAGTGGTAAGTGTCCTGGGCAATTTCAACTCCCAGCCCGCCCAGTTTCCACTGCATGGGCAGGGTTAAATTTGTCCCAATGATGTTTGTGCACAGGTTCTTAGAGCAGAAAGGTTAATGTTTGGGAGTTGTAAAAAAAATCTTTTTATTGCCTGGATAACTTTATTTCATGTTGAATTCATGAAATGTCATTGATCCATGCAGAAATTAACTGTAAAGTTCATAGATGCAAAAGGAAGCTGTTTCAACAGAGCCATCAATTCTGCTTAATAGATTCAGCTATGCCTCACAATGATGTATATTTAACACTTTTTTTTACTAAAACAGTTAATAAAAATGAATATAATGCAGTAGAACATTGTCAACCTGAGCCTCTTGGGGATTTGCTTTCAGTTTGCATTCAAGTCACTGCATGCGATTTGCTTTAATTTGCTCAGGCACATTGTTCTAAAATAAGTGCAGGTAAGTGATGTGCATTTGGAGTTTCCTTGAAGCTCATCCCAATTACGTACCCTCCTCTTTCATTAGAAAAGCAGTGTGGGAGAAATAAGTGTCATTTGCTTTGGGTATTAAGTCATTTCAGTTCCACAGGGCCACACGTTATAAATAGATATTTTCATATTTAAACTATATTCATTGCAACACAATCCCTTTGAAATTCATTCCAAACCCGTTTTGCAAAGGAGCCCAGAATAAACAAATTAAGCCAGCTTCATATCCTGCACAAGTCAATGCCTGAAAAAAAACAACCATAAGTAGTGCAGTTTATCTTAAACAAATATATTTCACACTTTCAAATCACACAAAATGTAATGACAATTTTCAGTTTGAAGCTTGTTCTGCTGATGTTCTTGGATTATTTTTAATGTTTTCCCTTTTGTTCTTTCATCCCCTCCCCCTTTTCCCAGCCCCTAACTTGCTTTAAAATCTATTCCTTTTCCTGCTTTTTTCCAGTTCTGACGAAAGGTCCTCGAACTGAAACATTAACTTTCTTTCTCTCTCCATGGATGCTGCCCTGGCCTACTGAGTTTTTCCAGCGTTTTCTGTTGTTATTTCGGATTTCCAGCATCCACAGTATTTTGCTATCGTAGCTATAAATACTGTATTGACCACCTATTGATTGTGGCAGGGGCACTTGCTGACCTGATTTTGTGTATTTCGATTGCTATTTTTGTGCATCAATCGAAAGCAATGTAATCTGGAATTCGGAAGTAAAGAATATTTTATCTTCTAGATTTATTAAACTTAAAAAAAAACTGAAATAGTGAAATAATGAATAAAAACGCAATAGGAATCATAATATTCCCAAATAATAATTGTAATTATTTTTGTGGGAATTTTGACTGTGTGGTCTTTTTAATCTTTCTTGGGAAGGCATTTCAATTGTCAACTTGTTTGTTGCATAGCTGTACAGTGGCTTTACCTGCCAGTAATGGTCTGTCAGGTAACACTGCTCCAAATGCTATTTGCATGACGGTAATGTCTTACTGCCAGTATGAACGGATCGGGTTACTGCTGTGGGAGAAAGGAATCTAGGCTCCTGGTTTTGAAGTTTTCTAAAATGGTGACCAAAAAATCTCTTCATCAGCATGCCCCAAGATAACTTAGCAAAAATGTCTACAGCGCATGGCTTGTGTTTGGTTTTTGTTGTGAGGGTCGAAGTTTTCTGACTCTCTCAAATCCTGCATATTTAAAGAGTCAAAATAAATTTCATAGTTTTGGCTCTCAATTTGTATAGTTAGCTTGCTATTTTTCCTGTCCCAGCAATACTGCTTTTTGCAGTGTAAAGAGTAGCAAAATACTGGCATACTTACACATATTTAAAATAGGGCCCCTCTCACTAAGCAGTGGCAAGTACAAAGCTAGCACTAACCCTGATTGTTTGCCACTGACAATAAGCCTTCAACCCATGTCTACAGGAAAGTCTCCAAAAAGAAAAAAAAAACTTGTGTTGTTGTCATGGCTCACTTTAAATAAATCCATCCTGATGACCTTCCAGGCGAATTTCCTGTTCAAAAGTTAATGTCGCCAGTGTCTCTCCTAGTTGCTGTAGTATCCATATAAATTTCAAAACAAACTGAAATGTAATCATTTGAGCCCAGTCTTCAGTAATATATTGGGTGATTTCCTCTATTTGCAATCTTACAACAACAAATGACACATTATGAGGTAAAGGTCCTTGGGTTAAAACAAAAAAGAGGCTCCTGAAAGCCTAATGGGAAAAGGAACTAAACCGTACAGCATGGAAAGTCCCGGCTTCAATCGTTTGTCTGTGCTCAGGCTTCTGCACATGTTAAAGGCTTCGGATCCTGGTCAGTATCCAGTAACTCCTTCTGGAAAGTGTATTTGCGTGAATGTTGAGTGAGAACATTTTTGAGCATGGCTATGATGTCTACTGTGGTGAATAGCCTAGCAACGCTCACCATCTAAGTTTGCACATGTAGAATGGGCATAGAAATCAAGCTTCAAATCAGGCTTGGACTGAAATGATGGAATTCCAAATCGATCTGGAGCATGATTTGACAACTTAGAAGCTGGGAGAAGAGAGGAGAAAAGTGAAGTGATAGAAAACAAATTTTTAAAAATCCTTGCCTTAGTAAAGATCACACACAATTGTGACTTCTTAGTACCTGTTAACACCAGCACATAAAGGTACAGAGTAACTGTTCTGATGGTGTTTCTTGCCTATAATCATGTCTGTGCATGTGATAAATGTGTTTGTTTAGTACCCTTTCAGTAAATACACAGCACAATTCCAGCATAGAGACGCTGGGACTTGATATTTTTCATATTCCTGCAGCTATAGACTAGTTTTTTGAGATTGTTCAATGCATTTACTTGAAAGTCTTAGTAATGTATTTGCTAAGAATATGCTCTTTATACACATATCTGCATGTGTAACATGTATAATTATACAAATCTAGATATATGGTAATAATCAGTTGCATATAGAGTAATAGGTAGTACACTTGATTACATGGTAGTAAACAAATCAAGATGTTGTTAACCACAGAAGTTAAGTTCCCAGTGGTTTATAGCCATCAGCTGAAATGAGTGTTAGATTACTAACTTGAAATTATTCCAGAGACTTCACTGTGTTTTATGAGAACATATGAAATATTTGCAAAGGCCAATCAGCCCATCCAGCTTTCTCTCCTGCAGTACATTCTTTTAATTTTATGTGGTATCTTTATCAGTTTAAATCCATTTTTGTGCCATTAATGGCTGTCAGGCTGACGACAACTGGCTGCCGCTGATAAATAAATAATGCATTACTGGAAGCATATGAAGAAATAATTCTCCGTTAATTACTAGACACATCTAGTGAGTAAATATTTATAATGCATTAGTAAAGGTCTTTATGAAAAAGCATTTGACAAGCACATTATGCAAAAACATAAGTGACATCCAAACACATCCCACATCACTTCCAAGTAATTTAATTGTGAAAGTAACGCAGGACTCTTCCACCAAAAGAAAATTGCCATACTTTCTTCCATGAACAGCGCACTTTTAATACTCTACTGACCGTATCATATTGAGTACAAAAGAACTAGGGGGGGAAATTTGGTTGGTTTGCGCCTCCCGTTAGCGCCTTAAGAGGGCGCTAATGGGGCGCAAAGCAACTAGCGCACGAGCGCGGCGATCTTTGCGCCGCTCGCGAAATTGACCGGACATTTTGCAGTGGAGCTAAACACTACCGCCACGATCTCCTGCGCCCGCAGATCGTGATGTCAGTCGAGCGTGCAAAGCCCCGGTAGCGCCCCGGACCAGATATTGTGTGGCGCCCCCTGCCTTACCGCCTGCTGCTAGCAACGACAGGTTGAGGGGAGCGTTTTGCAATCGAGAAGGGACTGGGGGAGTGCTATTTAAAGGCGACCGCATCCTGCCTTTTTTTGTCGGCGACATTTTTGCACCACGCATTCTGAGAGAGAGAGAGAGAGAGAGACTTCTGGAGAGATTCAATGCTGTGTGAAGGAGTTTTGGGCACTGAGCAGCACTTTGCAGGTTCATTTTGATTTGCCCTTCCTTGCATCGATTTAGAAGAGACTATGGGGGCTGCGCTCTGAGCTCTTTCCCTTGTCCTCTCCATTGTTCTATCCAGCAGATTTGGTGTACAGGTCTCTCCAGGTCGAGATTCAAGGCTGCAATGAGCAGGGTGTGGATGGAGAGCAAGATCGACCCTCCCCTTTAAGAACTGGCCGGCGCCAGTGTGTTTGTGTTACATTGCTGACTGACATCACATGAGCTTCGACAGCACTCTGAGGTAGTGCCTACCTCCTCGGCGTTAGCGCCTTAAGAGAGGTGTGTAGCACCTGATTTAGCGCTCCAACCACCTCCAGGGGTGATAGAAGCCAAGTTTGCAGTCGGAGGCGATAATTAGCACCAGGCGCTAAACTTTGCGCCCGACCGATAATTGTGCCCCGAACCGGGCGATACAGAATTTCTCCCCCCTAGGTTTTTATGAAAACTAATGTTCAAACAGGGTAGTCTTTCATCATCTGGTTAGTCACTTTATTGTGTCCACAGTCATCATCTTCCTGGTTCCATTCCTGGGGAAACTCTTCCTGGGGAAGAACAACTTCAACCATAATTTAGCAAACTTTCATATTTTGGGTGGAGGATTGGCTATCTAATAGAAAGCAGAGAGTTGGGATAAATGGTTCATTCTCAGACTGGCAATCAGTAACTAGTAGTATTCCGCAGGGGTCAGTGCTGGGACCCCAACTCTTTACAATCTATATTAACGATTTGGAGGAAGGGACCGAGTGTAACATATCAAAGTTTGTAGATGATACAAAGATGGGAGGGAAAGTAGTGAGTGAGGAGGACATAAAAAACCTGCAAAGGGACATAGACAGGCTAAGTAAGTGGGCAGAGATTTGGCAGATGGAATATAATACTGGAAAGTGTGAGGTTATGCACTTTGGCAGGAAAAATCATAGAGCAAGTTATTATCTTAATGGCAAGAAACTGGAAAGTACTGCAGTACAAAGGGATCTGGGGGTCCTGGTGCACGAAACACAAAAAGTTAGTATGCAGGTGCAGCAGGTGATCAAGAAGGCCAATGGAATGTTGGCTTTTATTGCTAGGGGGATAGAATATAAAGAAAAGGGAGGTATTGCTGCAGTTGTACAAGCTATTGGTGAGACCACACCTGGAATATTGCATACAGTTTTGGTGTCCATACTTAAGAAAAGACATACTTGCTCTCGAGGCAGTACAAAGAAGGTTCACTCGGTTAATCCCGGGGATGAGGGGGTTGATATATGAGGAGAGGGTGAATGCGGTGAGGATGTTTCCAATGATGGGTGAAACTAGAACTAGGGGCCATAATCTTAGAATAAGGGGCTGCTCTTTCAAAACTGAGATGAGGAGAAACTTCTTCACTCAGATGGTGGTAGGTCTGTGGAATTTGCTGCCCCAGAGAGCTGTGGAAGCTACATCATTAAATAAATTTAAAACAGAAATAGACAGTTTCCTAGAAGTAAGGGGAATTAGGGGTTATGGGGAGCGGGTAGGAAATCGGACATGAGGCTAGGTTCGGATCGGTCATGGCCCTGTGGGTGGCGGAGTGGGCCCAGGGGTCGTGTAGCCTGGTCCTGCTCCTACTTCTTGTGTTCTAATTCTGTGTTAGATTTCAGGAGATGGTTCTATTCACAGGGATTAGTGGGGACCTCGGGAACAGGCTGCCAGCTAGGAGTCCTTCAAGAGTAAATTGGGCCTGTTCCTGGCTGGGGTGGAGATCACCTCTTACAGAAGGTAAGTACTGCAGGAAGTACAGGGACAGAGTGATCTCCTGGATGAGTTTCGATCGCCTAGATGGGTCAGAGAGGAATTTCCCAGATTTTTTCTTCCAAATTGGCCATTGGGTTTTTTATCTGGTTTTTCGCCTCTCCCGGGAGATCACATGGGTTCGGGTGGGATGGAGAGTGAAAGTAGATTTGAGGTTAGCATCAGATCAGCCATGATCTTATTGAATGGCGGAGCAGGCTCGAGGGGCCAATTGGCCTACTCCTGCTCCTATTTCTTATGTTCTTATGTACTACAACAAAAAGAAAATACTGCGGATGCTGGAAATCTGAAATAAAAACAGAAAATGCTGGAGATACTCAGCAGGTCAGGCAGCATCTGTGAAGAGAGAAACAGAGTTAACTTATCAGGTCGATGACGAAAGGTCATCGACCTGAAACGTTAACTCTGTTTCTCTCTTCACAGATGCTGCCTGACCTGCTGAGTATCTCCATCATTTTCTGTTTTTATTACAAATTTTACTGTCTGTTCCATCCCGTCTATAAAATTGTAGAAGGATCTAGAATGTGTGCCATGTTGCCTGTTTTAACATAATTTAAAGAAAATTATGTCTGCCAACTTCTTTTCCCCTAGCAGCTCAAAACACGCAAGTGCGATGTGCTGGTGAAGGGATATTTACTAGTCATAGAGTTATACAGCACAGAAAGAGGCCCTTCGGCCCATCGTGTCTGCGCCGTCCATCAAGCCCTGTCCAATCTAATCCCATTTTCCAGCATTTGGTCCATAGCCTTGTATGCAATGGCATTTCAAGTGCTCATCCAAATGCTTCTTGAATGTTGTGAGGGTTCCTTCCTCTACCACCCTTTTAGGCAGTGAGTTCCAGACTCCAACCACCCTCTGGGTGAAAAAGTTCCTCCTCAAATCCCCTCTAACCTCCTGCCCCTTACCTTGAATCTATGCCCCCTTGTTATTGACCCCCCTACTAAGGGGAAAAGTTCCTCTTTATCTACCCTATCTATGCCCCTCATCATTTTGTACACCTCAATCAGGTCCCCCCTCAGCCTTCTTTGCTCCAAGGAAAACAACCCCAGCCTGTTCAGTCTTTCTTCATAGCTGAGGCGCTCCATCCCAGGTAACATCCTGGTGAATCTTCTCTGCAGCCCCTCCAAAGCAATCACATCCTTCCTATAGTGAGGCGACCAGAACTGCACACAGTACTCCAGCTGTGGCCTTACCAGCGTTTTGTGCAGCTCCATCATAACCTCCCTGCTCTTATACTCTATGCCTCGGCTAATGAAGGCAAGTATCCCATATGCCTTTTTAACCACCTTATCTACCTGTTCCGCTGCCTTCAGGGATCTATGTACATGTACACCAAGGTCCCTCTGACCCTCTGTACTTCCTAGGGTCCTACCACTCATTGTGTATTCCCTTGCCTTATTTGTCCGTCCAAAATGCATCACCTCGCACTTTTCAGGGTTAAATTCCATTTGCCACTTTTCCGCCCATCTGACCAACCCGTTTATATCGTCCTGTAGCCTGAGGCTTTCCTCCTCGCAATTTACCACCCCACCAATTTTCGTGTCATCTGCGAACTTACTGATCATACCTTTTACATTCTCCTCCAAATCATTTATGTAGATCACAAACAGCAAGGGACACAGCACTGATCCCTGAGGTACCCCACTGGACACAGGCTTCCAGTCACAAAAGCAACCTTCGACCATCACCCTCTGCCTCCTGCCACTCAGCCAGTTTAGGATCCAACGTGCCAAGGCACCCTGGATCCCATGGGCTCTTACCTTCTTGACCAGTCTCCTATGCGGGACTTTGTCAAAAGCCCCTTTAGGGCTACCCCAGATCAGGCGTATTTCTCAGACATTCACTTTCAACTAAAGTTTGAGGTAGCCGAATCCTAATGACACGTAATTGGGTCTAAAGGTCCGGGCTATCTCTCCCTAAAGGAAAGGAACAACCCGAGAATGTTACCGTCCTCCAGATAGCGCTTTTAATACGTTTAGCTAGACTGTAATGTCCCGGATAGTATGAGGGTCTGGAAAACTCCCTCAGAATTCTGTAACTCTTCACCAAAGAGTGTACAGAGATTGAGTTTGTGAGTTTTTGATTCAGAAGTCTTATGTGAGACAATTCTAAAAATATATAGATTTATTAAAGAACCGACATGCAATTTACAGTTGGTGAATCAGTCATTTGCAACATTAACAATTATAAAAAGAGAAAACATACTATCTTTTTAACAGAGAATCTGTCTTTTAAATCTTAACTTCGCTACAGTATTACAGTTCTTAAAGTTCCTTTATAAAGGATATCCATCAATATCAAATACCTTTGATCCCCAAGGTACAAAGAGTGGTAGACCACAGAGCCGCCTCTGAAATCGAGAATCGCTTTTCCCGATTAAAGCAAGTCTGCTATCTCATTTGAAACTTCAATATTATACCCTTTTCCAGTGGTATCTCCGTTAAGGTTTTCTGCTGATGCAAGTTAATTATCCCTCGTCATTTTTCTGCTGACCTCTGCAACTCTTACTGCCACATCAGCTGGTAGCATTACAGAATCTTGTCTCATCTCCAGGTGTTCTGAGTTTACCATATAAAAGCGGTGTGAAGGGCAGGTGTTCCTTACTTTATGTCATCTTTACGAGGGCAGATGTTCCTTATCTTATGTGCCATCTTTACGAAGTTTAAATTAGAACACCTTATCCAGGGTGGACCATTGTTTCGTCCCAAAAGGTAAGTTTGTCAGAGCCATTCACCTTCTGTTTCAATAAGGTTATTTATTCAGGGCCAACAACCATCTTATCTCAATAGCCAGAATTCTTTCACAGCTATTTCAGAGTTAAGTTTCTAAATTTCCAAACGCAGTTTGTCCTGTTTCAATAAGGCCTGAATTCTTTCATAAAATGGTGTCTTTTTCTGACTCGGTTTTATGGCTTATTCCTTCACACTGGTTCTGGGGTATGAGCAGCCTAGAAATAAAAGACACATTTTTCATTAGAATGTTTAAAAACAATTAAATCGTGAAAGTTCCTAAAGAACATAGGGTCTGACGAAAGGGTGGAACTGAAAGAAATCAGTATTTGTAGGGAAATGGTGTTAGGAAAATTGATGGGACTGAAGGCCGATAAATCCCCAGGGCCTGATGGTCCACATCCCAGGTGTGGTAAACCACTGTTTGTATTCCACTGTGTACATGCCTGGACATGCCTCGGCTGACTCCTCCCACAAGTCCTAGTATAAAGGTGGCTGCTCCCCAGCCCTTTGTATTCTGGACCGGTCGACCACTCGAGGCAGACCTTCATTCTTTTGTTAATAAAAGCCTTTAGTTACTCTCTTAACTCTCAGTCTTTTATGAGTAATTGATAGCGCATCAATTTTATTAACAAAATTTTTATAATGGAGAAGATCCTCACACCAGCATGCCTGGACTTAGATCATCGGGAGGCGGACTCATCCACCAAGTTTACTCACTGGCTTAAGTGTTTCGAAAAATTCCTGACCGCCTCCGCAGCAATCAAATCGGACGAGGACAAACTGGATGTCCTGACCTCCAAAGTGAACCATCGAGTGTACTCGGTCATCCAAGACGCGACCTCGTACGCGGACGCTATCAAGCTCCTCAAGGACCAGTACACGCGCCCAGTGAACGAGGTGTACGCCAGGCACCTTCTGGGGAGTCGTGAACAACAACCTGGGGAATCGACCGTGGAATACCTTCAGGCACTGTCTGTGCTTGGCCGGGCCTGTGGTTGTAAGGATGTAAAGGCCGCCGTGTACACAGAGGAACTTATCCGGGACGCTTTTGTAGCGGGCCACAGATCCAATTACACCCGACAGCGACTGTTGGAGCAGAGTGACCTCGACCTCAACAAGGCCTCTGAACTCGCACTATCATTGGATGCAGCCTACCGGGGCATGGATGCCTACTCCTCTGCACCGTGGACGCCGCGGGGAATGACAGCCTGGGACACGGTAGGACCGCCTCATAGCGCCGTGCCACCCCAGCCACACCCCAGCAACAGCCCAACTACCGCAGCAGTGTCCCAAGGCCAGACAGCAGTGCCCCAAGGCCAGAAATGCTACTTCTGTGGCCAGGCAAAACACCCCAGAGTGCGCTGCCCGGCGAAAAACGCGATCTGCTCGGGCTGCGGGAAGAAGGGACACTACGCTAATGTCTGCAGGGCCAAAGCCACCCCGAACCCCAGCAGCGCCACGTGTGGGCCATGCGGGCCGCCATCTTGGGCCTCCCCGGCCATGTGCGAACCACCGGTACAGCAGCCATTTTGGACGCCTCCAGCCACATGGGGATCATGGACGCCGCCATCTTGGACGACAGCCGGAACGCAGCAGGCCCCCAACACCGCCTCATCTGATACCCGCAGCGACACACCGGCCCCTACGCTGGCATCCATTACACTGGACCAAGCGAGACTGCACCAGCTGGCCAGTTCCACAATGGACATTAAGGTAAATGGCCATGATACAATCTGCCTTTTTGACTTTGGGAGCACGGAGAGCTTCATCCACCCCGACACGGTGCGGCGTTGCTCTCTCCCAGTCCTGCCTGCGCACCAGCGGATTTCTATGGCCTCCGAGTCCCAGTCGGCGGACATCGGCGGCTACTGCGCAGTGACACTCGTAGTAGACGGGACCGTGTACGATCATTTTAAACTTCTGGTCCTGCCCGACCTCTGCGCTGCCGTCCTGCTGGGGTTAGATTTTCAGTGCCACCTTAAAAGTGTTACGATGGCGTACGGTGGACCCCTACCCCCACTCACAGTCCGCAGCCAGCAGCTCCCAAACTGCCCGCCGCGCACCAGGTGCAACCTCTCCACACTCAGAGTCACCCCCCCCCCCCCCACTGTTTGCTAACCTCACCCCCGACTGTAAGCCCATCACCACAAAGAGCAGGCGATACAGTGCCGGGGACAGGGTTTTCATTAAAACCGAAGTGGAGCGGCTCCTGAAGGAAGGGATTATTGAGGGCAGCACCAGCCCCTGGCGAGCCCAGGTTGTGGTCGTTAAGACCGGCGAGAAGCAGCGCCTGGTCATCGACTACAGCCAGACAATAAATCACTACACCCTGCTGGACGCCTACCCACTCCCCCGCATAGCTGATATGGTCAACCAGATCGCGCAGTACCGCGTCTTCTCGACCATTGACCTGAAATCAGCGTACCACCAGCTCCCTATCCGCCCTGAGGACCGCCAGTATACTGCCTTTGAGGCAAACGGCCGCCTCTACCACTTCCTTAGGGTTCCCTTTGGCGTCACCAACGGGGTCTCCGTCTTCCAAAGGGAGATGGACCGGATGGTAGATCAAAATGCGTTGCAGGCCACTTTCCCATATCTGGACAATGTGACCATCTGCGGCCGTGACTTGCAGGACCATGACGCAAACCTCGAAAAATTCCTCCGCACCGCCCAACTCCTGAACCTGACATATAACAAGGAGAAGTGCATATTCCGCACAAACCGCCTCGCCATCCTTGGCTGTGTTGTGGAACACGGAGTCATTGGCCCCGACCCCGACCGGATGCGTCCCCTTATGGAACTCCCACTGCCCCACTGCCTCAAGGCCCTGAAGAGGTGCCTAGGGTTTTTCTCCTATTATGCCCAGTGGGTCCCCTACTATGCGGACAAGGCCCATCCGCTGATCAAGTCCACCTCTTTTCCCTTGACGGCAGAGGCCCGCTTAGCCTTCCACCGTATCAAGGAAGACATTGCCAAAGCCACCATGCACGCAGTGGACGAATCCATCCCCTTCCAGGTGGAAAGCGACACGTCCGACTTTGCCCTGGCCGCTACCCTCAATCAGGCGGGGAGACCCGTGGCCTTCTTTTCACGAACCCTCCAAGGCCCGGAGACCAGACACTCCGCTGTTGAGAAGGAGGCCCAGGCGATTGTGGAGGCTGTGCGTCATTGGAGGCACTACCTGGCCGGAAAACGATTTACCCTGCTCACTGACCAACGTTCAGTTGCTTTCATGTTTAACAACAAGCAGAGGGGCAAAATCAAAAATGACAAGATCTTGAGGTGGAGAATCGAACTTTCCACCTACAATTACGAGATCTTGTACCGGCCCGGGAAGCTCAATGAACCCCCGGATGCGCTATCGCGTGGCACCTGCGCCAGCGCGCAGATCGATAGACTGCGGGCCCTCCACAATGACCTCTGCCACCCGGGGGTCACCAGGTTCTTCCACTTCATCAAGGCCCGCAACCTGCCTTACTCTATTGAGGAGGTCAGGACCATGACCAGGAACTGCCAAGTCTGCGCTGAGTGCAAACCGCACTTTTATAGACCAGACAGGGCCCACCTGATAAAAGCCACTCGCCCCTTCGAGCGCCTGAGCGTTGATTTTAAAGGGCCTCTCCCCTCCTCCGACCGCAATGTGTACTTCCTCAATATTATTGATGAGTACTCCCGTTTCCCGTTCGCCATCCCCTGCCCGGACATGACCAGTGCCACGGTCATTAAATGTCTGAACGACCTCTTCACCCTGTTCGGTTTCCCCAGCTATATCCATAGCGACCGGGGCTCATCGTTTATGAGCGACGAACTCCGTCAGTACCTGCTAACTAGGGGTATTGCCACAAGCAGGACCACCAGTTACAACCCCCGGGGGAACGGACAGGTGGAAAGAGAAAATGCGACAGTTTGGAAGGCCGCCCTGCTAGCCTTAAAGTCTAGGGGCCTTCCAACCTCCCGCTGGCAGGATGTGCTCCCCGATGCGTTCCACTCTATTCGGTCACTGCTCTGCACTGCCACTAACGCCACCCCTCATGAGAAAATGTTTGTCTTCCCAAGGAAGTCCACATCGGGGACATCGCTACCGCCATGGCTGACGTCCCCAGGGCCGGTCCTACTGAGAAGGCACGTGAGGACCCATAAAACGGACCCCCTGGTCGAGAGGGTCGACCTCCTCCACGCCAACCCCCAGTATGCTTACATTGCATACCCGGACGGGCGGGAGGACACAGTCTCCATAAGAGACCTTGCACCCTCGGGGGCCGCAGTAACCCACTACTCACTACCACCCCCCCCCACGATCCGATATCCAGCCCCAGCAGACGGCAGGCCTGGGCCCCGCGACCCGCTCGACATCTACGAGGACGACACGCCTGTGCCACAGCCCACGCAGGACTCGACGCCGGAAGCTCCACTACCCCTGCCGTCGCCACGCCGATCACAGCGGCAGACAAGACCTCCGGAGAGACTCCAATACACTAACTTTTAATACACTTCACCCCGCCGGACTCAATTTTAAACAAGGGGTGAATGTGGTAAACCACTGTTTGTATTCCACTGTGTACATGCCTGGACATGCCTCGACTGACTCCTCCCACAAGTCCTAGTATAAAGGTGGCTGCTCCCCAGCCCTTTGTATTTCTGGACCGGTCGACCACTCGAGGCAGACCTTCATTCTTTTGTTAATAAAAGCCTTTAGTTACTCTCTTAACTCTCAGTCTTTTATGAGTAATTGATAGCGCATCACCAGGGTACTTAAGGAAGTGGCCCTAGAAATAGTAGATGCATTGCTGGTCATCTTCCAGAACTCAATAGACTCTGGAACGGTACCCATGGATTGGCGGGTAGCTAATGTTACCCCACTATTCAAAAAAGGTGGTAGAGAAAAGGCGGGGAATTATAGACCGGTAAGCTTGACATCGGTAGTGGGGAAAATGCTAGAGTCCATTATAAAAGATGTAATAGCAGAGCACTTGGAAAGCAGTGACTGGATCGGACAAAGTCAACATGGATTTACAAAAGGTAAATCATGCTTGACTAATCTACTGGAATTTTTTGAGGATGTAACTGGTAAAATAGACAAGGGAGAACCAGTGGATGTGGTGTATTTGGACTTTCAGAAGGCTTTCGATAAGGTCCCGCATAAGAGATTAGTGTGCAAAATTAAGGCACATGGGATTGGGGGCAAGGTGTTGACTTGAATAGAGAACTGGTTGGTGGACAGAAAGCAAAGAGTTGGAATAAACGGGTCATTTTCTGAGTGGCAGGCAGTGACTGGTGGGGTACCGCAGGGATCGGTCCTGGGACCCCAGCTGTTCACAATATATATTAATGATCTGGACGAGGGAATTGGATGTAATATCTCCAAATTTGCAGACGACACAAAGCTGGGGGGGAGGATATGCTGTGAGGAGGATGTCGTGAAACTCCAGCATGATTTGGACAGGTTGGGTGATTGGGCAGAAACATGGCAAATGCACTATAATGTGGATAAATGTGAGGTTATCCACATTGGTGGCAAAAACAGGAAGGCAGATTATTATTTGAATGGTAATAGATTGGGAGAAGGGGAAGTGCAAAGAGACCTGGGTGTTCTTGTACACCAGTCGCTGAAGGTAAGCATGCAGGTGCAGCAGGCGGTTAAGAAGGCAAATGGTATGTTGGCCTTCGTAGCAAGAGGGTTCGAGTACAAAAACAAGGATGTCTTGCTGCAGTTGTACAGGGCCTTGGTGAGACCACACCTTGAGTATTGTGTGCAGTTTTGGTCGCCTTACCTGAGGAAGGACGTTCTTGCCATGGAAGGAGTGCAGCGAAGATTCACCAGGCTGATACCTGGGATGGCAGGAATGACGTATGAGGAGAGATTGTGTCGATTGGGCTTATACTCACTGGAGTTTAGAAGATTGAGAGGGGATCTCATCGAAACCTATAAAATTCTGTCAGGCCTGGACAGACTAGATGCAGGAAGGATGTTTCTGATGGCCGGGGAGTCCAGAACCAGGGGTCATAGTCTAAGGATAAGGGGTAAGCCATTTGGACTGAAATGAGGAGGAATTTCTTCACCCAGAGAGTGGTGAACCTGTGGAATTCTCTGCCACAGAGGGCGGTGGAGGCCAGTTCATTAAGTATATTCAAGAAAGAGTTGGATATATTTCTTAAGGCTAAAGGGATCAAGGGATATGGGGAGAAGGCAGGGACCGGGTACTGAATTTGGATGATCAGCCATGATCTCATTGAATGGCGGAGCAGGCTCGAAGGGCCGAATGGCCTACTCCTGCTCCTATCTTCTATGTATCTATGTCACTTACTATGATTTTTTTTAAATGCATTGAGCAAGTAGCATAATGGCACAGAATTCATATGTATCCTGCTCTTCATTACTTGTCTTATAATGATTTTTTTTGTCAATATTCCTCCTTTGTTCACTGCCTCCTCTTCTAAAAAGAATTTGAGCCATGCAACGATGTGATTCTACAGGCAGTTGTCATCATCTGGTATGTCACCCAACTGGCCATTCTTCATTTGTGAGCCTTCACAAGCTGGACTTAAGGAAGGTCATTCAGCCAACCTTAGCTTGTCCATTCAGAAAAAAAACATAGGTTGATTGGCCATGATAAAAATTGACCCTTAGTGTTAGGGGGGATTAAATACGCGGGGTTACGGGGATAGGGCTTGGGTGGGATGGCTGTCGGTGTAGGGACCGGGTGTTAGGGTTTGGATGATCAGCCATGATCTCGTTGAATGGCGGAGCAGGCTCGAAGGGCCGAATGGCCTACTCCTGCTCCTATCTTCTATGTCTATGTCTACCCCCTTCCCCCATTGCAGCACTCAACTATGTCTTAAATGATTCCAGGGTTTTTGCCTCCGCTATTCAATCTGGGAATCTGTTAATCACTTTGCGAAGAACTGACTGATGTCAGTACTAAATTTGTCTTATTAGTTTGAAATGGTGTCTCTTGAACTCCCGTGCCTGAGTTTTGGCAGGCTTTCCTACTACGCCTGTCACAGTTAAGCCCTATTCTGCCTTCCCCAAACATCCGTATGAGTAATTTTTAACAGGAGCCTTTTGATTCAATAGAAAGCATCAATAGAAGTGGTACAGAAATGTTTTCAACTAACTTCCTGTTGTACTGCAATTTTGAACATAAAGCCATTCAGTCCGTCAAGTTCATTCTTTCCACAGTCCACCTACAGATTAATAGCTTGGTGAAAGATTCTGAAAAGTGTCTCCCTGCCCCCAAAGGGATATTGAGTGAAGCTATAGAATACCGGTGTAACTTTACAACTTACATTATTCATCCTTGACTGGTGACTTTCCATGGCATGCTGTTTCCATAGTTCTAGCAGCTCAAGAGTCATCATGTTCTATAAAATATTTGACATCTTCAGTCCATTCTTGCCCTTGACCAAATATTGTATCCACATTTTTGGCATTAACTGTTTTCACTGGGAGTCTGTTGTACATATCCACTACTCTATTCTCTAGTCTTGGTGTTCTATGATTTCCCTTGTCCTTGCCCCAGAAAGGCAATATAACATTGTTAGCGCTGATCCAAACTCCATTCTACCAACTTGAGTAAGACCACTTCTAAGGAGATTGTGTCGCAATAATTTTCATTCAAACCTACCACAGTATGACTGCACCCTGCATAAATCCCACCTTTTGAGTTTTATGTAACTGGAGGTGCCTACTATAACATGTAACAGAGTGAGAAAAGGACAATATGTGAGCCATAGATTTTTGAGAACTCTGTATCCGCTGTAGGGGTACGGCTTTAAGAAATTGTATAAAATGTCAGAATGGCCAAAGCAAGGTGATACAGCTTTAAGAAATCTTTAGAGGTAATTAAGGGCAATCAGGAATGACACCCAGCATGGAAGGATAAAAGGCAGGGAAATAGTTCAGTTAGAGAGGAAGGACAAAAGTGAAAATGTGTATGCTGGAAAGTAGTCCCTGTTACTGTTTGGTTCATCTCTGCACTTGAAGACACAATTGCAGTGGGTTAATAAACGTCACTTGTTTTGAACTGTAAGCTCTTGTCTGCGTGTCTAAATGACCACTGGGTCCTAGGCCGGAAATGGAACAGATATCTCTTGAATATCTCTTTATGTCTCTTAACCTCTCCTGCCTTCTACCCTATCACAGACCTTTCCTTTTGTCCTTTCATCCCCTCCCCCCTTTCCCAGCCCCTACACTTGCTTAAAAATCTGTTCAATTTCCTGCTTTTTTCCAGTTCTGATGAAAGGTCATCGACCTGAAACATTAACTCTGTTTCTCTCTTCACAGATGCTGCCTGACCTGCTGAGTATCTCCAGCATTTTCTGTTTTTATTACAAACATTATTAAGCTCTTTTCAGTCAAAATAAAATACAGTGCAGAAGGTTAATAATCACCATCCGTGTGTGTACATTTGAAAAATTCTCCCACCCTTCCCCCAGAACAGTGCAAACAATAAATATTAATTGTTTCCAAGCTTGTACTGCTGCACTACTGACATGGTACAAAATAATTTTCCACTGCCCTAAACTGGTTGCATTCTTGTCTATCTTATACTCATTATTGCTTTTGTTAATGGAATGGAATTTCACTCCCTTCTACATACTGGCATGAAACTCTATGGAACCTCCGGTGTACTGAAGTGCGAAAACCCAGCAGCATGTGAGATGACTGATGTTTCAGTTTTATCTACCTATAAAACTGGGAAGGATGGGTGACACTCATTTTAATATTTTACATAGTTAAGGAAGGAATTTTTGTCTCCGCAGGGACAGCTCATGGACATATTTTGACCTGGCTGATATAATTAATACAAACTGTACTGTATTGTTCATAATGAGAGCTTTCCTTTTGCCATTGAGTTAGCAAAATCATAAATATAAAGGGAAAATTTCCTCCAATAGTTACTTCCAGCAAGATTGTGTGGTGTATGTAACCTGTTCCACCTTAAGAGAACTTAAGCCTGTTCCACCTTAAGAGATGTACTACTTTCTCTGGCTGTTGTATACGTAATACCGGTGGTGACCACACCGGTATATAAGCACTGTGTAGTAATATTGTATATTCAGTATATAGTCCCGACCTCCAACCAGTAAAGACCTGTTCAATTTACTCTTGTAGTCTGTGTAGTAATTATCACTATAACACACAGACTTAACAGTGGCGACGAGTCCGATTCTTACCCTGCGGCAGTTATTTCCACGGCGGCTTCGTCCACAGACAGGACGTCGAAGAGAGGTTTCCACCCTCATCACCCTACTGGAAGACACGTCGAGCGGCAGACATCGAGAAACCGGAGTGCAGAAGACATCCTGACCTCGAAGCCTCCATCAGCGACTGTCAGCTTTCTTCTTTCTACCTCGGTGGTGGGTAAGCCGGGCAGCGACGTGACAGAAAGTCAACCGCGTTGGCTGTACAGACGGGGCTGGGAAGACGGAGAAATAAGGGCGGTGAGATCGATCGCGACCGGAGATAAGGGCCGGGCCGCTTTCGAGCGAGAGGCGCAGCGCGGGGACATCGATCGCGACCGGAGATAAGGGCCGCATTCGGGCTAAAAGGCGCAACGTCTGGGGAAACTGAAGGCGCGAGAGCCACGGTGAAGCGGAGACAGCGTCGGGGGACGGTTGAAGACCGCCAAGCGCGGGAAAACCGCCATTTTGTGGGCGGAGGACGACGACAAGAGCGGGAAGCCGCCATCTTGGATAACATAAAAATACAATAAATTGCAACGATGCCTAAACATGGGAACATTAATACCTTTGATAGTGACATCGAAGATTGGGCCATGTATGTAGAACGCATACAAAATTATTGTAAGGCAAATAAAATTCCTGATGCAGATAAAGCACTAACATTATTAAATTTAATGGGTGCGAAGACATACGGGCAATTGAAACACCTGTTATCACCAGATGAACCGGCGGATAAGACGTTCGATGTGATTGTTACTGTCCTGAAAAATCATCTAAACCCCACGCCGCTGATGCTAGCGGAACGATTTAAATTTTATGACAGAAGGCAGCTGCAGAATGAAAGCAATGCTGAATATTTGATGGAATTACATAAGCTAGCAAAATATTGTCAGTTTGGAACGGGACTGACAGAGGCACTACGAGATAAATTTGTGTGTGGTTTATTTAAACAGGATACACAAAAGCGACTGCTCGAGGAGAATGAGCTGACGCTTGAGAAGGCGGTCACTATGGCAGCAGCACACGAAGCCACAGCGAGAGGCACGGCAGTAATGCAGCTACGGTCACCGGAACTCGGTACAAACAAATTGGGTTTGAGTTCTGTCAAATGTTATCGTTGTGGAAAGACAACGCACGATCAGAACCAGTGTTGGTTTAAAAACCAAGAATGCAGAACGTGTGGCAGGCTTGGCCACATAGCTAAAGTATGCCGGTCAGGAAAGAAGACCAGCAACAAAAAGTCACCGCAAGGAAAATACGCAAAGGTACACAAGGTGACAAAGAACAGTTTGACCGAACAGAAGTCAGATTCAGACGCTAGCAGTAATGAACTGGATAGCTTAAGAGTACACAACGTTGGTAAGGATGCAGATCTCCAGACAATTTGGGTCACTCTTCAGATAGCAGGAGTCCAAGTAAAAATGGAATTGGACACTGGATCGGCATTGACGGTCATGAATAAGAAAGATTACAGAAGGTTATTCCAACATATTCCCCTACAGGATACGGAGATTATATTGAAAACATACACGGGCAAAGAGTGTACCCCATCGGAAAAATAGAGGTAGAAGTGGTCCACAAGGGCGAAGAAAGCCAAGTAATGGACTTATATGTGCTACCTGAAGGAGGTCCACCACTACTAGGATGGGAGTGGATTAGGAAAATGAATATGGACTGGCACTCCTTGAAGGCACTAACGGTAGATTCCGGGGAAACAGATGTCAAACCTAAACAATTGTCCAGAATATTGGATGAGGCTAAAGAGATGTTCCAGCAGGGACTGGGAACACTGAGAGGAATTACGGCAAACATCAAGATTGATGAACATGCACAACCAAAATTTTTTAAAGCCAGACCGGTACCCTATGCAATACGACCTACTGTTGAAGCGGAACTGGAAGCACTAGAACGTTCAGGTGTACTGTCTAAGGTAGATTGGAGTGAGTGGGCTACGCCCATTGTTCCCGTTATGAAACGTCCTGCGAGCAACAAGCCAGGAGATCCAGGGAAGGTTCGCATCTGTGGAGATTTCAAAATCACCGTTAATCCGGTGCTTCACACGGTGCAGTATCCGCTTCCACGGATTGAGGATATTTTCGCTTCATTGTCTGGCGGGAAACACTTCACCAAGATAGACCTGGCGCAGGCGTACTTGCAGATGGAGGTTGAGGAAGAGTCACGCCAATACCTCACGATCAACACGCATCGAGGGTTGTACCGGTACAATAGGCTGGTTTTTGGAGTGGCATCGGCTCCAGCAATTTGGCAGAGGGCCATGGAGCAGGTATTACAGGGAATTCCAGGCACACAATGTTACCTGGACGATATTCTGATCACAGGTGATGGTGATGAACAACATCTCGCAAACTTGGAACTGGTGCTCAACAGACTGAAAGAGTATGGACTTAGAGTAAATCGGCAGAAATGTGAGTTCTTCCAGAAGCGGATCTCGTACTGTGGCCATGTCATTGACCGGGAGGGGCTTCATAAGTCTCCTGACAAGATTGAGGCAGTTGTAAAAGCTCCCGCTCCGGAGAATGTCTCTCAGTTGAGGTCGTTTCTAGGATTAATTAACTATTACCATAAATTTCTGCCAAATCTATCCACGGTACTGCACCCGTTAAACGCTCTTTTACAGAAAGGGGTACCATGGGAATGGGGCGAAAACTGTAAGAAGGCATTTCGCAAAAGCAAAGAATTGATCACCTCAGAGGAAGTGTTGGCTCACTTCAACCCGACACTGCCTATTCGGTTGGCTTGTGATGCTTCTCCATATGGTATTGGGGCAGTACTCTCACACAAGTTGCCAAATGGCACGGAAAGGCCAGTCGCGTTTGCATCCAGATCATTGACCTCCGCTGAGCGCAACTATGCGCAGATCGATAGGGAGGCTCTTAGCCTTGTATGGGGAGTGAAGAAGTTTAATCATTACCTGCAGGGCCAAAAATTCACACTTCTGACAGACCATCAACCATTGGTATCCATTTTTAACCCTAAGAAGGGTGTTTCGGTGATGACAGCGCAGCGTCTCCAGAGATGGTCTCTTTTCCTAGGGGCACATCAATATCAAATAGAATTCAAAGGTACGAAACAGCATGGCAATGCTGATGGGCTGTCGCGCCTGCCACTACCTGAAGAAGAAGACACGACGAAAGTTGACCCTGTTGAGTTATTTCATTCGACCATCATCGAGTGTTTACCAGTCACCAATGCAAGTATTGAAAGAGAAACCAGGAACGACCCGACACTGTCCAGAGTCTACGAAGTGACAGTGAAAGGATGGCCAACACGGGGTGATCCTCTGTTACCGGCATTTTCGGCAAGGCGAGACCAGCTGTCCGTCTGCCATGGTACCTTGATGTACGGGACAAGAGTGATTCTTCCTCCCAAGTTAAGGGAAAGAGTTTTAAACGAACTGCATGAAGGTCATCTGGGGGGAGTTAAAATGAAAAGTCTTGCTAGGGCTTATGTATGGTGGCCGGGTATTGACCAACAGATTGAGGAGTTAACGAAAAGCTGTGCTGGGTGCCAAAAAGTGCAAAATGCACCTCCGATAGCACCGCTACACCCATGGGAATGGCCTTCAGCCCCATGGCAACGCGTACACATTGACTTTGCTGGTCCATTCATGGACTCCATGTTCCTAATCGCGGTGGACGCACATTCCAAATGGCCAGAAGTCATCAAGATGAATACCACTACTTCAGAAAAGACAATTGCGGTGTTAAGAACAATATTCGCAAGGAACGGATTGCCAGAACAGATCTGTTCGGACAACGGACCACAGTTTGTATCGGAAGAATTCCAACAATTCTTAAAGAAGAATGGAGTAAAACATTATGGCCTAGAAATTCAGTTGCGTCCGCCAGCCGTTAGCGCCATAAGAGGGGTAGATTTCCAGCGCTAGGCACTTAGCGCCCGGGCGCAGGCCGATCTGCGTCTACGCCCAACTTCAGTTGACATTTAGCGCCGGCGCAAAGTGTTTGCGCCCGCTCAGCTGCGCGCGCAGCTTATGACGTCGTTTCGTCGTGAAACACTGTTTGTGCGCCCCAAACCGGAAATTCAGTGGCGCCCGCCCAATGTGGGCGTGGCGCTGTTAAGAACTGTGAAGTGGAACGCAGCAGAGGCCCTGCGGGCCTTGGGGAGCGCTAATTAAAGGGCACTTACACTGAACTATAAAGGCCAGCCATTTTGCTGCAATGACTTTAGTGCTTTGGATTTCTGGACAGAGACCAAGGAACAGACCTTCCTGATTTGGGACAACAGAGGAGAGGTATTTTTGGCTTCTGGCCAGAGCTTGGAACTTTCACTCATTGTGATTTCACTGTTTGCAAGTTTATTATGGGGGCTGCATGGGGTTCCAACCCTCAGTTCCAGCATGATGTGCGAAGGGCTCGCAGACGCTGTGTGAGAGGGCCAGCCATGCCTAGACGCAGAGGGGCCATCAGGCGTCGGCAACGTAGGCCTTACCCACTCAGGGAATACCGGCAGCAGGTGTCCTATCTCACCATGACTGCCGCGCATTGTGTTAAGAGGCTGCGCTTCAGAAGGGAGGTGGTTGCAGAGATCTGCCAGCTGCTTCACAGAGATCTGCGTCCACAGCTGATGTGCAGGACGTCTCTGTCGGTGGAAGTGAAGGTCACGGTGGCTCTGAACTTTTATGCAAGCGGATCATTCCAAGCCGCTGCTGGGGACATAGCGAACATTTCCCAGTTCGCCGTGCATCGCTGCATCCGGCAGGTCACCGATGCCCTTTTCGCAAGGAGACACCAATTCATCTCCTTCCCCATGACCCTAGAGAGGCAGGAGCAGCGTGCAGTCGGATTTGCCAGGATCGCCGACTTCCCCATGGTGCAGGGCGCCATTGACTGCACGCATGTGGCTATGCGGGCACCTATCGACAATGCCGAGGATTACCGCAACCGGAAGGGCTACCATTCCCTCAATGTACAGCTGGTGTGTGACCACAGGCAGCGCATCCTAGCTGTCAATGCCCGCTTTCCAGGAAGCAGCCACGATGCATTTATCCTGCACCAGACTACTGTGGCTGACATGTTCGAGGCACAGCCTCCACCAAGGGGATGGCTTATTGGGGACAAGGGCTACCCTTTGTGTACATGGCTCATGACCCCGCTCCGCGCGCCCAGGACCCCTGCGGAGGAGGCATACAACGAAAGCCATCAAGCCACAAGGAACATCATAGAGCAAACGATTGGCGTCCTCAAGCAACGGTTCCGCTGCCTGGATCATTCCGGCGGATCTCTACAGTATTCGCCGGATAGAGTCTCCCAGTTCGTCGTCGTTTGCTGCATGCTGCACAACCTGGCTATCCGCAGGACTCAGGCACTGCCACCTCATGTTGGACCACCACCTCAGGAGGACGAGCAGGAGGACCATGAGGAGGAGGAGGAGGAGGAGGAGCACCAGCCCAGGAGGGAGCCACAAGGTCCAAGGGCCGTCCGCCGGCGGCTTATTGAACGGCACTTCTAGGCCCCCTGTCAGGGAATGGCTTGTGGCAATGAACGCACCTGAATGCAGCCGCTCCGCAAGCCCTCAGCCGGTTAACGCAACAACCACTTGAAACATGACACCTGGACAAGCTGAATAAATAAAAAGCTTTATTTAACAAACTCAGGGCCCTTCCCACATGAAACAGAGAAACAGACAAGACCCCCAAAAAACAGTCAAAAACATATCTCACTCCCACAACCTGGGGAGGAATAACAAAACTTGTCAATAACATTTGCCTTCATCCTCGGCCTTCCCAAAATAAGCCCCCCCCCCTCCAGAACACAACCACCCCCATATAAAAAAACATTTGCCTTCATCTTCGGCCTTCCCAAAATAAGCCCCCCCCCCCAGAACACAAACACCCCCATATAAAAAAAACAGTTGGCAACACACTCTACTTGGTGTGCCGAGAGGGCGAGTCCTTGTGCAGGCTTCTCCGGCCCCTGCCCGACCTGTTGCTCCGCCTCAACCTGGGCCCTGTGGGTGTGGCAAGGCTGGGGGAAGGCTCCTGAGGGGCCCACTGCGTGACGGCAGATGCCCTTGGGGGTCGGCCTAGACGAGGTCCGGCCCTGGAGGGGCCGGCTGCTGACTGCTGCAGCTGTGGCTGGGCAGCATCAGTCTCTGCATCAGCTCGTCGCACCTTGGCTGGGGGAGTGGCAGTGGCAGCTGCAGCAATGGGGGCAAGCTGGCTGATGCCAGGTGCTCGCTGGTCGCCAGAGACACTGGCACTCGGCCGGGCTGGCACTGCAGCAAGCGCAGCAATCTGGTGGAGGCCAGACCGCTGTGCTGCAGCAGGGCGGCAGGTGCCCTGGCGATGCTTCTGTGACACCGCGAGTGTGGCAGAAGTGAGTGCCCGAACTGCCCTGGTCTGTGCCCGCATCAGATCAGCCAGTGTCTGCACGGCACCACTCATGAACTCGCGACTCGCGTCCTGTGCTGCCGCGAGTTGCTCGACACCCCTGGCCTGTGCTGCCGCGAGTTGGTCGACACCCCTGTCCTGTGAGTCCCCAAAAGTGGCCACACTATGAGCCAGGGACTCAATGGCCTGAGGCATCTGTCCCACAACCCCCATGAACTCGTTGTGGCGCTGCTCCGAGGCCGCGGACATTTCATCAAGGAGGCGCACCTCCTGGGCGAGGACTGTCTCCGGACTAGAGGGCGGACTCTCCCTCTGGGGAGAAGGCCGCCGAGCTGCCCGACCCTTCCCGCGTGCCTGGACGCCACTGGGCCCAGCAACTGCCCTCCCCTGCAACACTTCCCCCCTCTGGGGAGAAGGCAGCCGTGCTGCCCGACCCTTCCCGCGTGCCTGGACGCCACTGGGCCCAGCAACTGCCCTCCCCTGCAACACTTCCCCCCTCTGGGGAGAAGGCAGCCGTGCTGCCCGACCCTTCCCGCGTGCCTGGACGCCACTGGGCCCAGGAGCTACACCCCCCTGCAACACTTCCCCCTGGCTCTCCTCCAGGCAAGACGTCTCCCCTCCATTGCCATCCCCTGGCGCGGATGAGGGTTCCCCCGATGTGCCGCCTTCCTCTTGGTCTTCATCGTCCTCCTCTTCCGAGGGACTGGCACTCTCAGCTTCATGGACCTCCTCCTCACCAGCTGAAAGCAGGAAGGCACAAGAGTAGCTTTAGAGTGAGGACAGGGCGTCAGCGAGGGAGGCATGAGTGGTGGCATTATGCGCATTGGTCGGACAGTGGCAAAGGATGTAGATCTGAAGCGCAAGGGGAACGAGAGAGGTCCAAACGGTCATGTCCTTACCATTGGGGCCCAGCACAGGGTCCGCATCACCAATAGCAACGGGGCCAACCACCCGGCCATGCATGAGTCGAGCCACGCGCTCCTCCAGCTCACTGAGCTCCTGGAACTGGGCACAGCCTCCCCCGGTGACATTCCGGCTCTTCATATTTTGGGCCAGCTTGGCCTGCAAGAGAAAGGACGGCCTCTAAGTACAGTGTGGTGCCCTGTTGTTGTGTGCACTGCCTCCCATGGTGGAATAGCTTGGCCAGTGTGGTGCCCTGTTGTTGTGTGCACTGCCTCCCATGGTCGAATAGCTTGGCCAGTGTGTAAAGTGCAGAAAGTGCTATTGATGATCATGCCAGTGCCATAGCTGCGGGAGGAGGGATGGCCATTAGGCCTTTGAGGTCCCTTTGCCCATAATGTGAGGTGCACATGCAAGGATGAGGAGGACACTGGAAAGGCTACTCACCTTGACCAACCGAGTGAGGTCGTTGTACTTCTTGCGGCATTGGTCACCAGTCCTGGGGACATCGCTGGTGGCTGACACCCTGTGGGCGATTTCCCTCCAGGCTCTCCTGAACTGCCTCCTGGGAGCCTTCTTGCCACTGTCCGGGCACAAGATCTCTCTTCTCTTTTCCAAACCCTTAAGCAGCACCCACAAAGCAGGCTCTGAGAAGCGCTGCGCTCGTTCACGGGCCTTCTGCATGGCTTCAGGCGCTATTTGGGTCCACCAGCAGTGTTGAGGCCTAGCTGCAGGGCTCCACTATCCAGGGCGTGGCAGCAGACAAAGTCGACCCTTCCCCCTTTAAGAGCTGGCCGGCGTCAGGGTGTCTGCTGTCAATCAAAACATGACCACACCTGCGCTGCGCCCGGCCTCGGCGTTATCAGTCCGCACCGCCGGCTTAGCGCCTAAAGATAGGAGTGCAACGCCAGTTTCAGCGCTCGCCCAAACTCCTTGGCCAAATCTGCTGAATTTCGGCGAAGTGGCCTACACTTTCCGGCGGGCGCTAACTTTAGCGACCGCCCGACTTTAGCGCCCCAAAAGTGGCGCGACTGAATTTCTAGGCCTATACCTCTGCCCCATATCATCCGGCGACAAACGGGTTGGCTGAAAGATTTGTCCAGACATTCAAAAAGGCAATTAAGGCCATGAACGATGATCAGATTCCGCTGCAACACAAGGTCGACAAGTTCCTGATGTCATATCGAAACGCCGATCATGCAGTGACTAACCAAAGTCCTGCCATGATGTTTTATAACAGGAGGTTGCGGTCCAAGTTGGACTTGTTAAAACCAAATGTGCGGAGGGAAGTGGAAAACAAACAGTTTCGGCATATTAACAACAAGACCACTCGAACTTTCGACGTAGGACAACCAGTGTTGGCAAGGGGCTATGAAAACGAAAAATGGCAGTCCGGAACAATTCGGGCCAGACAAGGACCTCTGATGTACACAGTAGATATTGGTCATAATGTGATAAGGCGTCATGCGGATCAACTGGTAGAGTCGAGAGCAAGGGTCGAACCCATGGTTGTGACAGAGACAACTGTGGAAGACATTAATGAACCTGAAGCATCTACCTCGGCAGGGAATGTACTTGATGATGATGACACCCAATACATTGGAAACCAAATAGAGGAGGCACCTCAACAACAAGAATCAGAGACTAATGAGAGGCGTTATCCAAGCCACATTAGAAAGCCTCCTGAGAGACTGAACCTTTGAACTGTTATACCTGAAGTTATATATGTATATATGTTATTATGTTATGTTAAATGGGGATATGACTGTTAAGCTAAAAAGGGAGGATTGTGGTGTATGTAACCTGTTCCACCTTAAGAGAACTTAAGCCTGTTCCACCTTAAGAGATGTACTACTTTCTCTGGCTGCTGTATACGTAATACCGGTGGTGACCACACCGGTATATAAGCACTGTGTAGTAATATTGTATTCAGTATATAGTCCCGACCTCCAACCAGTAAAGACCTGTTCAATTTACTCTTGTAGCCTGTGTAGTAATTATCACTATAACACACAGACTTAACAGATTGCAATCGTCCTCAAAAAACATTATTTTTTTTGCTAGCACTACCAAACAGAGCACAAACTCATTTATGAAGTCACCATAGCAACCAGAGGAATTCTTACCCCAATATGAGCTGGATTTTTATTTCTCTTTTAGTTATGTCAGCAACCAAGCCAGTGACCCAGATGTATCACTGCATTGAAACATTTATTTACTTATTTTAAGTGATATGGAGTAATGCCAAATATAAATATTAATTACTTTATTTGATCTGTGTCCCGTGAACTTTTATGTTGGTATGCCAGAATTACATCAGTGTATACATTTGGAAATGCCTCCATATATCACATAAAAGACATAACCACTTTCGACTGCAACAGAAAAGCCTCATCTAAATCTTTTAAAGAAAAAAGTCATACTCTTCATTTTGTGAAAAGTATCTTGTTTTCTTTTGTATTGCACTTGTCTGTAGAGAGTCCAGTGTTACAGTGGTCACTAGGCCTCATATTCTTGCTAGCCCTGTGGTGAGGTTCTTGGAATTTACTTCATGCCTCCTTGGAAGCACAGCTGAGATCGGGAACTCATCGTGTGAATAGTCACAAATGCAGATGTGTACTGTATCAATCTGTGGCACATTGCACTGTTTTCTATAAGCAACTTTTGAAATAGACCTGCAGTATGATATTTTTATTCATTTATGGGATATGGATAAGCAAGTCCAACATTTATTGCCCATCCCTAATTGCCCTTTACAAGGCTGTAAAACATAAATGGGGTTGAGACAACAACATGAATTCGAAAAAGAAAGATTGCACTTCTGAGGCCTCTTATTGCCTTGGAGAACATCCAGTGCATGTTGATCTTTCTTTATATGTGTGTGTATAGAGAGAGGGAGAGACTTGTTGCTTTTTTTTCCATTTTCAATGTTCTTTTAATTTTATATAGTGAGACTGTTGTAGATACTGATGTATGTTCGACTCCTGGTTTTTTATTATGTGAGCAGATCAAAAATGGCACTGTAACATATGATTAGACCAGAAATTATATAAGTATTTATTTTATTGGCTTGTATGGGAAATACAATTGTTTCTATCTATTATACAGTTTTTTTTAATGGAAAAATTAACTAAATCAGAAACTAAGGGTGTAAATTTAACCCTACCCACCCAGCACAAACCGGGCAGGTGGGCAGTCAAAATGTCCCAGGTGACTTGCCCGCCAATTTCCCACCTGCTTTGCGCCAATCTTCGGAGCAGATGGCAAAGACAAGCATCTGAAGGCAGCACGGTCCTTCTTTAAATATGTGGACGATGTCATTGGGCATCAAATGCAACTTTAACTCCAGCCTGAGCAGGGAAGCTGCTGGGTATTTCCCACCAGATAAAGATAGCGAGTAGTAAGTTTTTATTTTCCTTGTGGGGCCAGGAGGAGCAGAAGTGTTCCTCCAAACCACACGAGGAAAGTTTAGGCCTCCCCGCCCTGAGCCCCCCCACACCTTCTCGAAACCCTGTCCCCATGGTTTATCTTCTTGCCATTGGGACTTCTTTGGAGCCAGCCAGCAGCTTCCTGCCACCTGGGCCGGAATTTTGCCAGCGCTCAGCGGACGGAATGGGGGGGGGGGGGGGCATGTCAGCTGTTAAATTGAAAATGATTGACAGCGGGTCGGGAACCCACTGTCAAAACGCACACACCTGCATTTCCCGGTGTCGGGTCTGCCAGCACTGAGCAGGCCCGACAGGCAGCGGCGAGGGAGACAAATAAAATCATTAGTGGCTTGTTTACAGTCACTTAGCAATGCTTTTTTCCCAGCTTTTTGAATTTGACAGGGCACTCACCGGTTTCCCGCTGTGCCTAGACCTCGTCTGTGAAGCTGAGGTGGGAGGTCACTAGCTATTGAGTCAGCTGATGAGTTGGCAGCTTCAAATGTCAAGTCAAAGCTCCCAGCTGATTGATAAATGTTCCCTTAGCCTCTAGCTTCTCTAAACTGCATTTCCACTACAAATTCAGAATGCTGCAAGCCTTTACACAAGTCTTCATCCAGTCTGACCTCATTACCTCTCCCACCATTAACAGATCGCTTCTATCATCTCTACTTCACCTGCCATCTATTCCATCAGAATCAGTGCACTTTATGCTCTCCCACCTTGGTCATCAGAATCCCACCATGATCATCCCAAACACCAGCAACACCAGGCACACCTGCAGCACCAACAACAACACCAACCTTCTCTGCAATCAACTGATGCTGCACAGGACAGAGGGCCTCAGCACTCGACCACACTGCTGCCCAGGATGAAGGGGATTGTGTCACCAAAACCAGATTTACTTCAATTGACACTGTATACCCTGGCTGCCACGTGATGCGTCAGGTTGGCACCACCCCACACCAACACCATAAAGTATCCCTACAATGCCCAAGCCATTCCTTTCACACTCATCACCATTGCGGGGTACCGTTATGTCTCATCATTTACTGCAACTCACGAAGCCACTTCCAAAGGTGCACACAAATCTGTCCAAGATGCAAAGTGTTGAAAATAAAGATTTCATTGTTTGACAGCACAGTAACAGAAACTTCACATAAACATTGGCTAAAACACAGAATTGCCTACCCTTGTGTGTTGTTAGTTGGTATGCTTGCAGTAGGATGAGGATGAGTGTGAGGGGTGGCTAGTGAGATGGGGAAGTGATAATGTAGATAGGGATGGGTGGAGGTCCAAGGTAAGCTGGTGTGAGTAAGGATGTGCAGGAGTAGGGTAGGGAAGGCAGAGTGATGGGGATGTGATGAGTGGCACAGCAGGGTGAGGTTGAGTGTGGCTTTGCAGTAATGTTTCGTGATCTACTGAGATCATTGAAAGGTTTGTGCCACTGCAGCCTGGTCCTCCTGACGACATCCCTGCTTGTGCCCTCCTGTGCAATGTGCAACCATGCTGCGTTGGTCTCCTAGGGAGGTCTCTTTCGCCATTGGAAGGGAAGAGCACCTCCCTGCATGCTGTGACTCCCTCCATGAGCAGCACCTCAATGCTGTAGAACACAGACAGCTCAAATGCCAAAGTAAATTTGAACATGGTCCCTTTAAGGAAACCGGGTGATGATGTGTCATCAAATTACATCATCAGACCTGCTTCCTTCAGTTGGCCGGGAAACTCACTGGGCCTATCAGTGGAAAGTCATGTCAGAGGCCAGGATGCAGCCAGCAGCGATCCGCCACAGACCCGCTGAGGTAGGGAAAATCGCGGCCCTGATCTTCTGCTTCCGCCCACTGGCTAACTCTCGCTTTCCAACTATTTTTCAAATGAGACTTGAGTTAAAATTGACCGAACCTCACACTGCCAAAATTGGACATATTTGGCACTCGCCCCGCCCATTCAAATTTCGCTCCCAATTAAAATTTCCCCTAAATTTTCAGTGGAGGGTGTGCTCTGCCCACAAGTATCCCTCAGCGCAGGTGATGGTGGTCTGGGCAACTCCCTCCCCTCAAAGCTCTACTTGTCTTATAATCAATAGTACCTGTGAACTTTTGCAAAATCATTTTTTAACAGAAAAACTGCTCAGTAACTTTCTCTGTGACTTGTGATGTCCCCCACCCAAAGCCCAGAGATCATGAGATTTCCCCCTGAGTCTCCTAGCTTATTCTGCAGTGAATTTACAGGACAAGTAATAAAGCAGGAAATAAGCCTCTTGAGGATTGACTTCAGTCGGTTTTCTGTATCACAGAATAAATGACAGTTTCGTACCAAAACGACCACTTGCTTTCTTAACGATGGTGTTTTGCGATGTACAGAATTACAACTTTGTAGTTTATTTTTTTTAAACTTACTGTATTATCAAAAGATTGGGCTTCTTTTGCAAGCTTTAAGGTAGATTTATTTCCAAATGGCTAAAGTTGCTGCCTGTAATTATCTGAATCCAATTATTGTACTGACGTTCAATTTAATTTATAATTGTAATTTAACGTGATGTTGGTACAGTATTTTAAGAGTTGCTGTAGTATTGTATTCGTAATAGCCTTTGAAATTCAACCTGTTCAGTGCCGGGTTCTCAGCCCAGCTGGCACACGTGTGTCCCAATCTTCTCTTGGGAATTTGAGCTAGTACTTTGCCTGTGGCTAATTTCTCAGGTGGCCAAGATACCCTGAGTAGAGTTATCACATGACCCATTGCATTGCATTACCAAGTCATACTGGTTGCTAAAGACACACCGCAAACTGTGTTAGCCTTACTAATGCATTTTGGATTAAGTTGTAGAACAAGAGTCTGCTGTATCTCAATTGTTTCTCTCGCGCACAAGCTTTACAGTCTGATTGGAACCAGACCGATAATGGAAGGGGGCTTGAAGATTAAAGATGCTGGAAAATGTGCAGGAGCAAACGGTTACCTGTCATCCAGGAACAAAATGAAAAACAAGAAATCTAACACTGTAACAGGTAATGTTGGTGTAATTTGGGAAAGGAGTCAATATTGTATAAGACTATTATTAGTTCCTATTGTGATGGGGAAGTAAGAAAATTGTAGAACTCAATTTTCACCATTTTTGATCCATATTTACAATTAATTTACAAAAATTATTGTGATTCCCATGATCAGTCAGTAGCAGTTACACAAATAATGATTTCTACAAGTTTTTCTCAATTGATCCCTATAGCTCAGAAAAGAGGTCTGCACATTAGGATTTGTGTTGATACTGAGAGCTCCACAGAAAATATCTGGTGCTTAAAATGGTTTCTTGAATATATACCACACTGTGATACAGATGAAGATTTAAACATTCTTCCATGTTTGAAATCAATATTTTTTGGAATAGCATACACTGCAGTGCACTTTAGATTTTTTAGTAACAAGGATCATGTTTGTGAAAATTTGCATAATGTATTGGGTCAATACTTTAGAACAGATTGATATAAAAACTGGTACAGTTCTGTGTAAAGGCTGAAGATGTCACATGTGTTTCCATTGGTATAGACAGTTGCTTTTTTTCAGTGCAATAGGTTTTACCCAATCTTTGAGAGTGTTTGTGTATCTGATCTAGCAGTAGTCATTGCAAAACAATTATCCCGTGAACAGCAATGACTTGGTACTAAGGCATTGGATAGGGAACAAGGAGTGGTAAGCAAGTTTACTGATCATGTCCCAACCATTAAGTTTCAAAAGTCAGTAGCAATGAGGACACTGCTGACACTTTTTCCAGATTCACAAGTCTGCATTTTCCAAAGTCATCTTGTCTCTATTCAGATATGCCCTCAATGGGACAGAATAGCATTCAGTGGTAAGGCTTGCAACAAATAAATTTTACCTTGTGGCGTACCGATCACAGAAAGGACACAATCCGCTTTTCGGTCCGTAGACTATAAATCAGGCGTCATGCCTTTAAGAAGGATCACACCTTTAAGAAACTCGATCTGCAACATAGTTAAGCCCAGAGCGGGGGAGGAGCAGTCGAAGCTGTGGACTGATGAAAGGCAGTCGGACTTGGTGTAGGATCTGACGCCATTTTGTGTTCAACATGCAGTCTCAACAATTAAACCTTTTCTGTTGAACCTCTCCGAGTTCAGTATTTTTTGCTAGGAGTACGTAGACTCCTACATTGGTGACCCCGACGCTCAGGACGACTCCTAAGCGTAACCATGGCTGACACAAACGCAGTTTCTGTGAAGCTGCCGGAGTTCTGGGAGAACCTAGCCACCGCCTGGTTCCTTCAAGCCGAATCGCAACTCCGACTCCGCGGCATCATCGCCGACGCAACGATGTACGACTACCTCCTCGCCTCCCTGGGCAGCTCCACAATCATGAAAGTCTGGACAACACTACAAAACCCTTCGGAGGAAGGCAAGTACGCACATCTCAAGGCACCTACAACCTGTTACAACCCAGCTCCTACTTACTAAACTGCTTCACTACTCCTCTCTGATATTGGTAGTGGCCACATTAATGACTGAACCTTCCTTAGTCTTTACATCATCCTTAATTTTTGTCATAATTTCCCATTTATATTACAGAGCAGATTCTGCAAAAGAAGCCATCCTTTCCTGCTAACTTGCCTCAAGCACTTAAACTCATTAATATATGGCTACATTAAACAGGTTTCTGAATAGTACAAAGCACATCAGGAGTTAATCTGCAAGAATAATATGGTGTTTCATGGGCTCGAACAATGTAACCTCCACTGAGTAGTGAAGGCATCAGATTTATGCTTTTGGTTGGGAGCTGGGGTATTTCCCAATAAAATATTTTCATTATTGATGGTTAATTTGACATATTTTCTGACATTTTGGAGCCTGCTATCATTCGGTGTATAAATCATAGGTCGAATGGCCTCCTGCGCTATAAGATTCCATCATGCCTGCACTGGCTCTCTAGCAGAGCTATACAATTAGTTCCCACTCCCCAGTCTTTCCCCATAACGCTGCAAATTCTTCCTTTACAAGTATATATCCAATTCCCTTTTGAAAGTTACTATTAAAATATCAATGGAATTCTGCAAGTACAGTGACGGGAAAACTCAAATAATGTAAGTAAATGCATTCTCACCAAGGAACATTCATACTATCAAAATATGGCCACAATCAATCTTAAAGAAATAAACATGTTTATATTATACAACACTCCAGAAACTTCCTTTTGAGGAAATTGAATAAAAGCTCTGCATTTTAGCAGCTTATTTGTTATATATATCTTCTCTGGGAACAAAGTAAGTATTCCCACTCTTCTAATCGATCAGCTCATTTATAATTTTTCTGCCTCAAATTTGTGTGCAACCAACAATGAGAGAAAGTAATGACAGGTTCAATCCTACCTTCCAAATTACCTAATTAGTTAACGTTGATAAACTGAAATCCCATTGGAAAAATGCTGATTTTTCTTTTGAATTGCTTAGCCATCCATCTATTAAAACAGTCTCTCACAGCATCCAACTATTTCTTAAATTATCCTAAAAGTTTTGCATTCTTTACTTCACCCAAAGTATATTCCATGTGTTGGTTGCTCTTTATGCAAAGAAGGACAGCCCCATAGTAATCTGAAATTTGTCTTGCGCCAGTTTAAATCTCTGCCACCCTTATCCTACTGTTACAGTTTAAATTATAGCAGTGCTGAGGATTTACTTTTTCCCTGTGCCATTTACTATCTTTTTATACTTTTGAGATATGGTTGTGTCATTTAAGGCTGAAGAGTCCAACTTGAGTCTTTCCTCAAAATTCAGATTTCTGATACTGGGGATCAGCCTCATTGTTGTTCTCTGTACTGGCTCCAAGTTTGAAAATCTGACTTGTGCCTTTGTGACCAAAACTGGACATAATACTTGAGATGCAGTCTGACGAGAATATTATACAGTTTTAGCATGACACCGTCCCACTTGTACTCCATTAGCTTAAAGATATAGCTCAATATTCCATTTGCCTTATATAGATTTTTCACCATATCTTGTTTAGCCTTTGAAGATTGCAGCTGCCTGTTCTATTTTGCTTGAAGGTTCCCTGTTTATATTTCTGTCCCTGCGTATTTCACCACCGAGATAAGTGAAGTGATGAGTATTCTTGAGCGTCTTAACCTCTTCATGAATTATATGCATCATCTTTTCCATCACCATCATTTTAGTTTGTTGTGATAAGATCTGGTCAGTGCTTTTGCCTGCTTGGTCAACTGTAATTTCCTCTTGTACATTAAGAACATAGAAAAAAAAATCAAGGCTGAGAAATGGCTGTTTGACACATTGAGACTCATTCATCCAGCATGCCAACTCATCCAACCTGGTATCCAATTATATTTTGAACACCTTTTCATTTGACTCTACAGGTAGACTACCCTTTATCCGAACTTCCGAAAACCGAAACCCTCTAAAAACCGAAGGTTTTTTCGTTCAGCGTAAGTCGTGCGCACGACATGACCAGAGTGGCACACGACTTACGCTGAGCAGGGCAGAGGGTCACTGAGTTCCCTCCTGGGTAGGAGATTGCAGGCCGAGCCGGATAAGGGATAGTGTATCCTTTTTCCGCACTTCCGAAAACCGAAATCGTTCAGCGTAAGTCGTGCGCACGACCCCGACCCCCGCCAACCCCCACCCCCGACCCCCCGCCGACCCCGACTCCCGCCGACCCCCCCCCGCCGACCCCCACCCCCGCCGACGCCGACCCCCGACCCCCCCGCCGACCCCGACCCCCCGCCGACCCCCACCCTTTCGGATAAGGGATAGTGTACCAGCCTTTATCCGCACTTCCGAAAACAGAAATCCTCTGAAAACCGAAAGTGTTTTCGTTCAGCGTAAGTCGTGCGCACGACCCCGACCCCCGCCGACGCCGACCCCCACCCCTGACCCCCCCGCCGACCCCGACCCCCCGCCGACCCCCACCCCCGACAAATTTCCCAGTCTTATAAAATACCTTCCGAAATCCAAAATTTTCCGAAAACCGAAACACGGCTGGTCCCGAGGTTTTCGGATAAAGGAACTACCTGTACTACCTTATCTGGTAGATTATTCCAAAGGTTTATCATCTTTTGAGTAAAGATTTATTTTATGCAATATATGTTTTAAATTTACTAATTTAACCTTCTGCCCTATTTTCTACCAGTCTAACTTATCTTTTCTATATCATTTAATACTATGCCCATTTCAGTGATGTCTCTCTAAACTACCTTGTTTCTAAATTACAGAACTTATGCTTCTCAGATATATGCCCACAACTCAGCCTCTTTGCACAGAATACTTCTTATTGCCCTTTCCAATATATGTAGTGTGGAGACTACATTTGTACACAATACTTTAAATATGGTCCAACCAGTGAGCTCTGTTCCTGTTTTGTTCAACATTCTTATCATGTCATATAACTTCAGACTTTCTCATACTGATTACTCCCCCATTTAATTCTAAAATGATGATTTCTCAATTCTGAGGTTAAACAATCTCTTTACTGAACACGAATCTTTGCTGCAAACAGTCTGACAGCTGTTCTTCTACATTGACATACCATTCATGTGTTCATTTAACAAATTTTCCCCCTACTTGTATCTTTAATTCTTTGTTGAAGTATAATGTTTCAAAGTTATGAACTGTTCTCTAGAGAAAACCTCATTGTTTGAGCAGGTTTCAGGTCATATCATGGACTCATTACATGACATTTCTGTCTCGTCCTTTTTCAAAAGCCATGGTCAGTGGATGACATCATGGAAGAATCTGTAATAGTCAAGAGGCAGCACAGCAGAAATGCTGACCTGAAATTAGTCCCTGTTTTACAGTGGATGTCGTTTTATATAATATACCAATATAAAATAATATTGTTTGAAGAAATAATATATTTTGTTTCCAGCCTACAAAAGGTCGAATGAAATAATCCTTTGTGTGTGGGCTTTGGTAAGGAGGATGATTTTGGGTCATACTGAGGATGAAGCTTGAGGGACTTTAACTTGCATTGATACTAAAGTATATAAAGTTCACTGATTTATGGAATTTCTGTAGTTGTAGTTGTATTTATTGGTTATTGCTGAAGTACACAGATTTTAACAATGCATTCCTTGTTTATAGGTATCCAAACCCCTAACTTCTTCTTTAAAACTAGTTTTTAAACTATTCAGAGTAGGTTGTGGCCCTTAAAGGTGAGAGTGATTATAACTGTAGTGAAGTTCTTTATTTTAACAACAACAACTTGCACTTGTACAGAGAAATTATTGTAGAAAACATTCCAAGGTGCTTTATGAACAGGTGATAAAATAATATTGATGAAGCGAATAAAGGAATGGCTACCATGGTGTGAGTTAGTAGAGATGAACGAAACCGCGATGAAAAAGATGGGTTTTGAGAAGATTTTAAAAGTGGAGAGACAAGTGGAGAGGTAAAGGTGTTTAGGGAGCGAGCTCCAGAGAGTGGGGCTAAGGCGGCTGAAGGCTTTGTCAGCAATGGTGGGGCAGTGAGGAAGTGGACGGGTGGGGGGAAGAAGGTGCACAAAAGGCCAGAGACCGAAGGATGTCGGCGGGAATATAAGACTGGAGAAAGTTGCAGAGATAGATTGTAGAGAATCCTTAGAGTAATTTGAAAATAAGAATAAAGATTATCAATTCATTGCGATGGCTAGTAGGTCAGCAGGGAGAGGGGTGTTGGGTAAGTGAGATATTGCAGAACGGGATATGGGCAGCTGAATTTTGAACTAGTTGGAGTTTGTGAAGTGTGGGAGAATGCCAAAGGAAACATTGTAGATATGGAGAATAGAGTTGAAAAAAGTGTGGATAAAGGTTTTAATGGCAACTGAGATGAGGTCGGGGTAGTTGGAAGTAAGCGATTTTGGTGATGAATAAGATGTGGATTTTGAAGCTCACCTCTGGGTCAAAGAGGATGCCATAGTTTTGCATGGCCTCGTTCAGCATGAACCAGTAGCCAGGGAGAGGGATCAATTCAGTTGGAAGCGAGCAGAGTTCATGGTGGGGACCAAAAACAATGGCTTCACTCTTCCTGACCAGTTGATTTTGCCTAGTCCATGTCTCTGGATGTGACCATGCTTTTGAAAGGGAAGGAGTTGGTGCCTGACCAAAAGAATCCATTACCAATGCTGGCAAATATGGAGGACGGGAGGAGTAGTTTTGTGGTCAGGAGTTAAGTGAATAGCAGACAAAAGGAGCAGGAGGTGGGTCTTATGGAAGCAATGAGCTTGGGGAGGGGAGAAAAACTGAAGAGTGATGGAGGATCAGAGATAGAATGGGTGGGGGAACAGAGGCAGATCAGAAGTATGAGGATGGGAAGTAGAAGCAAAGACAGCTACATGGATGAGCTGAATCTTAGAGGTAAAAAAGTCCATGAGCTCTTTGTACTTGGTATTGGAGGTGAGGATGGAGAAGGCAGGGAGAAAGGAATTTAAGGAGGCAGTAATCATGAAGAAAAGAAGTCTCGAGTTATCTTTACCAGAAATGGTAGAAGGATATGGCCAAGTAGTGTTAGATATGACCATACTTGACTTGGCTAAGTGGTTAATGGTTGGACGAGATATCCGCCAGAAATTGTAGGAGGTTGGGGAGGAACAGAGTGGGTACTGAGAGCCTAGAGTGAGACAGTCTAGTCTCCACAATGAGAACACCCTCCATTGTGCAGTGTGGCACTCCTACCATACTAAGTGAAATTTGCAGTTATGGTGTTATTTTAGATATGCATTATTTAAAATTACATATTTTTCACACACAGGTTGGTGAATGTGTGAACCAGATTGCCCAAGGAGACAATATAGGTGGATAGTGTTAACAAAAACCGAGTTGCTGATATAAGAGAAAAAGCATAGCACAGTATTCCGTGAATTTTGGGATGGATCACTGTGGCCTTTCCCGGTCCTGGTCCTTCCTATAAAGGTGTATGTGTTATCTGTTTTATTAAATAGGACATTATGGAAAGGCTCAGTGAGCCATAAAATGCTCCTGCCATCGCTATTAGACTTTCTAAAATGAAGCTTTTAGGTTCCATTTGATAAACATGTATAGAGGAGGTATATTGACGTGGCAAAAATTTATGAACAGGTGTGATACAAAATAAAAAGACATCTGTTGGAGTTTTGAAATTCTGTGCTAATAAGCAGGATTGCTATTGGTGGGTATGTGTTCTCTGGTGACCAGTATATATAAGTACGCTTTCTACTGATGCTAAACACAGGCACCTGATGAGTCCAACATCATTCTGACATTATATTAGTGAAGACACCAACTGGGTCAGTGCTCTTTCTCAATTCAAGGTTTCAACTTTCTCTTGTTTACAGTCTCAATTTCAAATATGCACTGAAACTTGTAAACAAATCATTTCATTGGAAGGAGATCTGCATCAGTGCTGTATGTAAAAACAAAAACATATATTTTTGCCTTGGTGCATAACGGTGAACATAGAAGATAGGAGCAGGAGTAGGCCATTCAGCCCCTCGAGCCTGCTCCGCCATTCAATGAGATCATGGCTGATCATCCAAATTCAGTACCCGGTTCCTGCCTTCCTTCCATATCCCTTGATCCCTTTAGCCTTAAGAAATATATCTAACTCCTTCTTGAATATATTTAATGAATTGGCCTCTACTACCTTCTTTGGTAGAGAATTCCACAGGTTCACCACTCTCTCGGTGAAGAAATTCCTCCTCATCTCTGTCCTAAATGGCCTACCCCTATCCTTAGACTGTGACCCATGGTTCTGGACTCCCCCGCCATCGGTAACATCCTTCCTGCATCTAGTCTGTCTAGTCCTGTTAGAATTTTATAAGTTTCAATGAGATCCCCTCTCATTCTTCTAAACTCCAGTGAGTATAAGCCCAATCGACCCAATCTCTCCTCATACGTCATTCCTGCCATCCCAGGTATCAGCCTGGTGAATCTTTGCTGCACTCCTTCCATGGCAAGAACATCTGTCCTCAGATAAGGCGACCAAAACTGCACACAATACTCAAGATGTGGTCTCACCAAGGCCCTGTACAACTGCAGCAAGACATCCTTGTTCCTGTACTCAAACCCTCTCACTACGAAGGCCAACATACCATTTGCCTTCTTAACTGCCTGCTGCACCTGCATGCTTACCTTCAGCGACTGGTGCACAAGGACGCCCAAGTCTCGTTGCACTTCCCCTTCTCCCAATCTATTGCCATTCAGATAATAATCTGCCTTCCTGTTTTTGACACCAAAGTGGATAGCCTCGCATTTATCCACGTTATATTGCATCTGCCATGCTTCTGCCCAATCACCCAGCCTGTCTAAATCATACTGGAGTTTCTCGGCATCCTCCTCACAGCACACACGCCCACCCAGCTTTGTGTCATCTGCAAACTTGGAGATATTACATCTAGTTCCCTCGTCCAGATCATTAATATATATTGTGAATAGCTGGGGTCCAAGGACCGATCCCTGCGGTACCCCACTAGTCACTGCCTGCCACTCGGAAAAAGAGCCGTTTATTCCAACTCTTTGCTTTCTGTCTGCCAACCAGTTCTCTATCCAAGTTAATACCTTGGCCCCAATCCCATGTGTCTTAACTTTACACGCTAACCTCTTATGCGGGACCTTATCGAAAGCCTTTTGAAAGTCCAAATACACCACATCCACTGCTGCTCCCTTATCTATTTTATCAGTTACATCCTCAAAAAATTCCAGTAGATTAGTCAAGCACGATTTACCTTTTGTAAATCCATGTTGACTTTGTCCGATCCGGTCACTGTTTTCCAAGTGCTCTGCTATTACATCCTTTATAATGGACTCTAGCATTTTCCCCACTGCCGATGTCAGGCTTACTGTAATTCCCCGTTTTCTCTCTACCACCTTTTTTGAACAGTGGGGTAACATTAGCTACCCGCCAATCCATGGGTACTGTTCCAGAGTCTATCGAATTTTGGAAGATGACCAGCAATGCAGCTACTATTTCTAGGGCCACTTCCTTAAGTACCCTAGAATGTAGATTATCAGGCCCTGGGGATTTATCGGCCTTCAATCCCGTCAATTTCCCTAACACCATTTCCCTACAAATACTGATTTCTATCAGTTCCTCCCTTTCATTAGACCCTATGTTCCCCGACATCTCTGGGAGGTTATTTTTGCCCTCCTTTGTGAAGACAGAACCAAAGTATGTATTTAATTGGTCTGCCATTTCTTTGTTCCCCATTATAAATTCCCCTGATTCTGACTGCAAGGGACCTAGGCTGGACTTCACCAATCTTTTTCTCTTCACATATCTATAAAAGCTTTTACAGTCAGTTTTTATGTTCCCTGAAAGCTTACTCACATACTCTATTTTCCCCCTTTTAATTAATCCCTTTGTCCTCCTTTGTTGAATCCTAAACTGCTCCCAATCCTCAGGTTTACTGCTTTTTCTGGCCAATTTATATGTCCTCTCCTTGAATCTTATGCTATCCCTAATTTCCCTTGTTAGCCACGGTTGAGTCACCTTTTTTGTTTTATTTTTATGCCAAACTGGGATGTACAAATTCTGTAGATCATCCATGCGATCTTTGAATGTTTGCCATTGCCTATCCACCATCAACCCTTTGAGTGACATTCCCCAATCAATCCTACCCAACTCGCGCCTCATACCATCGCAGTTTCCTTTATTTAAATTCAGGACCCTAGTCTCTGAGTCAACTACTTCATCTTAATGGAGAATTCTATCATATTATGATCGCTCCGACCCAAGGGGCCTCGCACAACAAGATTGCTAATTAATGCTTTCTCATTACATAATACCCCGTCTAAGATGGCCTGACCTCTAGTTGGTTCCTCGACATATTGGTCCAGGAAACCATCCCGTATATACTCCAGGAATTCCTCCTCCACAGTATTGTTACTAATTTGGTTAGCCCAATCTATATGTAGATTAAAGTCACCCATGATAACTGCTGTGCCCTTATTGCACGCTTCTCTAATTTCCCTTTTAATGCCATCCCCGACCTCCGCATTACTGTTTGGAGGTCTATATACCACTCCCACTAACGTTTTCTGCCCCTTGGTATTTCTCAATTCTACCCATACAGATTCCACATCATCAGAGCTAATATCCTTCCTTACAATTGTGTTAATCCCCTCTTTAACCAGCCTTTTCCTTTTTGCCTATCTTTCCTGAATATTGAATACCCCTGGATGTTGAGTTCCCAGCCTTGGCCACCCTGGAGCCATGTTTCCGTAATCCCAATCATATCATATTCGTTTACCTCTACTGTGAACCTGTAGCTCTCATACAGTGCAAAAGCCTGGTCTAAATAATATGCATTCCGGGTATAAACCTGCGGAAGGGATATTCTTTCACATAAATCAGGAATTTTGCAATAGTGGAGCAGAATTGGGGAGGGGCAAAAATTTGGCAGACTTAAGCTGCTTGGAGGTAAATGACTGAATTATACACACGGGATTTAATTGCTCAATTTCCACTTCAGTGGTACCTGTACCAACACCGGAGAAAATGTAATACAATTGTTTGTTTGGTGTTGCCATTGCCAAATAAAATCTGAATTTCCCATCCCTTTCCCCCCACCCCAAACTTTATTCTGATTGGGTCACATGTAGCAGAACGTATTGTTGTGATATAGTCATGCGCCATGTTAGAGTCGATGGGAATGAAATCTTGAATGAAAGATAACCCCTTGCTGGAGATCATAAATACATGCATAATTAGACTCTAATATCAGCTGTCGGCTGGTATTATTTGCAGCACTTTACACCACATTGAAAGAGGAAAATCAGAGAGTTCAGTGGAATGATGACCAACCCATCTCTCTTGTAAGTGGATTCCCTTCCCCTGAGTTACTTCTGCCATAATGAGGACTGATGCTGGAGAACACCCGCTCCTCAACTTCGTGCAGCAGACCCAGTTTAAATCCATTCGTGTTGCACACATAGGACTTGCAGTATACTGCCAAGCAAAGCACTCTGCTCTGTAGCATGCACTTCAGAGCAATTTGCTTCTTTGCCAAAATTTGAAACTTTAGGCACAGCCTTGTTTTCCAGAATCCAGATGAAAACTAGTTTGATAACATTTCTGTTTGTTTTGCAATTTCATTAGTATTGTTCGTTCTTCGTAATTGGTATTTCAAATTGGAACATCGGTTTTAACACTCTGTTGAGCACAAGTTTAGAACATTCAAAAAGTACATGTAAAATATTTAAGAAACAAATAGAACATTCCCCCTGTTGACCTATTTCATATTATTCTTCATATTATGTCTTAAAACAAGCCAAGTACCAGGAATATTTGAGCCAATTTGAATAGCTACTTAGCGCTGTAGCCCAGACTTTCCATAAACCCGTGTCATTTTTGCTTTGTTCAGAACATTGCATTACATGGGTGGGTATGTAACGCTCACTACAGTAATTTAACTGTGCTTTTTTGTCAAACAAACCATGTTAATGTACACAAGCCAGACAACGTTTGTTTTGCATTTTTCTCAAATATTTACATAAAGCCCAGTTTCAAAGCTCACCAGTTTAAATGCATTTTTCTGCTGGTTGTTCAATTCATTTAAGTTGTAGATTAACTCATTGCAGTTGTAGCTATATTATAGCTGTAAAGAAACAACTCATATTAATAAAACATTGCTGTATAAATAAACTGTTACAAATAAAAACAGAAAATGCTGGAAATACTCAGCAGGTCAGGCAGCATCTGTGGAGAGAGAAACAGTCAACGTTTCAGGTCGATGACCCTTCGTCAGAACTGGAAAAAGTTGGAGAGGTTACAATTGTTAATATATAATTTTATGCAAAGAATTACTGTGCTCATTTTGACATTTTTGTAGTCACTAACTTAATTGCACATTCTTGAAATGTGGTGGTGAATAGCTAAGAAACTAATCTAATAATACCAGGGTGTGATCCTTCAAATGACAGATTTCTTCAATCTGTCATTTGAGAGCAAAAGATGGATATCATTCCGAGTGCATTAGGGAATAGGGAAATCCCTTTTACGCCTGGTTTCTATTTTACATAAAGGTGAAAACGATCACCTAATCCAGTAGTGGCTGGTCTGTCAGTATGGTGGATGCAGCTCAGTGGTAGAGTGCAAGCCTTGAATGAATGAAGCCCCGGCATCTCCTTACACTGCTGATTCAACATTTTAGGTGACCGTGATAGTAGTCTGGCCTCTGAATCAGAAGGTCGTGGATTTAAGTCCCACTCCAGAGACTTGAGCACAAAAATCTAGGTTGACACCAGCACAGTACTGTGGCAGTGCTGCACTGTCAGAGGTGCCGTCCTTAAGATCCAATATTAAACCAATGCCTTGCCTGCCGTCACAGGTGGATATAAGATCCCCTGGCTTTATTCGAGGAAGAGCAGGGGAGTTTATTCCAGTGTTCTGGCTGATATCCCTCAACCAACATCTCTAAAGCAGATTATCTGGTCATTTATCTGATTGTTGTTTGTGCGACCTTGCTGGGTGCAAATTGGCTACTGCATTTCCCTACAGTACAACAATAAAGGTACTTTATTGTCTTGAATAAAGTGGGCTTTGGAACATCCTGAGGTTGTAAAAGGCACTATCTAAATAAAAGTATTCTTTCTTTTGCTGCTCTTATTTTACACTTCTGCATTGAGTGTGGAATGGTGCTGGATTTTGAGCTGCCGCTAAAGGGGATAATAAAATGGTGAAATGCATGTTGGTGTGCTAGATATGAGATCATCTGGAAGAGGTGGATTTGTATTGGTACAAATGTACACTGGCTGCCCTATTAAATTGGTAAAGTTTCTGAAGTGACAGTTCCTGATCTCTGTACCATCATTCACATTTTAGTGATTAAGAACAGAAAACGATCTAATGAATCATTAAACATTGCATTGAATGTCGCAGGAGTGTTAAATGGATGTATTTGAGATGGATCTGCCTTCCTCAATTTCACAGTAATGCATGTTGACCGTGCAAATGTGATTCTCTATTCACCATTGTGAAAATGGAGCTAACGTATCTCTTGGTGTAGTATAAAAGCATAAATGTTCCTGGACTCGTGCTTAAATCAGAATAGTTGAAGACTGACAATGATTATTCTCTTTGTTATAAACGTTCATGTTAACATAAAGAATAACTGTTATATACTCATGCTGTTTTTCATGAAGGCTACAGAATTCCATGAAAAATGAAGATTGATGACAGAGAGTGAGGCAAAGTTTGGATACACAAGGAATCATCTCTAATGTAATTTTTGGCTGCAGGGATTGACTGTATAATTTCTGGTTAGTTTGGAATGTGTTTTCTTTCTGGATGTATACTCTGGTGTTGCAGTGTTTTGAGATTCGGCATCAGGTCACAATAAAAAGATGTTGGGGTTGGAATTAGTCTGTGCCCACTTTCAGCCTGCGCTGCGCCCAAACAGAGAGTCCCGAGGTCATCCCTAAATTGGGCCTCGGGCCTCATCTACATCTTTGGTCCCTTTATCCAAATGTCATCAGGAAGCCAACCTTCATAAGCATAAAAATACACTTGCTAATCCTAATTGGGCGAAGGGTGCAGTTAGTACTCAAATTTCAGAAGTAGTTCAGAAATAGGAGGGATCCGACAAGGGGGGTGGGAAATGCAAGGCAGATTAAAATGGGTTAGGAGTGCAAGTGCGTAAATGCACGGAGCATGGTAAATAAGCTTGGCGAGCTGCAGGCATAAATAGCCACATGGGATTATGATATAGTGACAAGAACAGAGACTTGGCTCAAACAAGGGGAGGAATGAGAACTTAATATTCCTGGCTACAATGTATTCAAGAAAGATAGGGAACTAACAAAAAAAGAGGGGGCGTGGCAGTATTGATCAAAGATACTGGGCCAGAAATTTGGGTCCCCACGGGTGAGTACGTGCTGGATACTCACGCGTAGGGCCAATGAAAGTGCCGGTTTTGCGCATGCACTGCGCATGCGCTGGAAACCGGAACTTCCAATCCCTTGAAGGAAGGGGTTCACAGGTCCAGTGCGTACGCCTGGAACTTCTGTTTTTTTTACAGGTTTCTCCGGGAGGGTAAGTCTCCAGCAGCTACGCTTTTAAAAAGCAGTCACAAGGCCTGCTTTTAACGTGGTGAATTAAGTAAAATTAAAACATTTTTTCCACAGGTTTATTATTTTTAAATACTTTAAAGAAAGGTAAATTTATTTTTAGCCCCGTTAAAGACTGTAATTAATATTTTTAAAAATTTAAATTATTGTTTAAAATAGTTATTTTATGTAATTTATAGTTATTTTTAAAATGTGATTAAAAAAAAAATTATTTGAAGTTTTAGTTAGGTTTTTGGGCCGATCTCTATTCATAGATTTGACAGGGCTTCCTGTCAAATCTATTGTAAAGTCTGTGGGTTGTGCAGTTAATAAATACACAGACTTCAGAAGTAACAAACAAACAGGTCTTTACTATTCGAAGGTCCGGGCGAATCTGCCCCAGAAATCCTGCTACAACACTTATATACTGGTGTGGTCACTATCGGTATTACAGTATACAGAAGCCAAACAAATAGTGCCACACCTAAAGTAGTTCCCTTAAAGGTGAACGGTTACATTCAATAGTTCCCTTAAAGGTAGACGGGTACATACACTACATCTATGAATAGAGATTCCCTGCTACGATTGGCTCTCCATGGCCCACGTGATCCCAGGGGACGCTTCGAACTAACTGCATCCCTGGGATACGCAAGCACTGCGTGCCGGCAGCTGGTGAAGGCCCAGGATCGGAATCCCACGCGGGCCCACAGCACAACGGTTGGCGTGCTAGGTAAGTGCAGGTCGGGGGCTTGCACCCGCGGGAAGCCTCCAACCCGAATTTCTGGCCCATTACAGCACTAGAAAGGGATGATGTATTTGAGGGTTCAAAGACAGAATCTATTTTGATTAGAATTAAGGAACATTAGAGGAGCTATTATGCTGTTGGATGTATACTATAGGCCACCAAATAGTAGGAAGGAGATTGAGGAGTAAATCTGCAGGCAAATTGCAGAAAGATGCAAGAACTACAGAGTAGTGATAATGGGGGACTTCAGTTATCCTAATATAGGCTGGGAAAATAGCAGTGTAAAGGGCAAAGAGGGGGATGAATTCCTGAAATTTCTTGATCAGTATGCTTTCAGCCCAATTAGTTCTGGGGAATGAAGTGGGGCAAGTGGAGCATGTTTCAGTGGGGGAGCATTTGGGAAACAGTGATCACAATGTCATTAGGTTTAGAGTAGTTATGGAAAAGGACGAGGAAAAATCAAATGTGAAAATACTCAATTGGAGGTGGGCTAATTTCACTGAGCTGTAAAATATGTCTGGCCCAGGTGGATTGTAATCAAAGATTGGCAGGTAAAACAGTAAATGAACAATGGGAGGCTGTCAAAGAGGAGATAGTTTGGATACAGACTAGACACATTCCCACGATGGGGAAAGGAAGGGCATTCAAAGCTTGAGCTCCCTGGATGACTAAAGATTAAAATGAAATAGAAAATGGAGGCTTATGATAAATATCAGGTTCATAATTCAGTAGAGATCCAAGCTGAATACAAAATGTACAGAGGATAACTGAAAAAGGAAATAAGATGGGCAAAGAGAGAGTATGCAAATAGATTAAAGGTAACATAAAAGGGAACCCAAAAGTCTTTTATAAACATATAAATAGTAAAAGAGTAGTCAAAGAAAGGGTGGAGCTGATTAGGGACCAAAAAGGAAGTGATCTTGTGGAGGTAGGGGGCATGACTGAGGTACTAAATGAATACTTTGCATCTGTCTTCACTAAAGAAGAGGAAGCTACCAATATCACAGTAAAGGAGGAGGTGGTAGAGAAATTGGAGAGCATAAAATATATATTAAGAACAGGTACTAAAAAGATTGGCATTGTTCAAAGTAGAAAAGTCACCCGGTCGAGATGGGATGCATCCTAGGTTACTGAGGGAAGTAAGGGTGGAAATTGCAGAGGCTCTGGCCACAATCTTCCAATCCTCTTTAGATATGGGAGTGGTGCCAGACGACTCAAAGACTGCAAATGTTACACCCCTGTTTTAAAAAAGGGGAGAGGGATAAACCCAACAACTGCAGGCCAGTCAGCCTAACGTCAATGGTGGGGCAACTTTTAGAGACAATGAGGGTGATTTTTCCACTGGAGGCGGGTTTCGGTTTGGGTGGGTTTGAAACCCGCCTCCACTGATAGTTTTGAAAGAATTGTGATTTTCCCCTGATTGGCCAGTTGATTTCAGAGGTGTGCGATGCCCTTGGTCAGTTAGTGCTTTGGGTCTGAAACTCGCCTCTGCTGACATCACTATTCCAGCCTGATTTAAGGGCTGCTTGCTGCCTTGGATCATTCCACTGGATTTCTGCCAATGCTGCACCACCTGCAACATATTCTGAGAAACCACTATGTCCAATTCCAAGGCAAGGGCCTCCCCGAGGTTCTCGGATGAGGCGCTGGATATGCTGGTTGAGGGGCGAGAGCTAGCAGGGAGGTGCTCTTCCCCTCATCTGGGAGGAAAAGGACTCCCAAAGAAACCAAGGCTGTGTGGGTACAGCTGGCAAGGGATATAACCTCCAGATCTGTGTGCAGATTGGATGAATGTTTATGTGTATTGATGAAATGCCATCCCTGTTGGAAAGCATTAAAATGATTTGATGGCAAAATGATGGCGTCATGGCATCTGTTCCTTCGCCTTAGGCAGCTCCACATTGCAGGCTCCGCGACACTTGCGTTGGCAGGTTGGTGGCCAGAGTGAAAGGAGGCCAGAGAGTCATGTCCATTGTCTATGATGTCTTAAGATGGAGCCGAGGACATATGCCAACTTGGGCAACCTATGCAAATCTGGCCAGAATAAGTTCATCCATTGCATCACAGGCAGCCGTGTGCTCACATGCTGCCGCTGCTGCTGGTCGATAGACCGGCTCTCTCTCCTCCTCCTCCTCCAGCTCCTCCTCCTCCTCCTCCTCCTCATCCTCATCTGAGGAGGCCTGGAACTGAGCCACTTACTCATCAGGAAGCTGCAAGCCACGATGCTGTGCGATGTCGTGCAGTGCACAGCAGACCACGACCATTCTGGAGACCCTGTATGGTGTATACTGAAGGGCTCCACCTGATCGGTCAAGGCATCGGAAGCGCATCTTCAACAACCTAATGGTTTGCTCGATGATGGACCTGGTTGATGTGTGGCTGGTGTTGTAGCGCTCTTCAGCCTCGTCAGCTGGCCTACTGATTGGCGTCATTAGCTACTTCTTCAGGGAATAGCCTTTGTCACGAAGGAGCCATCCATTAAGTTGGTTTGGCGGATTGAAAAGTGAAGGAACACTAGAGTGCCACAGGATGAAAGAGTCATGGCAACTACCACAGAACTTGGCGGAAACATGCAAAAACTCCTTCTTGTGGTTACACACCAGCTGTACATTGAGGGAGTGGAAGCCCTCTCGGTTGACGAAGATAGCTGGGTTGTGATGGGGTGCCCTAAGGGCCACATGTGTGCAGTCTATGAAGCCCTGCACCATTGGCATGCCTGCCATATTTGCAAAGCCAACCGAACGCGTGGTTATACTTGCTTGATCCCTTGAGAACTGGATGTAATTGTGGGCCTTAGCAACAAGGGCATCGGTAACCTGCATGATGCAACTGTGGGCGGCCGACTGGGAGATGCCGCTGATGTCTACTGATGATCCCTGGAAGGAGCCTGAGGCAAAGAAGTTGAGTACGGTGGTGACTTTGACAGCCACTGGTAAGGGGTGTCCACCCATTCCTCTGGGCACCAGGTCTTGCTGCAGATCTCTCGGACAACCTCTTGCAAAAGTCTCAGCCTTCTTTGGCACTGCTGCTCACTCATGTTGAAGTAGCTCATCCTCTGTCTGTAAACCCTCTGTCGGGGGTATCTCCTGCGGCGAGGTGCCTCGATGCGTTGACACCTTCTGCCCTGTGCAGCATCAGGTGGCTGAGCAGGAGGTAAGCTGTTGCTGCTGAGCTGCCTGGTTCTGCTGCTGCTGTGGATGATCCTCATCTGAATCTGAGGTCCATGGTGAAAGAAAATGAATGGTTCCCATGCTGCTTGCAGATGCCTCCGTTGGGGAAGCACTCATTGCAAGCGGGGAGAGGGTCTTCCAAGGAGGTCCCACAGTTGATAGATTCAAGTTGTAGCACCTCCGACTTCGGAAGGCCTGCTAAAAGTGCTCAAAGACCTTTTAAAACAAAGTTCTGCCACTTGCAACTAATCCCTGATGAAATCTCCGATTTAATGTTGGACCTGCAGCTGTGAGGAGACCACCCACTAGTCAACCCACCAGGTTTAGCTGGCGTGGTCTAGGATGGTCGTGGAACATGCTGAAATGGTCGAAAAATAACGAGGGCCTCTCAAAATAGGCTTAGAGAGGCCCTAAACAAGCATTTAAGCCTCTTAACAGACTCTCTAGCCAGCTGGAGGCGGGACCGTTGCCCACCCCGCAAAACTGGCACCGGCAAAATCGTGCGGAGGCGGGTGCTGAACCCGCACCCATTTTTCCCGATTTTCCTGCCTCCAAACCCGCCTCCCAGGGGCTCAGAAAATTGCCCCCAATAATCCAGGACAAAATTAATCGCCACTTGGAAAAATATGGGTTAATAAATGAAAACCAGCACGGATTTGTTCACGTTTGACTAACTTGATTGAGTTCATTGATGAAGTAACGGAGAGGGTTGATTAGGGTAGTGTGGTTGATGTGTATATGGACCTTCAAAAGGCGTTTGATAAAGTGCCACATAATAGACTCGTTAGCAGAATTGAAACCTATGGGATTAATGGGGCAGTGGCTAAGGAACAGAAAACAGAATGTAGTCATAAGCGGTTATTTTTCAGACTGGAGGGAAGTGTGCAGTGTTGTTTCCCAGGGGTCGATGTTGGGACCACTGCTCTTTTTGATACATATTAATGACCTGGACAGGGCAAAGTTTGCAGATGCCACAAAACTTGGAAATGTAGTAAACAGTGAGGAGGCTAGGAGCAGACTCCAGGAGGCCATGGTGAAGTGAGCAGACACATGGCAGATGAAATTTAACGTAGAGAAATGTGAAGTGATGTATTTTGGTAGGAAGATCGAGGAGAGGCAATATAAACTAAATGGTACAATTTTAAAGGGTTTGCAGGAACAAAGACACCTGGGGTTGTACATACAGAAGTCTTTGAAGGTGGCAGGGGCAAGTTGAGAGGGCAAGTTGAAAAGGCTTATGGGATCCGTGGCTTGAAAAATAGTGGCATAGAGTACAAAATCAAGGAAGTTATGCTAAACCTATATAAAACACTGGTTAGGCCCCAACTGGAGTACTGCATCCAATTCTGGTCACCACACTTTAGGAAGGATGTCAAGGCCTTAGAGAGGGTGCAGAGGAGAATTACTAGAATGGTACTAGGGATGAAAGACTTCAGTTGTGTGGAGAGATGAGAGAAACTGGGGTTGTTCGCCTTAGAGCAGAGATGGTTAAGGGGAGATTTGATAGAGGTACATGATGAAAAAAAATGTATGCAGTGAGTTGTTATGATCTGAAATGCACTGCTTGAAAGGATGGCGGAAGCAGATTCAATATTAGCTTTCAAAAGGGAATTGGATAAATACTTAAAGGGGGAAACATTTGCAGTGTTATGGGGAGTGGGACTAATTAGATAGCTCTTTCAAAGAGCCGGCACAGGCACAATTGATCGAATGACCTCCTTCTATGAAAATAAAGTAATTAGCTGTCACTGAGAGCAGGTTTGTATGAGGTGAGCTTCTTGGCACTAACACTATTGTTAATCTATTGTATATTATAAGGATGAGGTTATTCAAATATTCTTATTACCTATACTTCAACTGCTTAAGATGAGTGTTAATTATATTTTGTCTAAAAGGTATTTCCTTAAATAAATTACAGGCACCTTTTTTTTGTTTAAGGAGGCATTGCCATCCTGCTAATGATAAATGGTATATCCCTTGCCAGGTGTTTGTAGACACAGGTGCACAATGACACGTTCTGTGTGACAATGACATTGCCTCACCACAAAAAAGTGCAATTGTTATTTATATATACATTAATATAATTACTGTGGATTTTGCTTTTGCAGCAGCATTAAGTCTGCCATGGTAGCTCCACATTGGAATGTTCCAATAACTGAACCTAAGTTAAACAATAATACATTTTCAAAAAGATAAATCTCTGTTGCTAAAGTTTAACCTTCATGTATTTTTTCCGGGTGATTTAAATACACGGAGGTGACTTATGCAATAGACTTTGCAATACATCTTCTACCTCAGTAAGTTATCATATTAGCTAGCAATTACACTGAGTCTAAACTATTACTACATGCCTGCTTTTGGTTAGAGAAGTGAGTGTTCTTTGTTTATGGAGAATGAGTTGATATCTGAGTGAATATTCCTTTAAATTAACATTTCCATTAACAAGTGCTGTGTAGTTAATCTCCATTAAATTGTGGTTTGTAGGTCCAGGATTGTTATTCCAAACAGTGAAGGAAACTGAGGAAAGGCTAAGATGCCAAAAACAAGATATGTTGAAGCACTCTGTCTTAACATGGATTTTAAGTAACCATCATCTCACACTTCTTTATATTGGCTGAATGTGCAGAAAATGCTTGGGATTTGGCAGCCCCTTGTAATAAAACTCATAAACGGTACACAGTGTTTATTGTTTGCCTGTTAACACCTGACAGTCATCTGCTGGTGCAGTACACTTGCACAACTCGCATTGTTCAAACCACAATAAGACTTGGTTTCATAACCAGGCTAAATATAAACTATGCTATGTAAATGTGATTTCAGAATTAGCCATCCTCAAGGTGGAGTGCAACACTTGTACAACTAGTATGTGAGTGTTTGGTGAAAAGAGGGTCACGGCTGAGAATATATATTTTCTTGCAACTAACAGTTTCACAGAAAATCACAGAAACCCCACAGTGCAGATAGAGGCCATTTCGGCCCATCGAGCCTGCACCGACACATATCCCACCCAATCCCCGTAACCCCTACACCAACACATATCCCACCCTATCCCCGTAACCCCACGTATTTAATTCCCCTAACACTAAGGGTCAATTTATCATGGCCAATCAACCTAACCTGCACATCTTTGGACTGTGGGAAGAAACCGGAGCACCCGGAGGAAACCCACGCAAACACAGGGAGAATGTGCAAACTCCACACAGACAGTCGCCCGAGGCCGGATTCGAACCCGGGTCCCTGGCGCTGTGAGGCAACAGTGCTAACCACTATGCCAACGTTTATTGGAGTTGAATGCATAGGGAGCTAATAAAAACACAATCATTTCTACAGTTGTTACAAATAATTATTACTGAGCTCTAACTTGTTTGGCGTAGAGTCCTTTAACATTTTATACGTTTCCAAGTAGTATGCTGAGACTCCAGTGAATTAAGTTTGAGCAGTTCCAAACCACTTTCAAGGTCATGAATGATGCTTGCCCTTTTGGTGCGTCTATAGTTTCCTGTACAATTTGTAACAGAATACAAGTAAACAAATCTCTGTATTTGGATATAAAATTTGTTTTGATCCTTAAAGCTTCACTTTCTTTATGACTGTGTTTCTCATTGTTGGAGTGACCTTGGCACAAGTAACTCAATTATCCATTTCATCTTTGTATTCTGGGTCTGTAACCACACACAAAACGTAGACCAAACATTTTTTCTTGCAGGTGTTTCACCTTTTAATGTGGTAAACACACTTGTTCTGCTGATTGTGCAAAGTTCCTATTTTTTGAGCAATCCAAGGTTAAAGCATTGTATATTAAAAACGCATGGTACATACACTTGTTAACCATCCTAATTCTGAGTACTTTTGAGCACCTTACTCCTGAACTATATTAAATCCTATAAATAGTATCTTGTTTCTTGCAAAGCCTGGATAACCTTTGACCTGACCCTATTTATAGCAGGAACATCATAATGGGGCAAATTCATACTTGAAGTTAATTGAAAGTTAATTGCTTAATAGCTTTTGTAGATATTAAGTGGGTCATAAATTCTGCTGAGTTCGTGAGCTTGCTGTAAATTCTCCTATGTGCATCATCACTGATGTAAGCTGTGATACATATTGCTAATGCTTATGATAGATAGCGACAAGACCTAAAGCTATATAAGCAAAGTCAAGTAGTCTGTTCAATGGTGTTGGGTGTTCATTGAAGGTGGAAGATTTTGTTTAGTCTGGAATGTGGAGGGTTTGCGAGTTTAGCAGATTTTTAAACCATTTGCCAACCTCTCTTTACTGTGCATTGATAACTGCGAAAGTGCTGTTTTCTTCAAGTGAAACTTCAAACATTGCTTCTTGAAAATTGTGGATAAGCTATTGCAGGCATTTTTCCTTCCCTTTTGTTACATCTGAAGTTTCTGGAACCACTGTTATCACAATTACTCAAATCCTATTTTATCGCACAGAGCCTCCAACAACTTCAAGAATAGCCAACAGTGAGGAATTGGAGAAATAAATAAAATGTAACTGCAACTTTCGTTCAGCTGGCTTATGAACAACAATGATGGGCTTACTAATTCTTGTAATACTTGTAGTTTACTAATTAATTTGCTACAGGTCATTATATCATCTTTGTGTGGAATCATTATTTTGAGGGGTACGTTTTTGTGCCACTTGAGTTGAAGAATATGAGTGCTCGGGAATATAAGAGTTTTGCACTTTTGGCCCTCAGTACTCCCACATTAGTTTTAGCACCAGAAATGTAAATCTCCCTCTACTGAACCCGAACATCAGACAACCACCCTTTACCGCATCAGTTTGGCTGGTAAGTAGGTTTGTTCTATCTTTCAGCAACTCCTGTAGATCTTTCCCATTCATGAGACCCATTTGGCGTGCTAGAGATGACTTTGCTCCAAATATTTACTTCTAGCTGTCAGTATTCAGTGATGTACATCTATTTTAGTTAAAGATTTATTGGCACAAATCTAAACTTGGCTTTTAAAAAAATGCTGTTTTTTCCCCTGAATGGCAAAAAATCCTTTCAGTTTGCACTTATTACTTTAGCAATGTCAGGAGAAATATATCTCATGGATTCTGCAAATTATTATTAAATTAATATCGCCTGATCCTCTAGTATGATAATACAGCTGCAAATTTTCTGTCAGTTCTCATTCCGTCAGTATCATTCTAGGTTTTCAGAGCACTGTGCCTTTTTGTTCTCCAAATAAGCTTTTAATCAACAGGTTTGCAATTGCCAGGTCAAATCCTGTTAATTACATTCCTCATGGGCTATAGAAATTGCCATTTCATGACAAACCCATTGTTTGGCCAACTGATATTTGCTGCTTTTTGATTATGTCTTGAGTGGCTATCATTCCAACTATCTCCTAACATTCTTAAGAAATGATGTTTTAAGAACATTGAACTGTGCGTCAAAAAGTTTCAGTTCATAGAATCCTAGAATTTTACAACACAGAAGGAGGCCATTAAGCCCTCTTTGCTTGTGCTGGCTCTCTGAAAGAACTATCCACTTAGTTGCATTCCCCCTGTCCTTTCCCCATACACTTTTAATTTTTATTTTTAAAATATTTATTCACTTTCCTTTTAAAAGCTATCAAGTTCAATAAAGTGTTCACAGAAGTATAGCCCTGTAGAGTCATGTACCAATTATGAAGGAATTTGTAAACAGGCATAGAATAGCAGACGACAGAGATTTTCTTCTTTAGTTGAAATGAAGTATGACTGTCACAAATAGAAGTTCACTGAACTTGACCAGTTGACATTAGTTTTGAATAGTCAATCATTCAACACATAAGAAGAAAAGAATTTAATATTTTGCTTGGCAAGCCATGCAGTTTAAGTTGTCAATGTTTTCAGCAAAGAACTCATGGCTGGATGCTAAAGAATTAGCTCAGTCTTTTACATGGAATTTGATCCTTTGCAAAATTAAGTTGGACATCACCCATCTGGGCCTTGTACATTTACATTATTTACAGGTGCAGATGCTTAGAAATGGCATCTGCCAAAATACTCTGGAATCTGCTGACAGCCTCGCAGTTACCTAATGTGAAAAATGCTGAACTGCCATGAGAATGACTCAACGCAACACATTTTCTGGATCAAAAGGGAGTAGTAAGGTTATGTAAATGTAGGAATGGCAGCAACAATGTTTTTTGATTATAATATTTAGCTGCTTTATCTGGCTATACCATACCACAGAGTTCCTCAATCCTTGTTTCGTATTGTTAGAATATTTCTTTGGTTTAAACAGGAAAATGTTAGACTTCTCTTTCTATCTCATGTTGCACCACCCAAATCCAATGGCAGAATAATGCCCTTCCACCCAAGATTTGATTTGATCGATGACTATAGTTTCAAGCAATAACTTGTTCCAAGATTTTAGTATAGTTTAATGATGGTTATCAGAGCTGGGGCAGGTATCGGAGCTCAGACAGGCACACCCAGCATCAGGAGCAAAGTGCAAAAAACAGTTGTATGTGATGATGCATTTTCACATTTTCTTTTGTTGCACTTTCCTACCCGATTTTTATTTTAATTTGTTTTTCCTATAACTATTTTTACAGATTAATATAGACAATTATATTTTACAGCTCATTCTTTTTCCTCTTTCTACTTTTGTTTCTCTGTACAATGTCTGTCGAGGTTTTAGTTTTTGTTAAAGACGTCTACTTTGCAAGGAACAGGACGTCGCTAGAAACAAATACAATTACTTGCAATTTGCAATTATTTTCTTGATTGTATTTTACCTTTGAAACAAATTATTTTTCATCTGATTTAAATCTGTTAAATTTGAAATACAGTGTCAGCCGTGGCTCAGTGGGTAGGACTCTCGCTTCTGAGTCAGAAGGTTGTGGGTTCCAGTCCCACTCCAGGGACTTAAGCACAAAAATCTAGGCTGACACTGCAGTGCAGTACTGAGGGAGTGCTGCACTGTTGGAGGTGCTGTCTTTCAGATGAGACATTAAACCGAGGTCCCGTCTGCCCTCTCAGGTGGAGGTAAAAGATCCCATGGCACTATTTCAAAAAAGAACAGGGGAGTTATCCCTCGTGTCCTGGCCAATATTTATCCTTCAATCAACAGCACTAAAACAGATTATCTGGCCATTATCACATTGCTGTTTGTGGGAGCATGCTACCGTCAAATTGGCTGCTGCGTTTCCTACATTACAACAGTGACTACACTTCAAAAGAATAACTAATTGGCTGTGAAGCACTTTGTGATATCCTGAGGAAATGAAAGGTGCTATTTAAATGCAAGGTCTTTTTTTCTGCTACTGATTTGAGAAAGTTTTAAAAAACTGAAAAACAGTATTTAGTTGCCAAAATTTTTTTTTTAATGGCTCTCTGCACTCCCTCTATGGCAAGAATATCCTTTCTTAGGTAAGGAGACCAAAACTGCACACAGTACTCCAGGTGTGGTCTCACCAAGGCCCTGTATAACTGTAGAAAGACATCCTTGCTCCTGTACTCCTCTTGCAATGAAGGCCAATATACCATTTGCCTTCCTAACTGCTTGCTGCACCTGCATGTTTGCTTTCAGTGACTGGTGTACAAGGACAGATAGTAGGAAGCACCTCTTGATAAATGTTAAAAACAGATTGGCAGGATAATGGAAACAAAAAAAAGAGGCGTTCAAAATTCAGTTGTTTGGGAGGATTAGAGTAATAAAGGAATGTGCTCTGATAGGCCATTTCTGGACATCATTTGATACTTTTCTTAAATTTCTGCCAGATTTCCACTACATTGCATCGAGCCTCATCTGCTATAAAATATCAGTGACTTGGGATCAGGGCCATCAAAATATTGTGTGGGGCCTGAAATGCAGGACTGAGCTGGATTCTGTTGTCCTGTGGGTCATTTGCTGAATACTCTTCACTGCAGTAATGTAACAATTTTCTACATTCTCTGGATTGGATGACCATCTATCAATTTTTTTTAAAGTTTAGAGTTTCTTTGAAGTACAAAACTATTTAAAGAAAATATCTGCATTTCCCAGTGATCTGTGCACATTTTGAAAAAACGTTTTATTATTTATTTGAGTGTATTTAGAAGTTAAATGCATTAATGAGTGAAGGTTATCAGTTATATAAGTTACCTAAATTTTTAGGAACTATTTTGTAAAGTTCCACGTGTGAAGTTTTTAAATAAAGGATGGAATTATTTATATGGTGCCTTATCATGTTCTCAGGGTGCCTCAAAGTGCTGTACAGCTGGTGAATTACACATTGAAATGCAGTCACTTGTTCCATTGACCATCGAAGTAGCCAGTTAGTACACAGCAAGATCCAACTGCTGTGAATGCAAATGATTGAATGGCAAGATGATCTGTTTTTGGTGGTGATGGTTGAGAGAGGCACATTAGCCAGGACCCCAGCAGAATTCCCTGCTCTTCTTCAAGTAGTGCTATTGGATCTTTTACATCCACCTGAGCAGGCAATTGGCTCCTCAGTTTAATAGCTCAACAAGACAGTGCCTCCAGCATTGTAACAAATTCCTCAGCACTGCACTGAAGTGTCAGGCCAAGTTAATGGCTCAAGTCCTAGACCAGGGCTTAAATCCATAATTTGCTTATCAGAAGCGAGAGTGCCACCAACTGAGCCATGTTGACAATAAATTGCGTATTAACTGATTGGATTCAATGCTGGCTTGGCAATAGATAGCTTAAGGTGACAACAAATGAAAAAACCAGGACTCTCTTCTGGATCCCCTGTTTACAGCATTCCCATCTGATAACTATACCTCGTGAAATGTAAAATTTACTGAGGCCACTAAGATATAGGTGACAGGTATATCTGAGACTGATGGCAGATTCCCAGCAAACAAGTTAATTCTGTGTTAATTAACAACAATTTGCATTTATATATCACCTTTAGTATGGAAAACAGTCTAAGGTGTTTTGCAGAGGGACAAGAAAATAAAATAGATGAAGGAGTGGATGCTGAAACAAGGTGACAGTTAGGAAAGATGACTGAAAGCTTGATTTGAAAAGATAGGTTTTGGGAAGCTTTTTAAAGGTGGAGAGATAGATGGGTTTAGGAAGGGAGGTCCAGAAAGTAGGGAGAGGTGTCTGAAGACTCTGCCACCAACAATGCTGACTCAGGCTGAACCAAACTGTTTGCAGTCCCGACATCCTAGGCGACCCTGGGGCTGAGCCTCCGATGCATATACTCTCCATCACAAGGAAGAAGAGAGAACTTGCACTTATATTGTGCCTTTTACAACGTCAGGACGTCCCAAAGCGCTTGACAACCACTGAAGTACATTTGAAGCGTCCTCACTGTTGTGATGTAGAAAATGCAGCAGCCAGTTTTTGCACAGCATGGTCCCAGAAACAGTCATGAGATGATGAACAGATGATCTGTTTTACTGATGTTGGCTGAGAGATAAACATTGGCTAGGACACTGGGGTGAACTCCCCTGCTCATTTTTGAGTAGCGTCTTTTACATCCACCTGAGAAGGCAGATGACACCTTGGTCTCATCCAAGACAGCACTACCAACAGTGCAGTACTCCCTCAGTACTGTACTGAAGTGTCAGCCTAGATTATGTGCACAACAACTTTCATTTATATAGCGCCTTTAATGTAGTACGAAACAAAATTTGACACCGAGCCACATAAAGAGATATTAGGGAGGTAACCAAAAGCTTGGTCAAGAGGTAGGTTTTAAGGAGCGTCTTAAAGGAGAGAGAGGCAGAGAGGTTTAGGGAGTAAACTCCAGAACTTCGGGCCTTAGCAGCTGAAGGCATGGCAGCCAATGGTGAGGCGATTAGAAATCAGGAATGCGCAAGAGACCACAATTGGCGGAGTGCAGAGATCTCGGAGGGTTGTAAGGCTTGAGGATGTTACAGAGATGGGGGAGGGGCAAGGCCATAGAAGGGTTTGAACACAAGGATGAAATTTTAAGTTTCAGGCATTGCTGGACCGGGAGCCAATGTTGGTCAATGAGCACGAGTGATGGGTGAATGGGATTTGGTGCGAGTTAGAATAGGACAGCAGAGTTTTGGATGAGCTAAAGTTTACAGAGGATGGAAGGTGGGAGGCCGACCAAGAAAGCATTGGAATAGGCAAATCTAGAGTTGGACATGAACCCACAGCCTTCTGACTCAGAGACAAGGGTGCCAGTACTGAGCCAAGGCTAACCATTGGATATCAAGTTAGTATTAACCTTTTTAATGAATACTTGAAGAAAATACTAGTTTTGTGCAACTATTTTATTTTCTTCCTCAACGTACCTGCTACTATTATCTTGTAGAATTCCACTTCCTTCCCAGCATTGTTCCACCGAATTATTGTCTTGTTTCCTTCTTCTTCTTAGGCAGTCCCTCGGAACCGAGGATGACTTGCTTCCTCATTAAAAATGAGTTTGCAGATGACTGATGAGTCCAATGCGGGACCTACAGTCTCTGTCACAGGTGGGGCAGGTGGTGGTTGAAGGGGCGGGTGGGTGGGGTGCTTGAGTTGACGTGCGCTCCTTGCGTTGCCTGCGCTTGACTTCCACTTGCTCCCGGCAAAGAGACTCGAGGTGTTCGGCACCTTCCCGGATGTTTCTCCTCCACTTTGTGCGGTCTTGGGCCAGGGATTCCCAGGTGTTGGTGGGGATGTTACACTTTTTCAAGGAGGCTTTGCGGGTGCCCTTGAAGCGTTTCCTCTGCCCACCTGGGGCTCTCTTGCCGTGCCGGAGCTCTGAGTAGAGCGCTTGTTTTGGGAGTCTCGTATCGGGCATGCGGACAATGTGACCTGTCCATCGGAGCTGATCGAGCGTGGTCAAAGCTACGATGCTGGGGATGTTGGCCTGAGCAAGAACACTGACATTGGTGCGCCTATCCTGCCAATGGATTTGCAGGATCTTGCGGAGGCAGCGTTGGTGGTACCTCTTCAGTGCTTTGAGGTGCCTGCTGTACATGGTCCATGTCTCTGAGGCATACAGCAGGGCAGGTATCACTGCTGCTCTGTAGACCATGAGCTTAGTGCCGGGTTTGAGGTCCTGGTCTTCAAACACTCTCTTCCTCAGGCGACCGAAGGCTGCACTGGCACATTGAAGGCGGTGTTGGATTTCGTCGTCGACGTCTGCCCTTGTTGACAGTACGCTCCCAAGGTATGGAAAGTGGTCCACATTGTCCAAGGCCTTGTCGTGGATTTTGATAATCGGGGGGCAGTACTGTGTGGTGGGGGCAGGTTGGTTGAGGACCTTTGTCTTACGGATGTTTAGTGTACAGTCCATGCTCTCGTACGCTTCGGCGAAGGTGTTGACGATGGTTTGGAGTTCGACCTCCATGTGAGCACAGACGCAAGCGTCGTCTGCATACTGTAATTCGACGACAGAGGATGGGATGACCTTGGATCTGGACTGGAGGTGACGGAGATTGAACAGTTTCCCGTTTGTTCTGTAAATTAGCTCCACTCCAGCGGGGAGCTTACTGAGGGTGAGATGGAGCATTGCAGCAAGGAAGATCGAGAAGAGCGTTGGTGCGATGACTCCAGTTCGTACATGAATTGGGTCTGTGGTGGAACCGTTGGTCAGGATCACGGCTTGCATGTCATTGTGAAGCAAGCAGAGGATGGTGACAAACTTTTGAGGGCAGCCGAATTTGAGGAGGAAACTCCATAATCCCTCATGGTTGACAGTGTCGAAGGCCTTTGTGAGATCAAAGAAGGCCATGTACAGTGGTTGGTGCTGTTCCCTGCATTTCTCTTGTAATTGGCGTGTGGTGAAGTTCATGTCCATTGTGCCCCTTAGTGGGCGGAATCCGCATTGCGACTCTGGGACGAGCTCTTCGGCCACTGGGAGAAGGCGATTGAGGAGGATTCTTGCGATGACTTTCCCTGTGGCAGACAGCAGGGAAACTCCTCTGTAATTACCGCAATCGGACTTGTCACCTTTCTTGAAGAAGGTCACAATTACGGCGTCTCTGAGATCCCCTGGCATGCTCTCCTCTTTCCAGATAGTGATGCAGATTGTCTTGTAACTCACTTTAAGCCATCTATTATCTCTGGGTATTATTATATTGATGCATCATTGTAATGCAGAAGGGGGCTGAAGTTGAATTTAGTTTGCATATAGTTAATGTTACTGTTTTAAATCAAACAAGCCCCAAGTGTGGCAGATTGAGAGATAGCAATTAGGGATATAATGATCACTACCCACTCTTGCTACTGGCAGTAGTGTATTCAGTATAAATCACTGCGAATGACACCTTTCATCCTGTTCATTGCTCCTGATTAGAATGGCTATTAATATTGCTAGAACAGCAGCATGAAATCCTTAAATCTAATGATTATAATGATTGATGTGATGTGATGGACAGCTCATATTGAGAGTTGTATTTATTTCTGTAGTGAGAAGTGTCTTTGAATCCCTTGAGTACCATTGTCTCCAGCAATGCTTAGGCCATGCCCTTCATGAAGGTTTCACAGTGACATTTGAACTAAAACAGCTAAATTCTGCTGTACAGTGTTCAATTCAAGCTCAAATTCCCTAGTGATGGAATTCTATTCCCATGACAGATTATTCTGTAGCAGTTCAGACTCATTTTCGTTAAAGACAGTAATGCCTTATTTAAGAAATAAGGGAATTTTACTGTTCAAAAAGTGTGCAAATTATATACGAAGATATATATTTTTCAAAGGCTTAGATTCACAGACTGCAGAGACAACAGCAAGATAAAGATCTTTTTTAATATACTATCAAGATTTCAAGAAGCCAGCAGTACTTTCTAGTAGTAGGTTACCTCTTTGATAAATCATCGCATAAGTACAGTTTCTCCAAGATTTAACTGAATTGCTGATTTTCCCAGGTTCTTTAAAACCCTAACCATCATTCTTTCTAACTTCAGGAATTAAAACTAAAAAGGATACCACTCAGCATTCCAAATGGGTACAAGAGTAAGGAACACAATGGGCCGTAATTTGCGGCCCCTCCAGGTGCGTACGTGGTGTGCACGCGCCCGTAAGGGCCGCGCAAGTTCCGGGTTTAGGCATGCGCGAAAACCCAGAGCTTGACAGATCCAACGCAGCCCCGGGAAAAGGGCACCCATGGGCAGAGAGTTGGGCTATTTGCCCCACTTCTGCCGGTGAAATTGTTACGCCTGGTAAAAGCAAGTGTAAGGCCTGCTTTTACCAGTGTAAGAGTTTTAAAAAACAGAAAAATAAAATTTTAATAATAATTTATACATTTAAAAACCTGTGAAATAAGGTAAGTTGATTTTTAGCCCCTTTAAAACAATTTTAAAAAATTTAAATTAATTTTTTGTTTTTAATATTTAATTAAATGCCATTTTAATTAATTTTAAATATGTGATTTTTTTATTTATTTGAATTGTAGAGGTATTTTTTGGGGTATTCCCATTCATGCTTATATGGTTTCCGTACATACAGAATCCCCCTAAGCATGAATGGGGAATTCCCCTTCTGTCATTCGTTGGGCCGGCCCACGTGACCCCAGGGGCATTCGCGAACAGCCTGCGCCCCTGAGATACTAGGGCCTCTTCCCACGGGTAACCGGAGAGGTCCAGGACCGCGAGTCTCTGTACCTCCCGGACCAGCAGGTGAGCGGTCATTTTATTTGAGGATCGGAGGCATTTCCCTGCAGGAAGCCTCTGACCGCAATTTCGGGGCCAATATGATGACTAGAATGGGGAAAATCAGAAATAAAAACTGAAAATTCTGTAACCATTTTGATCCGAATTTTGGCTATTTTAAAGATATAAAATCGCAAATTACAACCGTTCTTGACTGGGATTAATTTTACAACTGATTAATCTTTCAGTTAAGCAGGCCTACCCGACTGTGTTAATACTAATTGTAGCATTGTACCTTATCATTGAAGGGCAGGGGACCTCCCAAGGAACTCCTGCCACACGATGAACTGTCAGACTCAGTTTGGCTGTTGAGAGTTGGGAATGGCACAGATCCACAGTCTGCCCCAGAAGAACGGACAGAGAAAAAACATGGGAGGACAAGTCAAGTCTCACTACTTATAGTCGTATTTCTCTGTACAATAATACTGTTTATACAGTTATAGAAATTGTGGAATAGAAACGTTGGGGGTGATTTTGCCAATGGGGGTGCGTTGGAGGCAGGACTGCTGCTTGGCGGGTCGATGTTTCGCCTCCATCAACTTCTGGCCAACCCACGCTATTTTCCCTTGATTGACCTTGTTAAGTCTGTCCAGCGGGCTTAGCAGGCCAATTAAGGGAAAGCCGGTTGCAGAGAACGTCAACATATGATTCATCTGTCAAAAATTTTTGACAGATGAATTGTCATCGTTTGACAGCTCTGTGAAGCTGTCAAACAGTGACATTCTCTGTAGTTTGATGAGGTCTTGAATTCAAGACCTCATCAAACCTCTTTGTTTAGCAGAAATGAGATGGGTGTTGCATTGGAGAATGCAACGGCCATCTGTCATCTCTACCGACACACCGACTGAAGCCTGCAGGAAGAAACAAAGGTAAGTACATTTTTTCTAACATTTTGCACTTACCTCAGATACTCACCTTTCCACACTTGCACCCATCACTTACCTCCACAGCACACTTTTGGACCCCTCCAACCCCCGCAGACCCACTACTCGCCTCGGTGGCCCTGGCGGGGCTTGGAGCCTTCAGGAAGCCTGCACTTGTGTGGGCAAAATGGGGATAATCCTCTTATCTGCCTGTTAACTACCTGTTAACAGGCAGATAAGTGGCTGTAATCCCTTCCCGCCTTCAAGGAGACGGGACCCGGCGTGGGACGGCTACCCACCTCCTGGCAAGATGGCATGGAGGCGGGTTGGGCACCCGCCCCCAAATTCTGCCATTTTCCCGGCAGTCCCGCCTCCCCAGGGCTGGCAAGATCGCGCCCGTTGTTATTCCCGGGAGCTTTTTATAGGTGCATTGGGAAAATCATTCGGCTATTTTCACTTCAATATGAGAAATTTGTTACCCAAATAAAAAAAATTATGAATCGGGTAAGAAGATTAAATTTTCTATAGTTCTCAAAATGAAACAGAAAAAAACCATGCAAAGGATGTTTTTTTTTCATTAATTAAAGTATGTAAGAATGGTTGCAAGCTTAAAGCCTGGGGATCTTTCATTGTAATTAAATTTTTAGGTCACTGCATGATTCAGCAAGAGCAGCTTTCTGATTTGCATATTTTATATCTAGAATCTGAAAGTATTACATTAATTATTCTTCTGTAATAATAACTACATCTGGTCTCATCTTGGTCTCTTTAATTATATACTGTAATATCTCATTGTCTTATCCCTGATAACCTGCAAATCCCTGTTTTGTAATACTTTATGGTTTTAAATGCAGATTTTTCTGATCTGTTTTGCTACAATACTGGTACAGTATCACAGCATCTCCTACTAAGAGAGAGGCAGAATTTGACCAGTTTTGCCGTGTATGGGAGAAAGTAACCAGTTTTAAAGAACAAAGGCACAAAAGTATTATGAATAAATAGAAATAACCATTTTGGTGCATTAGTGACTTTACTAGTTAATAGGGTTTTCAAATGGATCTTAAAATAGCTTTCAGCCTATTTCCAGACTGTTATGGCCATTAAGCAATTGATGGAAATCTTTTTTTAATGGAAAATAAATGCTGGCAACGAGCAGATTTCTCTAAACATACTGCACTTGTAACACTTTATCTTTTTCTATCTTTTTCACTTTAATAGTAATTTTCAAACACTATGCTTACATCAAACCTTCTCTCTACTCCACCTTCTCCAACTACTACCTCATTTCCAATGACTACCTCTTTTCCAAGCTTCCCTTTCTTTGTAAGATTTCTGGAGTATGTCATTGCCTTGTAATTATGCTCCCACTATTGCCTGTTTGAAGACCTCCAAAAAAAGTGTCTGCCCTGCCCACAACACTGAGACTGTGCTTGCCTCAGCTCATCTGCTGCTGAAACCCTCATCCATGCCTTTGTTACTTCAAGACTTAACTATCCCAATGCTCTCCTGGCCGGCCTCCCATCTTGCACCTTACATAAACTTGAGCTCATCCAAAACTCTGCTGTCTGTATCCTAACTTGCAGTAAGTTCGGTTCACCCATCATCCTTGTGCTCGCTGACCCACATTGGCTCCCAGTCCAGCAATGCCTCCATTTTAAAATTCTCATCCTTGTTTTCAAATCCCTCCATAGCCTCGCCCTCCCAATCTCTGTAACTTTCTCCAGTCCTACAACCCTCTGAGATCTCTGCGCTCCTCCAATTCTGGCCTCTTTTGCATCCCCGATTTAAATTGCTCCACCGTTAGCAGCCATGCCCTAAGCTCTGAAATTCCCTCCCTAAACCTCTCCACCTCTCCTCCTTTAAGATGCTCCTTAAAACCTACCTCTTTGACCAAGCTTTTGGGCATCTGTCCTAATATCTCCTAATGTGTCTCAGTGACAGATTTTGTTTGATAACACTCGTTTGAAGCGCCTTGGGACATTTTACTATGTTAAAGGTGCTATATAAATGCAAGTTGTTGTTGTTGTTGTCAAAGTCACCAATTACATTATATATGACTGCGACTATAGCTCACCGTCCAGCTTCACCCCCTTGACCTCGCCACTGCCTTTGACACTGTCAACTACACCATATTACTCAAAAGCCTCTTCCCCCACAGCTCACCTCAATGACACTGCTCTCTCCTGACTCCATTCTTGCCTGTCGCATTGTCACAAGTACATTGTCTCAAATGGCTTCTTGTCTTGTGCCCCCACAGTCACAATTCTTAGACCCTTCCCTTTCAGCGCTGCCTGTCTGTCTTCTCCATTGACCCAGTGGCTGTTTGCCATTCTCTTCAGCAGCCAATTAGATGAGCCATAATTTCCTACACCTAATGCCAACAAAGCTGAAGGTATCTTACATGGCTTGTAAAGTGTTCTGAGGTGTCTCTCTCTGTACAGGTAAGACTATCCTTTATCCGAACTTCCGAAAACCTCTAAAAACCGAAAGTTTTATCGTTCAGCGTAAGTCGTGCGCACAACATGACCAGAGTGGCGCACGACTTACGCTGAGCAGGGCAGAGGGTCACAGAGTTCCCTCCTGGGTAGGAGATTGCAGGCCGAGCCGGGCAGTGTGAAGGAGGTACCGGGAGAGTGAACCCAACAATACAGCGGCCCGTCTGATAGCTGCAGTGGCCCGTCCGATATTCTTTTCTCTCCCCGACCCGACCCAAACCGAACCGCAGCCCGTCCGATATTCTTTTCTCGCCCCCCACCCGACCCGACCCCCGACCCGTCTGATATTCTTTTCTCCCCGACCCGAACCGCGGCCCGTCCGATATTCTTTTCTCCCCCCACCCGACCCGACCCGAACCGAACCGAACCGAACCGCAGCCCGTCCAATATTCTTTTCTCCCCCCCGACCCCTCCCGACCCCCCCCCCGATCCCCGACCCCCCCGACCTGAACCGCGGCCCGTCCAATATTCTTTTCTCCCCCCCACACCCGACCCCCGACCTGATTTGCGGGCCAGCTTAGTAGGAGTCAGCCGATATCCGGCTTTCCAGAGAAGCAGGAAGGGGAGTGAGACACGGAACAGTCGCAAGAGGTAGCCTGAACTTTAAAAATTTATATTAAATACAAATTTCCCAGTCTTATAATAATACCTTCTGAAATCCGAAAAATTCGGAAAACCGAAACTCAGCTGGTCCCAAGGCTTTCGGATAAGGGATAGTGTACCTGTATTTGAAGAGTGTTGTAAAAAATGTTAGTTATTATTGTACATAATGGTGAGAAGCTATTGGTAGAATTTATTTGGCCATTAATGCAGCCTTGCACAGAGAATCTAGTGTCTCTAGCAACCATACAAAAAGATGCATTTTTACTGTTTATTTATCAGCAAGGGTCCCAAGGAACTGTAGTGCTAAGTGAACAATTCCACTTGGCCTCCTCCCAAGGCCCCCACAATCACAGATACCAGTATCCAGCCAATTTGGTTCACTCCACATGACATTGAGAAGCGGCTGAGTGTACTGGACATGGGCTGTAGTGTGGAAGACCTGGCCTAACCAAGCAATTCCAGTACAACTATGACACAGGCATCTATCCGGCAGTGTGAAAAATTGCCCAGATATGTCCTTTCCACAAAAATCAAGATAAATCTAACTCAGCCAGTTACTATCTTATCCGCCTTCTCCCAATCATCAGTAAAGTGATGGGAGGCGTCATCCGACACCTACTCACCAATAACCTGCTCACTGATGCTCAGTTCAGGTTCTGCCTGAACCACTCGGCAGCAGACCTCATTACATCCTTGATCCAGATATAGACACAAGAGCTTAATGCCAGAGAAGCAGTGATCGTAGCTGCTAGTTCACAGTGCAAGTTCAAGCCTTGGGTTAATAGACAATTATATAATGTGTGTTATGCTGGCCACACCAACTCCGAGCATCACTGTGCATGTGCTACTTGCAATGCACAGTGCAACACACATGTACCTATTGATCCTAGTCAGCTTCACTGAGATGATATTATTTTGTTTTCCCCACTCACACCAGTGACTGTATGTCAGAGTTGTCCAACGTCGAGATGATATATTCAGTATTCATTTTCAATATGTGCCAATTTTAAAAAAAATCCTGAGGTTATTCTTTTAAAGGCTATTTTAATTTTAACATTTCTACAATGGTCGTGTTCCTTCAAATCAGGCAAGTTCTGCCTCCCTCGATACTATGTCTACTAAATTGATAGACATATTATTCTTGTCTCTGTGCCACATGCTGCCGAGGGAACTGAGTGCAACTGTAGGTGAGTGGGAATATGCAGACACAGTTCTCAATCCTCCCACACCTAAAATGGTGGTAGGAACATTGCTCTCATTTTTGTAAACACTTTATTTAAAAAGGTAAATAAAACATTCTTATACAGGTTGGACCCCGATAATCCGGCACCCTCGGGGCCAGGCCGGTGCCGGACCATTGAAAATTCCGAACCACTGAAGGTTAAGTAAATAACACCTAAAATAACAATATTAGGTACAACCCAAACGCCCGACTCCTTCGGCGCTCGCCCACCCTTCACTGAAACTGCGTCACAGTTTACTGTACTAGAAATAACTGGAAAACTGGAAAGAAGTAGATAAAGCATACAGTATAAACACAATACAGGTAAGGATTAAATAAAAAACAATCATTTAATTACCGTGAATACAGCTTTATTTCCACTTACAAAAAATGGTCAGATGATAAGTTCAAGTCAACTTATATCTGAGTTACATCAGGGATTTCTTCATTGTCTGTAGTTTCTTCTGGGGTTTCTTCTGGGCTATCAGCTGATGGGTCATCTGGGTCAGACGAGTTAGAGGCGACAGGATTATCGATGCTCCCTATAGGGCGTTGACTCTTGTGGTGACTTCCTTCGTAGTGGTAAACCAGTCTTGAAGGCTTGTCTGTCGCATGTGTTTCGGTTTTTCCTTTATAAGCGCTTCTTGGACCATGTAAATATTCATGATCTGTTCTTCCGAGATGAAGTTCCATTGTTCTAATCCTTTTATCAGATCTGTTGCTAACTGAATACATTTGTCAATAGAATACCTTTCCTCAACGTCATCCTCATCATCATCACCATCATCACATACTTCTACATGTTCATTATTCTGATTCTGTACCATTCTAACAATTTCTTCATCTGTCATCTGGTTTACAACAGGTACATTATAGTCGACACCCATCCAATCATGTAAGTCATCCTCCTCCAAATTGTCCATCATTTCCAATACTGCAGGGTTGGACAAACCCTTGGCCTAATCCATTAACTCTGAAATAATTTCTGCTTCCTCAGAAATGCGAAACCCAATGAAATCAGCTTCCTCATTATCATTATCATTGTCAAACACACGAGCTGGCCACAGATTCTGCCACCCATGTTTTAGAGTGTCTGGACTTACCTTTTCCCAGGCACGAGCTAGTGACCATACCATATCCTTCATGTTGAAATCTTTAAGAACTTCTGTCAGGTGCTTCCCTCCATGAACTGCCAGTAATATGCGGTGCATTAATTCGGACCTATACTTTGCTTTCATTGATCGTAAGATTCCTTGATCGCATGGCTAAATAATAGATGTACAGTTTGGGGGTAAATAGATACCTGTAATGTTACCTTTAATAAGATTTTCAGCCTTAGGGTGGGCGGAACAATTGTCCAGAACCAAGACTATTTTACAATTTGGGTCAAGGCCAACACTTTTGCAATGTGCTCGTGCCTCTGGCACAAAATGCTTCTCATACCACTGAAGAAAAAATGCAGTTGTTATCCATCCTTTCTTATTCCCTCGATAAATGACTGGGAAGATTTTAACACCTTTAAACGCACGTGGGTTAACACTTTTTCCAATCACGAACAGTTTGCACCTATGAGTTCCAGCAGCATTACTGCAGCCAAGTACAGTAACTCTCTCCTTCGAATCCTTCAAACTGGATGGTGCCTCCTCAGTGTCCGTAGCCAACGTTTTCCTCGGCATGCACTTCCAATACAGAGCTGTTTCGTCCACATTATACACTTGTTCAGGTGATAATTTCTCAGCTGCAACATACCTGGCGAATTCGTCCACATATGCCGTGGCTGCTTCTGTGTCTGCACTTTTTTTCTCACCATACACACGATAAAGACTAATGCCGTGCCTATTTTTAAACCTATGCAGCCAGCCCTGTGAATATTCACATTCATCCTGAATGTTCAATTCTCTGTGGAATATTTTAGCCTGTGCTATAATCATTTCTCCAGAAATACTGCCTGACTCCACACTGCGAAACTGCCGAAACCACTGCATGAGAGCACTCTCCACGTCAGTTTGCTTACCTTCCTTTAATGTCTTACGTGATTTGATTACCTTTTTACTTTCTGTGTCAGCAAAGAACTTTCTAATTTTATCTTTCTGTTTTTTAATATCGTATACAGTAGATGAGCTGACACTACAGATCGCACAAGGCTCTTACTGATGTTCCGCTGTCCAGTTTTTCAATAAATCAACCTTTTCCAATAGAGTTAATGACACATGCTTAGGCTTCACACGATTACCACCACTATCACCACCTCTTGACCTCTTAGGTGCCATATTGAAGGGTAAATAATAACCAGAAATAAGCACAGACCACTGGGAGTGACGATCGCACATGGAAACAATGTTTGTTTATATCGCGGGAAACGGTGGCGCCGCCAAGCGGCTGCTCCGCAAACTAAAGACCGTCAGTTTCAATTCGTGCCGGACCACTGAAGGTGCCAGACCGTCGGGTGCCGGATTACCGGGGTTCAACCTGTAACCTTCAATTTGGCAAGATTCTAGTCGTAGAATCACATTAGTCACTGCTCTACAAAAAGTCCTGTCAAAGGCACTCTGAGATCTAGAGCACTAAATTGTTTTTGAGTACCAACCAGCCACCTTGTGGGTTCATTATGGTTTGTCAATAACTGGCCTTTCATAGGTTCCCAAGTACATGCAGGTTTTGCAAGTATTTCTGAAGCTGTATCCTGAGCAATCCCATATCTCAGGCCAGTGTTGTAGGAGTTTACAGATGGGAAACAAAATCATAGAATTCTTCCATGGCAAGGCAAGAACATGATTGTTCAGAATTTGAGACAAGGGCATAAAGTCAGCCCTCCTGCCCATCACTAACTTCACCTATAAGCGTCAATATAGAATTGAGTCCCATTTTATACCGCACACTGAACGCGTCGAAACACCTCAGCACCATTATAACGTCAGATTTTGTCAATTACTTCTGCATCAAAGTAATTGATGTGCGAAGAATGCCACTGTGAGCTGAGAATGTGACGTGGTAAGATTAGTCATAACTTCTGAATCACAGCAACTCTTGGTCTGTAAGCCAAGGTTCAAAGAAAATTATTTATTGTATGTTCCCAATGTCAGCAAAGTGTGGATGTTCATGTTAGAAATTCAGAAATACAGGCAGTAATGCAGAGGTCTTCCCTTTACATTGGAAGAGGGTGAAAGTATTCCAAGGTCAGATTTGATGCAGCAGTTGTAAATCAATGTACATCATCCAGAAATTGCTCCCTGTCAATCATACAGTTGTCTGAAACATTACATTTCAGACTGTATCAACCAGGATTCAGACTAATTTATCACAGTATAGCTCTTTCAAATTTTCCAGTAGAATATGTATTCAACCATATTACAGATATCAAGCAAATTACTGTTATCAAATTTTTTAAAAAACACCGACATTACCGATTACTGTACCGGGTTATTGTGTGATGATGTGCAGCTGCGTATTGGGTTTAGCTAATTTAACTCTTGAGTAACTTACTCTAAGCAATCGGGCTTTAAATGGTAAGAAAAACATTCCAATAACCAATAACATATATAGGCAATGGAATGGAGAAGTTCTATTTTATTTAACAGACCAGTTACCACTTCTTTTTTAAAGTTTTTTTAAAAATTCATTCCTGAGCATCACTGGCAAGGTCAGCATTTATTGCCCATCCCTAACTGCCTTTGAGAAGGTGGTGGTGAGTCACTGCAGTCCGTGTGGTGATGGTACTCCCACTGTGCTGTTACGGAGGGAGTTCCAGGATTTTGACCCAGCGACGATGAAGGAACGGCAATATATTTCCAAGTCAGGATGGTGTGTCACTTGGAGGGGAACTTGCAGGTGATGGTGTTCCAATATGCCTGCTGCCCTTGTCTTTATAGGTGGTAGAGGTGCTGTTGAAGAATTGGAATATTATATCCATCTCTTTTTTAAAAAGGCATTTTGTTTTTAGATGATCCTTTAACAGTACAATGTTTTATGGTTTCCATCTAAATAATGGAGATCATAAATTTTATGTAAAGAGCTGCAAATCATTCTTTTTGTTGTTGCATATTTCCACAATAAGATCATCCACAGGGAACATATTGCTTTTGTTTCTGGGTTTGGAAATGACTAACTGATATGTTGTAATAAGCCGTATAACATTGATTTCTGTTGCTGCTTTTAAAAATAATATTATGATTTATCATTTAAATAAATGTCAGTGTACAGAGCTTGAAAATATATTCTGTTGGGTCGTATGGCATTCTGCCAGTTGTTTTAGAAACATAGAAGATAGGAGCAGGAGTAGGCCATTCAATGCGATCATGACTGATCATCCAAATTCAGTATCCGGTCCCTGCTTTCTCCCCAGTTCCCTTGATCCCTTTAGCCTTAAGAAATATATCCAACTCCTTCTTGAATATATTTAATGAATTGGCCTCTACTACCTTCTGTGGTAGAGAATTCCACAGGTTCACCACTCTCTGGGTGAAGAAATTCCTCCTCATTTCTGTTCTAAATGGCTTACCCCTTATCCTTAGACTGTGACCCCTGGTTCTGGACTCCCCGACCATCGGGAACATCCTTCCTGCATCTAGTCTGTCCAGTCCTGTCAGAATTTTATAAGTTTCAATGAGATCCCCTCTCATTCTTCTAAACTCCAGCGAGTATAAGCCCAATCGACCCAATCTCTCCTCATACATCATTCCTGCCATCCCAGGTATCAGCCTGGTGAATCTTCGCTGAACTCCTTCCATGGCAAGAACATCCTTCCTCAGATAAGGCGACCAAAACTGCACACAATACTCAAGATGTGATCTCGCCAAGGCCCTGTACAACTGCAGCAAGACATCCTTGTTCCTGTATTTTAAAATTGCCCAAACATATTGTCACTTCATTTTATAATTCTACTGGAAAAATTACCACTATGATTTCTGGCCATAGTTTCTGTACCTGTCCACACCTACACTCATAGACACATTGTGCCGCATCAATGTCAAATTGGGTTCTTCTTTGACATATGTAGTGCTGTGGAATTAGCTGGATCGATGTGATCTTTGTGTTGGCACTATGATGTGCATTCCAAATATGTTTTAATTGTAATATTTGATGTCTCTTGTTTTTGCAATGCACCAAAAGTTCTGGAGTCAGAGAGGGTAGAAAGCTCCAATACTGCCTGGGCGGGGGATTTATATATTTGTGATGGAACCTGGTACGACCAGGATTTTCCCTCTGTATAGACTGATCCTTTAATTTCCAGTGTGGGGACCGTGGATCTACATGCTCTCCCCCCACATCAAGGGGTTGTGTCTGGTCTGGGGGGAGTTTCCGGACTTCCTTGGGAAATCCATCCTTTACATCCTCTGTAGACTTCAGCGGAACTCACTTCACCTGACAGCTGGCATGAGTACACGACCGAGGTCCTAGAATAGGATTCCGAAGCTTGAGCGAGATAAGGGGTTGATTACCTTTTATGAAATGATGAAGCATGGTTTCCTTTGCAGCTCAAGACATTTTTACCTTTTTTTTCTTAAGTCCCGAGATGGGCCTCGGGCTACCCATAGTAGAGCGGCTCTGGGCCACTCCACCATCCAGCAGACCATGGAGGCAAGCACCCCTTGCAAGCATGATGTTGCTGCTCCAGCCATATAAATGGCCCCATCAATGGGGTCTATGTCTTGGGCCTACGGCAGGTGGGGATTCTGCTCACTGCTCTTGCACCGTAGAGCAGGCCTCCAGAAATTTGGGGGCCAAAGTGCGATGATATTCCATCAAGTAAATCAATTTTCTAAACCTTAAGGTCTAGGTTACATTATATATAATTAATTTGTAAATCTGCAATACTTGTATCAAATTTTGAATCCCACAAGGCCATCGGGGGAAGGATCTCATCAGATTATCAGTCATAAGAACATAAGAAATAGGAGCAGGAATAGGCCACTTGGCCCCTTGAGCCTGCTCCGCCATTCAATAAGATCACGGCTGATCTTGGACTCAAAGCCACTTCCCCGCCCGCTCCCCATATAATCATATAATCAGTATTTGTTTCCATGCCGAGAGTCATGTGAAAATTCCATATCAGAAATCTTTTTTAACCTTGTAATCTATTTTACTTTGTTTAATTAAATTAATTAAGTCGGGTATATTGTACAACTTCTCTGGAGCAATAATATCAAAGTTTTCTAACTGAATTTCATAATGAGAATAATGGATCATTTGCTGGCATATGGGTAATGTGTCAACACTAAAGTTACATGAAATCTTTGTACTCCTGTAATCATGTTTTTAGTAAGAGCTGTCTATAATGTACGTACAATGAAAATTAATATGCTAACATTCCCCCCCCCCCACACTTTGCCAACTGTACACTTTTCCAACTTGCTCACCATCCTCTTCCTAAATAATTAATTTGGACCTTAAATGCAACATTGAAATCAACTATTGTCAACAGCTGGGTGTAGTAGACTTTAAAGAAAATTTACAATCTTTGTGGCAATAGCTGACTCCCTCTAGGTCATCGAGCGAGTGAGCAAGCGAGCGAGCTGCTCCAGATCACCACATTGACCGTCAGCTAGAATCAAACACTGATTAACTGACTGATAATCTGATGATAACTTTTTCATGAGAATTTATTTTTAGTAACTTGAAAACTGTTTAACTACAGTTTACATTCTACTTAATCAGTGAGTGGATCATCCATTGCAGACCAGAAAAACCTCTGTGTGTCCTGTTAGCTGACGGGATGCTGGTGCAATTGACATTGGTGCCTTGGGTTGGGGAGCTAAAATTGGCCTGGCTTTTCACTTATGATCACTATCCAGCGTCCCCCTAACAGAAATGCAAAAATGAGAAGAGGATTGAGCTTGGCTGCAATTCCTCTGCTTGCTAACGCTTATTGTCTGGGGCCTCTGATGAAGAATGGCCAGTTGGGCAAAGTATCAGAGGGCTGTGTAAGGAGTCAACACTGCAGATTGGGGAGGGAGGCATAGGAGGAAGAAAGAAAGAAAAAAAATTGTAACTGATTTTAAGGAGGATTGGGAGAATAATCAGAATTTGAGAGAAAGTAGCATGAACCTGTAAAACAAGACAGAATTGTAGTGTATGTACCTTTAAGAGCCCCTGTGCACTGTAATACCGGTAGTGACCACTCGGGTATATAAGCCTGTATAGCGTCTTGTATCTTTTAGTTCACCTCCAGACTTTGTTCAGTAAACACCTGTTAAACCAACTCCTGCATTCCGTGTCTCCATTAACACACGGATACAACAGTGGCGACGAATTGGAAACGGACTTACCTGCAATTCGGCAGCACCTCAAGGAGATCGATTCCTCAGACGAAGGTCGAAGAAAAAAAACAACAACAAAAAACTGTGGTTTCACCAGCTAGCCGGGCTGGTGGCAGGTACTGCACTAATCCTTCCTGGGCGGCGGGCTGGGGCTCGATCGGGTGGCTCTGCAGTGGGGCCGAGCAGTGAGTCGGAAGGCGGAGGCAAACAGAGACGGAGGGTGGAACACTCGGGAGACGGCCGGCGCTGCAAAGCAGGTCGGCATTCGGACCAAGCAGAGGGAGGGAAAAGTCCCAGAGAGTCCGGCGGGAACGAGTCTCCAACTATTAAAAATAACTGTGTAAATAAAAACCGCGGAGAACAACATTGTCAGCAGCGGCAGCGGCGGGAAAGCGCGGGAGGCGCCATTTTTTCTCGGCAGGGAAGAAAGGAAAGCGCGGGAGGCGCCATTTTTGATTTTCAGGATGCCTAAGACTGGCAATATTACTGCTTTCGATAGTGATATAGAGGATTGGACCACATATGTGGAAAGAGTGGAGGTATATTGCACAGCGAATGAAGTAGAGGATGATAAAAAGGCATCGGTACCTCTAAATCTGATGGGCGCAAGGACATACGGGCTGTTACGAAACATAATCACTCCAGCCAAACCGATGGACAAGAATTTTAAGGAGATTGTTGATACCCTACAGGAGCACTTAAACCCAACACCACTGCTGATAGCGGAACGATTCAAATTCTTCAGGAGGAATCAGCACAAGAATGAAAGTAACGCTGACTACCTCACCGAATTAAGAACGCTGTCAAAGCACTGCCAATTCGGGGCAGGACTGGCAGATTCTCTACGAGACAAATTCGTCTGCGGTCTCCTAAGTGAAGGAACACAGAAAAGGCTACTTTCTGAGAAAGATTTGACACTGGACAAGGCTTTCAGTGTGGCTGTATCATATGAAGCAGCAGCAAGAGGAGCTGCAGAGATACAGCAAAAGCCACAGGACTTCGGCACCCATGAAATGACACGGGGTTTCGAGAGATGTTATCGCTGCGGCAGATCCACCCATGACCAGAGGGACTGCTGGTTCAAGGACAAAGCATGCAGGCAATGCGGAAAGATGGGACACATTGCACGTGTATGCCGATCTGGAAACAAAAAATCCACTGACAGAAAAAAATTCAATAAGGAAAAGTACAGAAAGGTACAAATGATGACGGACAGTAGCTCCGAAGACCAGAAGAGCGATAGCGACTCCGGAAACAAGAGACTAAGCTGTCTCAAATTACATAATGTAATTGCCAAAGAAGATTACCAGACCATTTGGGTTACCCTCACGATAGCGGGGTCCCCAGTTAAAATGGAGCTAGATACAGGATCAGCTCTGACCGTCATAAGTCGACGGGATTACGAGCGGCTATTTCCGCATATACCTTTGAAAGACACATCCATTAGCTTGAAGACATATACGGGGCAGAAAGTATACCCCAGAGGGAAAATAAAGGTGCCTGTTGTATACAACGGCAAGGAAATACAGAAGTTGTATTTATACGTTCTGCAAGATGGTGGTCCACCGTTGTTGGGACGTGAATGGATCAGGAAGATACGTTTAGACTGGCACTCCATTCAGGCACTGACGGTGACCAGTAAGAAAAAAAATGATGATGTCGTCATACCTGAACGATTAAAAGACATCTTGGCTAACGCCAAAGAAGTGTTTCAACAGGAACTAGGAACCTTGAAAGGCGTCACCGCCTCAATAAAAGTGGAAGATGCGGCAATTCCCAAGTTTTTTAAGGCAAGGCCAGTGCCATACGCAATTCGTCCAGCAGTCGAGGCAGAGCTGGAGAATTTGGAAAAAGCAGGCGTGTTATCCAAGGTAGATTGGAGCGAGTGGGCAACACCCATCGTCCCGGTCATGAAGAAAACGTTGAATAATGATAAATCTGAAGAACAGAGAAAAATTCGCATCTGTGGGGACTTCAAGGTGACTGTAAACCCGGTCCTTCACACGATACAGTATCCTCTTCCAAGGATAGAAGATATTTTCGCCTCACTATCCGGAGGGAAACGTTTCACCAAAATTGACTTGGCACAGGCATATCTACAGATGGAGGTTGAGGAGGCCTCTAAAAAGTATCTCACGATAAACACACACAAAGGCCTGTACCAGTACAATCGACTGGTTTTCGGAGTAGCATCAGCTCCAGCTATCTGGCAAAGAGCTATGGAGCAAGCCCTGCAAGGGATTCCGGGGACTCAATGCTACCTAGACGACATCCTTGTAACAGGAGAAAACGACAACGAGCACCTTGCCAATGTGAAGCAGGTGCTCACTAGGCCGAGAGAACAGGGCCTACGAGCAAATCGCCCCAAGTGCGAATTTTTCCAGAAACAAATATCATATTGTGGCCATATAATTAACGAAGAAGGGTTGCATAAGTCACCTGAAAAAATTGAAGCGGTCATAAAAGCCCCAGCATCTGAAAATGTCTCACAATTAAGGTCGTTCCTGGGATTGATAAATTACTATCATAAATTTTTACCGAACTTGTCAACTGTTCTGCACCCTCTTAACGCACTGCTACAAACGGGAGTAATTTGGAAATGGAGCGAAGACTGTAAACGTGCCTTCCATAAATGCAAAGGCTTGATCACGTCCAAGGAAGTGTTGGCTCATTACAACCCATCACTGCCAATCAGACTGGCGTGCGATGCATCCCCTTATGGCGTAGGAGCGGTATTATCGCATAGATTCCCTGATGGCTCGGAGCGGCCGATAGCTTTTGCGTCACGCTCATTGAACTCAGCTGAGCGTAACTATGCCCAGATCGACAGGGAAGCACTCAGCCTGGTGTGGGGAGTGAAGAAATTCAACCATTACCTACACGGACAAAAATTTACCTTGTTGACTGACCATCAACCCCTCGTCTCCATATTCAACCCTAAAAAGGGCGTTCCCATTATGACAGCGCAAAGGCTACAGAGGTGGTCCCTTTTCCTAGGGGCACACCAATATGACATAGAATACAAAGGGTCAAAACAGCATGGGAATGCTGACGGTTTATCGCGCCTACCGTTGCCAACGGTAGAAGAGGCACCTACAGTGGACCCAGTGGAGATGTTCCACTCAACCATAGTAGAATGTCTACCAGTAACAAATTCTACCATTGAAAAGGAAACGAGAAATGACCCAACTCTCTCACGAGTCTACGATTTAACGGTGAAGGGATGGCCAGCACATGGCGAACCACTGTTGCCAGCATTCTCGCAAAGAAGAGAACAGCTGTCAGTGTGCCGAGGAACCTTGATGTGTGGATCCAGAGTGGTGATTCCACCCAAACTCCAGGATAAAGTGCTAAAGGAGCTTCACGAGGGGCATCTGGGTGGAGTGAAAATGAAGAACCTAGCCAGAGCGTTTGTGTGGTGGCCAGGTATCGATGGAGACATCGAAGAAATGACCAAGAGCTGTCTAGGTTGCCAGAAGGTCCAAAACGCCCCACCACAAGCCCCTCTACATCCATGGGAGTGGCCCTCATCTCCATGGCAAAGGGTACATATCGACTTTGCTGGTCCATTAATGGACTCAATGTTCTTAATCACGGTTGATGCACACTCCAAGTGGCCGAAGGTAATAAAGATGTCCTCCACCACCACGGAAAAAACCATCACAGTATTAAGGACCATATTTGCCAGGAATGGGCTGCTTGAACAGATCTGTTCTGATAATGGACCGCAATTTGTGTCCGAAGAATTCAGGAAGTTCTTAAAAAACAATGGGGTTAAGCACTACACGTCCGCCCCATACCATCCCGCCACCAATGGATTAGCTGAAAGGTTTGTCCAGTCCTTCAAGAAGGCCATAAAGGCCATGGGTAATGAAGACATAAATCTACAACATAAGGTAGATAACTTCTTGTTTGCATACAGGAATGTAACACGTGGTTACAAACCAAACTCCCGCCATGATGTTTTTCAATAGAAGACTAAGATGCTGGCTGGATTTGATCAAGCCAAACATCAGAAGGGACGTAGTGAACCGACAATTTCAAGGCATGAATGAAAGGCCAACTAGAACCTTCCAGATAGGTCAACAAGTTTTGGCCCGGGACTACCGTACCGAAAAATGGCAGCCTGGAACTATTTGCACACGACTAGGACCGCTGATGTATACCGTGGACATTGGTGAAAGCATAATAAGGCACCATGCTGACCAGATCATAGAGTCATCTGAAAAGGGACAACCTACACCACAACTCTATACGCCTAATGATGAAGCAGAGATACCCATAGTATCTACCTCCGATCCGGTGATATTGGAACCAGATGAACCCAACACTGGCATTCAAGCCGAATCGACCTTGCCAAAAGAACCTACTACACCACCGAAAACTACTACACCACCGAGGCATTATCCGGACCGAGTCAGGAAGCCTCCAGAGAGACTGACTTATAATTGATTAACTGCAGCAAATGTGTAGATTATTGTTCTTGTAAACATGTTAATTAATGATTACTTAAAATGTTATGTACTAATTATCTAAAAGGGGAGGAATTGTAGTGTATGTACCTTTAAGAGCCCCTGTGTACTGTAATACCGGTAGTGACCACTCGGGTATATAAGCCTGTATAGCGTCTTGTATCTTTTCGTTCACCTCCAGACTTTGTTCAGTAAACACCTGTTAAACCAACTCCTGCATTCCGTGTCTCCATTAACACACGGATACAACAAGAATAAACTCAGATCCTTAGTGAGTGTGTCACTGACAACAGTAAGGCATCGGGGTTGATTTTAACATGTATTGCCTGGCATTAATGGGCCAGTAACGACCTCAAAATAGGGTCGGTAGCCTTAGCCCCAACCAATGCGGGGAGAGGTAAGTTTGATATTTTTGGGAGGAATGCTCCTCCGAGGTCCACAAAAATAATCTGAGCCACAGCCGCCCTGGAACTCTCACCCTCGGCGATCGCAACCCCTTCCCTGCACTTACCTTGATGACAATGACAGCCAGGACGGCCCGTTATTGGCCAGTTTTAATCCAGCGAGCTGCATCAGGATGCCCGCTTGCCGCCCCTCCAGCTCACCAGCCCGATGTAAATGAGGCCAATGCCTCAAAATAAGAACATTAGAACATAAGAAATAGGAGCAGAGGTCGGCCATTTGGCCTTTGGAGCCTGCTCCACCATTTAATAAGATCATGGCTGAGCTTCTACCTCATCTCCACTTTCCTGCACTATCCCCATATCCCTTGATTCCCTTAATACAGGAAACTTTGTTATATCCGGCACCAACGGGACCGAGCTGTTGCCGATCTATCAAAACTGCCGGACATACAAAATTAATGTTGAAGCATACGGAGATCTCCGTATCTGACAACAAATACTGTTACTTAGCAACAGCTTCAACCAGTCGGCCCGTACCTTGGAAGCGTCTCTGTAGCTTAGCAACAGCTTCAGAGAGACTTTCCAAAGCCTGACTGTTGGAAAAAAAGCCACGAGAAGAAAAACAACCTAACAGAATGGCTCCTGATTTCTGCCGGTAGATCGAGGTTTCCGGACATACAACCTCCGGATAAACCAAAGTCTCCTGTATTCAAAAACTATCGATCTCTGTCTTGAATATTGATCTTCAACGACTGAGCCTCCACAGCCCTCTGGAGTAGAGAATTCCAAAGATTCACCACCCTCTGAGTGAAGAAATTTCTCCTCATCTCAGTTCTAAATGGCCACCCCTTATTCTGAGACTGTGACCCCTGGCTCTAGACTCCCCAGCCAGGGGAAACATCCTCCCTGCATCTACCCTGTCAAGCCCTGTAAGAATTTTGCATGTTTCAATGAGACCACCTCTCATTCTTCTAAACTCTAGAGAATATAGTCCTAGTCTACTCAATCTCTCCTCATAGGACAATCCCCCCATCCCAAGAACCAGCCTGGTGAATTTCGTTGCACTCCCTCTATGGCAAGTATATCCTTCCTTAGGTAAGGTGAGCAAAACTGTACACAATACTCCAGGTGTGGTCTCACCACAGCCCTATACAGGAAACTTTTTTATCCGGCACTGACGGGACCGGCGTGGTACCGGTTGATCAAAAAGTCCGGATTACAGAGAGGTATACGTACTAAGGTACGAGAGCCCCGTACACGGCCACAGATCCAAGCGCCCCTGTTGCATGGCAACAGGTGCAGGAACCCCAGTTACACGGCCACAGATCCAGGAACCCCGGTTACACAGCCACTAATATGAAGTAAAACTTACCTGAACCTACTCCTGAATTTTGCCGGTTAAGAGAGATTTCCGGTTATTTAGGTGCCGATAAAAAGAGAGTTTCCTGTATAATTGCAGTAAGATGTCTTTACTCTTATACTCAAATCCTCTTGTAATAAAGGCCAACATACCATTTGCTTTCCAAATTGCTTACTGTACCTGCATGTTAACTTTCAGTGATTCATCGAAAATAATGGCAACCTCTTCACCGTGGGTACGGGTAGTCAGCTGGCACACTCCGCAGTTGGTCATCGAAAAAGTCAAAAGCAACACCATGACTGTTCTCTGAACAAGAAGAATGATCATAAGTCATATGAAAAAGACAATCAAAACTCACTTTCATTCATGGCATAAGTGAAAGGAAACCAAATTTGGCCATCACACACAGAACAAGATGTTGTTATTAAACAGTAGCATTTACAGGAGGGGTAGGGAATGTTAATGTCTGGCAGCACTAAAAACATTGCAAACCATTTACATTTCATCAGGCTTCTCTCCTCCTCCCCCTTCACCCAATGGTGCAGCTGAATATAAAAATCACATTGCAGTCTTTTTCTGTTTTTCCTCAGGTTCATCTTGTGCTGCTTGCCTCATGACTCACCATTTGCTGCACTCCAGCAAATAAAAGCAAATGACTTCCTCTACCAAAAGAATAAGAAAACTTTTGTGTTGGCAAATAGGTTGTACTGCAAAGAATCCAATTAAAATCAAGGACTTCTAGGATCAAAACAACAACAAGTTTCATTTATATAACGCCTTTATAGTATAATGTCCCAAGGCACTTCACAAGACCGTTATCAAACAAAATTTGACACCAAGCCACATAAGGAGATATTAGGCCAGGTGACCAAAAGCTGGGTCAAAGAGGTAGATTTTAAGGAATGACTTAAAGGAGGAAAGAGAGGCGGAGAGGTTTACAGAGGGAATTCCAGAGCTTAGGTCATCGGCAGCTGAAGGCACAGCCACCAATGGTGCAGCGATTAAAATTGGGGATGCGCAAGTGGCCAGAATTGGAGGAGCGCAGATATCTTGGAGGGTTGTAAGGCTGGAGGAGGTTAGGGAGGGGCGAACCATGGAGGGATTTGAAAGCAAGGATGAGAATTTTAAAATCGAGGTGCTGCTCAACCGGGAGCCCATGTAGATCAGTGAGTAAAGGGGTGATGGGTGAACGGGACTTGGCGTGAGTTAGGATACGGGCAACAGAGTTTTGGATGAGCATGGATTTATGGAGGGTAGAAGATGGGAGGCTGGCCAAGAGTGCATTGGAATAGTCAAGTCTAGAGGTAACAAAGGCATGGATGAGGGTTTCAGCAGCAGATGAGCTGAGGCAGGGGTGGAGTCTGACAATGTTATGGAGATGGAAGTAGGTGGTCTTAGTAATCAAGAATGGTTTTCACCTCTATCTGATCTCATGAGCCCGTTTTCTAGAAGTGCTGGAATGACCCAGTGACCACTCACAAATGTAGGCCCGAATGGGTCAACATTTCATGCATAGCCCTTTACTTTCATGTTTCCAGCATTCATGCTTTTTTTTAAGGAGTTCTTCCAGTGTCCTGGCCATTATTCGTTTCTCAACCAGCACCACCAAATATTATCTGGTCATTCATTCATTCATTCATTTACTGTTTGTGGGACCTTGCTGTGCACATATTATGCGCTGCATTTGCTTGCATAACATGTATGAATGCACTTCAAAAAGTAACCCATTGGTTGTAAAGCACCTTGATATATCTGAGAATATGATACGGCATCATATAAAAGCATATTTGTTCCTTCTTTCCAGCATTTGTGGTCTTTTGATCCCTAACATTACAGTGTAATTAAGAACTAGGAGGTATTCTGTGTTTTACGTGCTGTACAAAGATATTTCAGGTGGATATCATTTTATTTACTTATGCAAGTTGGTGCAGATAGTGAGGGAACTGTTATTTTATTACTATTTAAAAACCAGTGACAAAAGGAACTGTCTTATCTAAGAAAGGTAGATAGGGTGGGATAGGGTGGGATATGTGTTGGTGCAGGGGTTACGGGGATCGGGTGGGATATGTGTCGGTGCAGTCTCGATAGGCCGAAATGGCCTCTATCTGCACTGTGGGGTTTCTGTGATTCTGTGAATGTTGAAGTTGATAGCTGCTGATTGTATTTTGCCCTATGGAAGCTCACTTTGGAACACTGGGATGCTGCATTCTGGGGAACTATTTTCTCTTTTCAAATCTTTGCAGCTCAAACCCAACTTAATGTTCCACAGCCATCAAATTCTGAACACACTGGGCAGGATTTTCATTGGGCCGTGGAGGCGGGATTGGAGGCGTGTGGGGGGTTAAAATCCCAAAATCGGGGGCACAAACCCATCCCGCCCCCAACCCGCCTCCATACCAGTTTCAAAGGAGGCGGGTACCCGACCCGCACTGGGACCCGCCTCCCCGAGGCAGGAAGGGGATTAGTGCCAATTAACTGCCTGTTAACAGGTAGTTAACAGGCAGTTTTTAGCCTAATCCCTATTTTCATTGGTGAAATGTGGGATTCCCGACGGCTCCAAACCACGCCAAGTTAGCGGGGCGGGCCGTCGGGATGAAGGTCTTGGAGGGGTCGAGATGTCCGGTGTTCAGGTGAGTGATGGGTGCATGAGTGCAGAGGTAAGTGTGTTTGGTGTGTGTAAAGTGTTTAAAGAAGTTTTACTTACATGTACTTACCTTTACAGCCTTCCTTCCTCCAGGCCTCGGGAGTCCCTCATCTCACCGGCACAGAAAGCAGAATGGCCGCAATCTGTCAAAAATTGCAGCATTCAGCTTTCTGTTCCAGAGAGATCTCTAAATCATCCTGAGAGGAAGTAATTAACCTGGAGTACAGATTGTCAGTGTTTGACAGCTTCAAACAGCTGTCAAACGCTGATATTTCATCTGTCAAAGGGTCTTGACAGATGAAATATCAATCTGTGACGTCACCTGTTGCCGCTGGGCAGGCTCAACAAGATCAATCAAGTCAAAATTGCGTGGGTTGGCTAGAACTCGATGGAGGTGGGACTACAACCACAAAAGTTGTAGTCCCGCCTCCTACCCGCCTCCTCAATGAAAATCCAGCCCAGAGTCTGTACAAAACCTACCTTTATAAATAAATAATTCATATATTTCCCTTTGTGCTCATCATCTCTTTCATGCTACTGCAGTTTATTGTTGTATTTCCTAACTATTCCTTGTTCCTAGGCACCACTTCTATTCCAGGCCCCAACATTTCCCTCCTCAAGGTCATTGCTTTATTTCCCTAATTACTACAAATGCAGCCATTCTTCAAATGCTAATAGCTGACAGCATGTAACATTCCTGTACTCTTGCAGAATAAGCCAAGACTCAAAATCACTCCTTTTATAAAGACTGTAATTGAGTTTGTTTTAAACACAGTACATCTAGAACATAATACCTGGAATGACTTCTATGTATCTCGTGGTACTTACTTAGATGTCATATATAGTCAATTCCAGCTCATGGCATAAATATTGTATTATACTGGGGCCTTTGTACTATCCTCTGATGTGGGCCTTCAAAATCTGCGGACCTCTGATCCTGACATAAGTGCCAGGAATCACCACCACTGACCCAACTGGAGCATCATGGGGAGGTTCCCTCATTTAAATAATAAAGGTGGGCACCTGTGCCACTGTGGGCACAGCTCGAGCATCTGCTGGAGCAGGGGTGGTGTAGCTATTATGGTGCTGGGCAGCCACTTGAGAGTACCTCAGCAGCCCTGGCCGAACGAGAGTTTTTTGTGGGCCTTTGCAAAGCGGAACAATCAGTTAGCTTGTGATGTTGTTTGGCATTCCAGGCCAAGACTCAGACTGGGAAGCCAGTACTGCTGCTTTCTCCTGCATACTGGCCACCTGATGGACCCCAAGGTAAAGAGGAGGAAACTACAGGTCTGGTAGATCTTTCCCCCCCAACCATGCCCCCTCTGATAAGGGACCATATTTAGTGTGGATGGTGGTTCTGCCCCAACAGGCTCCCCAGGTCACTTGCTGTGGTGATTCAATCCCAGCATATCTGGGTCCCATCTTAATTCATGGGCCTTCTACTTCACACCTGGTGGACGTATGCTGGCAGTGGGCTGTTAAAGGAAGTGTCCTTGCAATAAAGGTTAATTGCTTCTTCTGTTCCTTCGCCTCTCCAGTTCAGACTCTGCTTTTATCTTTGAATGAAAAAAAAATCACACTATCTACAATAGCCAGTAGTGATACATGGCACGTGCAGATTGCACAATGATGAACTGATGAACGAGGGAAATTGGACCCTTTAGGGTTTCTAAATCCACAAGGTTATACAATGTCATTTTAATATAGTTGAAGCTCCATGCAGGGTAACAGCTGGTGACTCAATTATTTGCACTGTATATAAGTAAGTATCTGATAAGCCAACACTCCTATTATGACGTAAACATGATAATAAATGGTGATTAGGAAGAAATGTTGCAATTTTTTAATATTATAATTACTTTTATTGTAAGCCCAAGTTGAAAAAAATCTGGCAAATATATTTTACACTTTTACAACATGAAACGGAGCAATGCCTATCCTGGTCAGTTTACACTGCTGAAAAAGTTTAGCTTGACTTTTTGTTAATATATATTTTTTACAGGTCTGAAGTAACCTGTGAAATGTACATTGTAGGTGTTGTATGCACAGCAAGGTAATTTGAGTAATGTGTAGTAGTGCCCATGTTAAAGGGATGTCATCACATAGACGAGGTTTTACAAGACAATTTGATCACGTTTGTATTCAGAGGAGAATGTTGTAGTGCTGTAACTGATATGGTCATAGCTCCAACAATGCCTGGTGCTAGAATGAATTTATCATGGCTCTAATTGTTTTAAAAAGCAGAAGTTGGCATTACAGCAGATCTAAGGTTAGATCTTCCTCTGTTTCTGAGGTGTACTGCATCTGTTAGAGGAGGGAATCACATGACCCAGGCACGCTCTGAGAGCACTCTCTGGTTGGGCCTAGCACCAGAAAACCAGGGAGGAAACTGGAACACAGCTCCCATTCCTAAGGCTGAAAGATCCTCTGTGGTGGGGAGTGAGGGAGGTGAAGGAAAAACCTGTAACATTAGTCCTAATGCCTTCTTTTTCATCTCCAGCCTACCCTAGAGACTCCCACAGATCTTCCAGCCCCTGAGGGCCCCAGCACAGACCATTGTTCCAGGTTTCTTCAGTACCTCTTCACAAACACACCCAGTGAACTTGAGAGGAGAAAAATGAGGTTGGAAGTCAGGAATACCCCCTTCAGCCTCATTGACATTGTAGCACTAGGTCTGTGTCATTGACATACCTTGGGGCAATCCTAGGAATTCCGACGAATCTCTATGGGGACAATGACCTGGGTTAAAGGGTCTCCACCCCTTTTTCCTCTTCACTGTGCGAAGATTAAAGAATGCTGAATTCACCCTCTAGCATCTGCTGTTGCTGACATCCTTAAACCTTTTGCGTGATGAACTTGCATAAACATTTTTCCAAGCAGCTGTCCTCTAAGGACCGAGTCTGACCATAAAATGTCCAACAGGTCACCACCACCCTTTAAATGACTTGCAGATGACATTAAGAGTGCTACTAGCAGTGTTACTTTAACACTGAACACAAATTTTTTGATGTTGTTTACAATCTTCATAAGGCCTTTATCAGTTAGAGTGTTCCAAAATCTATCTTTGAAGATCAGGCAGAATAATATTTTTCAAGACTTGTACTATTTTTGAAGTGTGTGTTTACTGCTAATTAGTGATACAGCAAAGAATCCAACAGAAGGAAGTGATTTTAATGTTCATATTCCTCCTTAAGTATTAGTGTCCTTTGGCACCATTCCATACCTTCAGCATATTCAATAGAGTAGGCTAAGGAATGCAACATTATTGTGTTTATAACAATGGAGAAATAGGACAAAAGGGTGGGGCATTTACAAGGACATGTTTGTAAACCTAATTTGAAGTTGGTAGGATTATGGGCCTGAAATGAATTATTGGCATAGAAACATAGAAGATAGGAGCAGGAGCAGGCCATTCGGCCCCTCGAGCCTGCTCCGCCATTCAATGCAATCATGGCTGATCATCCAAGTTCAGTACCCGGTCCCTGCTTTCTCCCCATACCCCTTGATCCCTTTAGCCTTAAGAAATATATCCAACTCCTTCTTGAATATATTTAATGTATTGGCCTCTACTGCCTTCTGTGGTAGAGAATTCCACAGGTTCACCACTCTCTGGGTGAAGAAATTCCTCCTCATTTCTATCCTAAATGGCCTACCCCTTATCCTTAGACTGTGACCCCTGGTTCTGGACTCCCCAACCATCGGGAACATCCTTCCTGCATCTAGTCTCTCCAGTCCTGTCAGAATTTTATAAGTTTCAATGAGATCACCTCTCATTCTTCTAAACTCCAGTGAGTACAAGCCCAATCGTCCCAATCTCTCCTCATGCGTCATTCCTGCCATCCCAGGTATCAGCCTGGTGAATCTTCGCTGAACTCCTTCCATGGCAAGAACATCCTTCCTCAGATAAGGCGACCAAAACTGCACACAATACTCAAGATGTGATCTCGCCAAGGCCCTGTACAACTGCAGCAAGACATCCTTGTTCCTGTACTCAAACCCTCTCGCTACGAAGGCCAACATACCATTTGCCTTCTTAACCGCCTGCTGCACCTGCATGCTTACCTTCAGCGACCGGTGCACAAGGACACCCAGGTCTCGTGGCACTTCCCCTTCTCCCAATCTATTGCCATTCAGATAATAATCTGCCTTCCTGTTTTTGCCACCAAAGTGGATAACCTCACATTTATCCATGTTATATTGCATCTGCCATGCTTCTGCCCAATCACCTAACCTGTCCAAATCATCCTGTAGTTTCTCGGCATCCTCCTCACAGCACACACGCCCACCCAGCTTTGTGTCGTCTGCAAATTTGGAGATATTACATCTAGTTCCCTTGTCTAGATCATTAATATATATTGTGAATAGCTGGGGTCCAAGGACCGAGCCCTGCAGTACCCCACTAGTCACTGCCTGCCATTCGGAAAAAGACCCGTTTATTCCAACTCTTTGCTTTCTGTCTGCCAACCAGTTCTCTATCCAAGTCAATACCTTGCCCCAATCCCAAGTGCCTTAACTTTACACGCTAATCTCTTATGCGCAACCTTATCGAAAGCCTTCTGAAAGTCCAAATACACCACATCCACTGGTTCTCCCTTATCTAGTTTACTAGTTACATCCTCAAAAATTTCCAGTAGATTAGTCAAGCACGATTTACCTTTTGTAAATCCATGTTGACTTTGTCCGATCCTGTCACTGTTTTCCAAGTGCTCTGCTATTACATCTTTTATAATGGACTCTAGCATTTTCCCCACTACCGATGTCAGGCTTACCGGTCTGTAATTCCCTGTTTTCTCTCTACCACCTTTTTTGAATAGTGGGGTAAAATTAGCTACCCTCCAATCCATGGGTACTGTTCCAGATTCTATCGAATGTTGGAAGATGATCAGCAATGCATCTACTATTTCTAGGGCCACTTCCTTAAGTACCCTAGGATGTAGATTATCAGGCCCTGGGGATTTATCGGCCTTCAATCCCATCAATTTCCCCAACACCATTTCCCTACAAATACTGATTTCTTTCAGTTCCTCCCTTTCATCAGACCCTATGTTCCCCGACATCTCTGGGAGGTTATTTGTGTCATCCTTTGTGAAGACAGAACCAAAATATGTATTTAATTGGTCAGCCATTTCTTTGTTCCCCATTATAAATTCCCCTGATTCTGACTGCAAGGGACCTATGCTTAACTTCACCAATCTTTTTCTCTTCACATATCTATAAAAGCTTTTACAGTCAGTTTTTATGTTCCCTGCAAGCTTACTCTCAAATTCTATTTCCCCTTTCTTAATTAATCCCTTTGTCCTCCTTTGTTGAATCCTAAACTGCTCCCAATCCTCAGGTTTACTGCTTTTTCTGGCCAATTTATATGTCCTCTCCTTGGATCTTATGCTATCCCTAATTTCCCTTGTTAGCCATGGTTGAGTCACCTTTTTTGTTTTATTTTTATGCCAAACTGGGATGAACAAATTCTGTAGTTCATCCATGCAGTCTTTGAATGTTTGTCATTGCCTATCCACCGTCAACCCTTTGAGTGACATTCCCCAATCAATCCTACCCAACTCGCGCCTCAGACCATCGTAGTTTCCTTTATTTAAATTCAGGACCCTAGTCTCTGAGTCAACTACTTCATTCTCCATCTTAATGAAGAATTGGATCATATTATGATCGCTCCGACCTAAGGGGCCTCATACAACAAGATTGCTAATTAATCCTTTCTCGTTACATAATACCCAGGTCTAAGATGGCCTGATATCTGGCCTGATCTCTGGTTGGTCCCTCGACATATTGGTCCAGGAAACCATCCCGTAAACACTCCAGGAATTCGTCCTCCACAGTATTGTTACTAATTTGGTTAGCCCAATCTATATGTAGATTAAAGTCACCCATGATGACTGCTGTGCCCTTATTGCACGCTTCTCTAATTTCCCTTTTAATGCCATCCCCAACCTCCGCATTACTGTTTGGAGGTCTATATACCACTCCCACTAAAGTTTTCTGCCCCTTTGTATTTCTCAGTTCTACCCATACAGATATAGATTGGACATTAAGCAGTTAACAGTTTCAAAAGTGTCATTTTCCCTTTGCACGGTGATGGTTTTTAAAGAAAAAATAAATTTGAACTGAACAATAAATCTTAAAATGGCTGATTTGGATCAAACCAGTGAATGACATGAGAATCTTTTTAAACCCATAAAAATCAGATAAGAATCACATAATTCACATACTTTAGTTATGTGGTCCTGCCTTGTTAAATATCTCATTACATTTTACAATAAACAAAGCTTAGTTCATTTAGTTTATTTTAAAAACCATTTTATTGTAATAAAAACCTAGATAGGTTTGGAGAACCTAAATTAAACAATCAAACTGAGAATGAACTAAATAACTGACAGAGGAGAAAAAAACTACTCTGAAGAACAGTCAGAATTTTATTTACCGTTAAAAGAACTGTACAGTTTTCAAAACTTTCTCTACTCTTCTATTTGGCAAGTGAATCAGTACATCAAGCCTGTTATTCCTTAGTTTAAGTATTTTAACCAACAGACAGGAAAGTCCAGTATTCGTCTGCTTGTAAAATTGATTTGACCCATAGTTTGATGTAACATTTAACTGCAATATAGATAAGTCTCTTGAAACTATGCCACCTAAAGCTATGTTGTAAAATGTGGATTGCCCAATGTTCCATGCTCTCTTTGTCTGAACAGCAGTATACATTATAAAAAATGTACCTATTTATTATTGCTATTGAATTGAAAATACGGGCTTGTGGCAGAACCACTGAATGACTCTGGCTAACTGTATATAATTCTCTATAACGAGGTTCTAACACCAGCCTAAACCTGTACCATTGTGTTAGGCATTACTGTGTTTTGTATATAGAGTTTGCATGTACGGGGCGTGGCCCATTTAAGAGCATGGGAAAACACGATGACGTCACGTCGCAAACCACAGGACTGCCCAGTGAGTCCTCATGGCATCTCCGTTGAGTAAAGACCTGTTTAATCGTTCTCTGGTGTCGATCTCAGTCATTCGTAGGAATTCGCTAATTCCTACAGGCTTATCTATAATGAAAATTACATGAAGAGGGGGAATTTGGTGATCCGTGAATTTATATAAATAGATATTTAGATAGGAATTTTATAATTTTTCTAACACATTTCTTTGGGTTAGATACGGCTCTTTTAAGATTTTGTTTCAAATCCTTATTTAATGTAATTCGGCAAGACCTGTGTAAAGTGTAACCGTGTGACTGTCTGAATCTTGCACTTATAAAAACAGTTGTATAGACTTATGTGGGGTCCTAACAAATGTATACATTGATAATTCACTGACAAAGAGAAACTGTGAATTATTTTGTATATATTTATTGTCGTGGTTTATTCCAGGGTACGTGCTCTAAAATCTACTCTCCTAATCACAGGTACAGAATGTGACCCATCGCAACGTTTGGGACCTCAAGTACAGAGTTTAGATTCAATTGGGCCTAAGTTCAACATTCAACGATAACCAATTTAGCAGTGCAGAGGCCCATGCCCGATCTGCAAGGGGGCTTGGGCCACAGCTAAATTGATAGTCGAGGCCTTTTTTTAGGTGAACTTGATGGCTGCCTGAAATGAATGCAGACCTCATTTCAATATTGAAACGAGGCTGCTGGACCCCTTACAGACCCGGACTCCTAAATTTGTTTAGCCTAGTCAGGGCTCGTGATGCACAAGCTCCGACTGGTATTTCTGGGGCTGCTTCCAGCGTCACAACTTCCAAAAAAATTTTATTTTTTGGAGAGTTGAAAGGAGCTGGTGGCCCTCGCTACCCCCTCCCGATTACCTCCACCCCACTGCCGGACGTGTCCGTGGGCCTAGGCCCAGCCAAAACTGGCTAGACGCAGACAGGCAAGCTGCGTCCTGGTGCCTGATTGGTGTGCACAGCTCACCTGGATTATGATGATGAAGCCCGAGAACCAATTTAGTTTTAGTCCGCTGTCACTACACACAATCTGAATTGCACCCAATTTGGGGTACGAGCGAATTTAGGCAACGACAAAATAAAGAAAAAAGAAAAATGCTATCCAAATGCAAGAAATTAATATTGAATATTAGTAATGACTGTGCACCATACTGAAACATCCATTGTTTCAGTAACTTTTACTTTTATTTGCTTAGTTAAAACAAATTCGATTTTTACTGTTTCTTTAGTTAAATCTAATCTGGCTTTGCAGCTGTGAAACATCATGGCCGCGAAATTCAGCTCCTTAGCGCCTAATAACCAGGGTGCCCTTTCTCTGCCCTGTTGAGCCATAACTGACTGACAGTTGCCTTGACAACCAGTTCAATGAGCTACTGAATGCACCTCCCCTTTAAGAGGTGCAGGCTGCGTTTAAAAGTGGAAGCTAGTTTTAAATAGAGCTAGCCTCACACAAACTTTGGCCCCCTGCTGAGCGCTCAGACACTCAGCAGTGCTCTCAGCGCTGGGCTGCGTGCATCATAATGTTAATTAGCAAGCAGCATGAATGCTGCATGCTGCCTGCACTATTTTCAAAGGGCACGGGCCGATCGCGCATCGCAATCCCCATGCCCGTTTTCGGCCTAATCGAATTTTTAGCCCCATTAGTTACAAAGTTGAATCTGCTGTAAATACTGTCTGGGGTTCAGTGGCATTAGTCACTCCTGTAAGTAGTCTGAGTGTCTTACTTTTATGGCAGTTGACTAACATTGACTTAGGGGGTGATTTTGCCAATGGGGAGCTTTTGGAGGCGGGACTCCCTCTTGTCAGGTTTTGGTCTCGCCTCCATCAACTTCTGGCCAACCCACGCTATTTTCCCTTGATTGACCTTGTTAAGCCCGACCAGCGGGCTTAGCAGGCCAATTAAGGGAAAGCCAGTTGCAGAGAACGTCAAACATTTTTGACAAAGGAATTGTCATCATTTGACAGCTCTGTGAAGCTGTCAAACACTGACATTCTCTGTAGTTTTATGAGGTCTTGAATTCAAGACCTCATCAAACCTCTTTCTTTTGTAGAAATTAGATGGTTGTTGCATTGGAGAATGCAATGGGCATCTGTCATCTCTACCGCGGAGGTGCGAGACTCTCCGCATACCCACCGATTGAAGCCTGCAGGAAGAAACAAAGTTAAGTACACTTTTTCCAACACTTTGCACTTACCTCAGATACCCACCTCTCCACACTTGCACCCATCACTCACCCCCACAGCACACTTTTGCATCCCTCCGACTTCCGCAGACCCACTACTCGCCTCGGTGACCCTGGCAGGGTTCAGAGCCTTCGGGAAGCCCGCACTTGTGTGGGCAAAATGGTGATAAGCCTATTATCTGCCTGTTAACAGGCAGTTAAGTGGCTGTAATCTCTTCCCGCCTCCAAGGAGACGGGACCCAGGGCAGGACGGCAACCCGCCTCCTGGCAAGATGGTACGGAGGTGGGGTTTCCGGCAGTCCCGCCTCCATACCCGCCACCCCAGGGTTGGCAAGATCACGCCCTTAGGAATGATAGCAGTACCTGTGGTTCTAGCCATGAAACCCCTTGTTTCCTGAACCGGATAGATTCTAAGCTATCTAATTAGATGTGAAAGATTAAAACACAAATCATTTAGACAATGCATATCTCTCTTCATTATAGAATGAAGCATATCATTCTACAACAATGTCCACCTTTTATTGTACTAATGGTGTTTCGGAAAGTACTCTACATGTGGAGACACAATACTTCATTTTTGATTAGTATTGGCTTTGCAATTCACAAAGCTTTGATTTGTTCTCTCGTAAAATCACAAAACTGGCAAAATAGGCTCGGCGTGATATCATGGGAACAGAATAATAAAATTTAGTAACTGCAACATGAAAACTAGGAACAAGGGTGACCAAATGAAGATTCAGAACCGGTAATAGATGGGGTGGGGAGAAATCTATTGTAAGGATCAATCAATTGAATTTTCTCATTTATCTGAACATCCTTATTTGACGCACTGCATCACAGGAAACCAGTTCCTCCATGGCAAACACAGATTGAGCAGGGAATCGAATTCTCGTGTGGCATAGGGCTTCTTACAAATGCATAGTAGAAACGGCAGACTCCCATTTCTATTTTGGTTTGGTAACATCCTGTGATATTTGATTAAATATATTTAAACTATATATAAAAAGGATCTCTTAAGAGTTTTGGTGGATAGTGTTCATTTATTTTAAAAGGTTAAGTTAATGAACCCAGGGGGAAAAAATGTAGAATATGGAAGAATTAGGATGTAAATTTATCTCAGCTGTGAAGTCTTACAATAGACAGGAAAAGCAGTCTGTTTCCTGTGAGAATTTTGTGCTGTTTTAGTGATAAACAGACCATGAATTCTGCTGTCTGCTTTATTACAGTAGAAGATAAAATGAGGCATCACCAGATGCTTTCACTCAAGCTGTATTTATGGCCCTTGGCAAAAAAAAGTTTAAAGATCACGGGGAGGAAATATCTGCACAGCACAAAATGTAATATTGTCTTTTGTGTTATGTTTGGCTCAAATTTGATAAAGCTGTGCTAATGAATCCAGCGTGAAGGAGGAATTAATGACTTGAGAGCAAAGAAGTGGGCAGCCCAGTTTTCATCATGTCCTAGACTAGCGGCACTACAAGTCAGATTAAGCCATCAACAGGATATGGCAATGGTGAAAGACTTTTAAGCTTATCTTCTACCTCTGAGGAAACAGCATTCCTCATTGACATGTGTCGCGGGAATTACTTAATGGTAATGGCATCCGCAAGTTTCAAACGTGAACCTGGTCCATGTATCAGAATGATAGCTTATGCTCTCTTAGGCAATGTAGGGTGTATTTGTGTCACAATGTTATCAGTGTGATTGGAGCAGCTAATATTTAACCTGACAGATACAGGCCCCGAAAATTTATGGCCCTTCAATCATGGCCCCCATAGTAACTTCAGTAGGAGTCTCCAGATGGGGCTAGAATTTAAGCTGGGACCCAGATACGTCAGGGAATTCCCATGCAGCCTTGTAAGGTCAGAGGGGACAGGGCCAGAGGCAGCGATGTCTATATGTTGAATTCTCACTTTCTTGGCTCTCCGAGGGACCATACTAAAAATAGGTGGAAGTGGGGTCCATCTAAGAGTTCCGTTTGGGATTGTGGCCTGGACCCCAAAGGAAAAAATAATTAAAAGGTTAAGTTAATGAACCCAGGGGGGGAAAATGTAGAATATGGGAGAATTAGGATGTAAATATATCTCAGCTGTGAAGTCTTACAATAGACAGGAAAGGGGTTGTCTTACGAGGAAAGGTTGAGCAGGTTAGGCCTATACTCATTGGAGTTTAGATGAATGAGAGGTGATCTTATTGAAACATATAAGATTCTGAGGGGGCTTGACAGGGTAGATGCAGGGAGGATGTTTCCCCTCATGGGGGAATCTAGAACTAGGGGGCATAGTTTCAGAATAAGGGGTCACCCATTTAAAATGAAGATGAGGAGGAATTTCTTCTCTGAGGGTCGTGAATCTTTGGAATTCTCTATCCCAGAGAGCTGTGGAGGCTGAGTCATTGAATATATTCAAGGCGGAGATAGACAGATTTTTGAAAAACAGGGGAATCAAGGGTTATGGGGAACAGGCAGGAAAGTGGAGTTGAGGCCAAGATCAGATCAGCCATGATCTTATTGAATGGCGGAGCAGGCTCGAGGGGCCAAATGGCCGACTCATGGTCCTATTTCTTATGTTCTTATATGTCCGTTGAGAACTAGTGCTGACCTCCTTGCCACTACAGTTATCTCGCCTCACCCAGGTATCCACTTTTATGTAAAATAACAGCTGGGTGGGGATAAATTACAATGACATTTATGATGTTCTTCGTGATTTTGAGCTTGTATCTCACGAGTAGCTTGACAAACCTAATTTTGAACTCTGTACAAATCTATAATTCACTTTGGCTGTCTGTTATCATCCATGACTTGACACTTTCCCAGAGAGCTGATTATCTACTTAAAGTCAGTTTAATGAGTACAGGAATGAGCTTCAAGATAAAGGAGGGCGAGAAAGGGACATTGGCTGGAAATTATAAGTTTTTTTTAAGGAATGTTTTTCGCAGCAGACAATGGTAACGTCTCTATTTCTGGAATTTCATGGTTAACTGATCAGCAATCAATGCATCACCCTTGTAGGATTGGAGGGCAGACTGAGCTGAACAAAATGGCATGCTTATGTAATCACATGCCTTCCTAGCAGCAAGACATTATCCCTTTAAGGGCATGAAAGCAACCGCATTGATGCAATAAACCTCGAGCAATTATTGCAAGAGAACGATCTGGAAAAAATAATTGTAGACATTTGGAGCAGTTACTGTGTTCTTTTCATGTGTGTGTTTTTTTCTAACAGCCCATGCCTGAAACCAATAAAAATAAAAATGGAAAGAGACAGTTCACAATCTTTGAACACTGTTGCTAATATTACAAACACTGGGGGTAATTTTAACCCCTAAAATTGGATGGGTTTGGGTTGAGTGAGATGTTAAAAATCACAAACCCAATCCCAGCCCGCCTCGAACCCATCCACTTCCAGTTTTAACGGAGGTGGGATGGGGGGCGGGCAACCGACCCACTCCCAGGAGGCAGGTTGCTCATTTAAATATTTAAATGAGGCTGTGTGCCTTAGATATTGGCCCAGAAATTCGGGTTGAGGGCTTCCCGCGGGTGTAAGCCCCCGACCTGCACTTACCTAGCACGCCGGCCGTTGAGCTGTGGGCCCCCGTGGAAATCCGATCCTGGGCCTGCTCCAACTGCCGGCGCGCAGTGCTTGCGTATCCCAGGGGCGCAGTTAGTTCGATGCGTCCCCTGGGATCATGTGGGCCATGGGGAGCCAATCGGAGCAGGGAACGCTTCATTCATAAGTTTGACAGGAAGGGCTGTCAAACTTATAAATACTAATAGCCCCAAAACATTACTAAATCTTCAAATACATTTTTTTTTAATCACATTTTTTAAATAAACTATAAATTACATGAAATAACTATTTTAAACAATAATTTAAATTTTTGAAAAAATAATTTTATTTTCTAACGGGGCTAAAAATAAACTTACCTTTCTTTAAAGTATTTAAAAATAATAAACCTGTGGAAAAAATATTTTAATTTTAATTAATTCACCACTTACCTTGTAAAAAGCAGGCCTTGCGACTGCTTTTTACATGTCTAACTTCTGGAGACTTACCCTCCCGGGAAAACCTGCAAAAAAACTGTAAGTTTGATGCGCATGCGCATGCGCAGCCTCTCCTGCACACGCATTCAACCTCTTAACCCCTCCTTTCAGGGGAATGGAAGTGCCGGTTTCCCGCACATGCGCAGTGCATGCAGGAAACTGGCACTTCCATTGGGCCTACGGGTGAGTACCCCGTGCGTACTCACCCGTGGGGACCCGAAGTTCTGGGCCATTATCTCTCTTCCAGCTTTATCACTGGCAGGCCAGATTTCCCGGGCCTCGGGAAACCCATCATCTAAAGGAAGGCGAGGACTGTTGTGTGGAAGAGGTAAGTGCCTTTCCAACACTGCTTGTGGGCCAGGAGAAGCCGGAGTGCTTCCGCCTGGCCCACAAACTAACCTGCTTCCCTCCCCAAAATTGCCAACGCCGCCCCCCCCCCCCCCAGTCAACGACCCCCTCCACACCTCCAATTCTTGATCTCTCTCTAACCCCCGCGGTCACCCCTGACCCTCCAAGCAACACTCTATACCACCACCCTTCCCCCACCACTCCACACCACGATCTCTACCTCAGTAGCAGCAAACCTACCTGCTCCTGTGCTGCGGCCTCTTCTGCAGCGTGCCAAGCCTGACAATCAGGCTGGCTTCCGGGCGGGGATCCTGTTGGAAAACAAACACGCACGTTGTGAACTGCGTTCCCCAACCAGTACTCCTCCCCACCACTTGGAAATCCCGCCCCAGTAAAGGTCAGAGCCATTGAGTGCATACATTTCACAGCAGAATTATAGTTGTGATTTTAAACAAAAGAGAGATATCATTAGTTTGGGTGTATTATTTCAGACAGTTAACTCTATACGTTATTAGAGAATGGTGGTTCTTTTGTGTTAATTATTGTGTATCATATTATTTAAAGGAGTTAACTTTGCATCTGAGTGTCAGTTTTTGATCTTAGAACAAAAGTTGTGTTCAAACTTATGTAGTTTTGTCTTGTCTTAACTGCAGAGATCCCTTTAATTCAGCCACTAGTCATAAGTAATTTAAAATAAACCAGTTAAAGTCAGAATCTTGTCCCAAGCTTAACTCAATACAAGTGTTGTAAACTCATCAGTTGTCTGTAAAGTTTGAGGAAGGGGCCAAACTACTTTTGAACAAACCATGTGATTTGTTCAGTTATCTATGATTCTATGTATGACAGACAGTTACTATTAAATGTGGCTGACAGTTATTCAAATCCAGGAAGTTCCAGTAACTTTTTCTGAGGATACTTAAGGAGCTGTAGCCATTCAAATCTTTGATTGCTCTATACAGAAGCCTTGTTATCTGGCTATACATTCCATCATTTGCCCTGTCCAAAACACTGCCAAGAATCTCCTTGAATGCTCCCACTACTCCTCCAGCACTTTCTGGTTTGAGTGCCTTATCGTCTTCCATTCTTCACACCTCCCATTCACAATATTTCTTCTTTACAGCCTTCCTAAGCCCACATGGACTGCCTTACTGAGATGTCCTCCCTTCTGCCATTACTCTAATCTGCTCATGAGGAAAAAACTCTCCTCCACTCCTCACAAACTCGCTTGCAGATTCCCAACTCCTTCACCTTTGAACTTATACCATAAAGACATCTCCACTGCCACTCACCTGCTTAATCATTTCCTTTCTGTGCCTTTGATGCTTTTGTTCTCACAAAATCAATTGCTGTCTCCCACCCCTGTCACTACCCAACTACAGCCCTGACCTCCATCTCGGAAGTCAAAGGAGTAGAAACTGGAGTGCATCTGGCACACAGCTGGTTTAGTTGTTAATTGCTCAGTCAGCCCCCAACCTTCCCCCAGTTCCTCACCCACTCTAGCCGTGCAATATCTGTCCATCTCCCTCCTGCCTTCTCCATCCATGGGCCCCGACAACATCCCGGCTGTCATGCTGAAGACTTGTGCTCCAGAACTAGCAGCACCTCTAGCCAAGCTGTTCCAGTACAGCTACAACACTGGCATCTATCCGACAATGTGGAAAACTGCCCAGGTATGTCCTGTCCACAAAAAGCAGGACAAATCCAATCCGGCCAATTACCGTCCCATCAGTCTACTCTCAATCATCAGCAAAGTGATGGAAGGTGTTGTCGACAGTGCTATCAAGTGGCACTTACTCACCAATAACCTGCCCTCGGATGCCCAGTTTGGGTTCCACCAAGACCACTCGACTCCCAACCTCATTACAGCCTTGGTCCAAACATGGACAAAGGAGCTGAATTCCAGAGGTGAGGTGAGAGTGACTGCCCTTGACATCAAGGCAGCATTTAACCGAGTGTGGCATCAAGGAACCCCAGTAAAACTGAAGTCAATGGTAATCAGGGGGAAAACACTCCACTGGCTTGAGTCATACCTAGCACAAAGGAAGATGGTTGTGGCGGTTTAAGGTCAATCATCACAGCCCCAGGACATCGCTGCAGGAGTTCCTCAGGGCAGTGTCCCAGGCCCAACCATCTTCAGCTGCTTCATCAATGATCTTCCCTCCAACATAAGGTCAGAAATGGGGATGTTCGCTGATGACTGCACAATGTTCAGTGCCATTCACAACTCCTCAGATAATGAAGCAGTCCATGCCTGCATGCAACAAGACCTGGATGACATTCAGGCTTGCGCTGATAAGTGGCAGGTAACATTCGCGCCACGCAAGTGCCAGGCAATGACTGCCTCCAACAAGTGAGAGTCTAACCATCTCCCCATGACATTATGTGGCGGAGACCACATAGGGACAGTAACACAATTCACTATGTATAGCCAATGTTGTTATCGCTCCACGTTATGTACGGAACTTGGTTGGGTTATCGGGGCAGGGTCCCTTTAAAAGTCGTCGATTGTGTGATGACGTCATAGCCCTGCGACGAGGCCGAGTCCCTCAGTCCATGCGGAGAGTTAATAAAGCTAACATGCATTTTTCTTTGCTGCTATGAAAGTCTCGCAGTCTGTTTATTTCCAGCGACTCCTACAATTCAACGGTATTACCATCGCCGAATCTCCCACCATCAACATCCTGGGGGGTCACCATTGACCAGAAACTTAACTGGACCAGCCACATAAATACTGTGGCAACAAGAGCAGGTCAGAAGCTAGGTATTCTGCGGCAAGTGTCTTACCTCCTGACTCCCTAAAGCCTTTCCACCATCTACAAAGCACAAGTAAGGAGTTGTGATGGAATACTCTCCACTTGCCTGGATGAGTGCAGCTCCAACAACACTCAAGAAGCTTGACACCATCCAGGACAAAGCAGCCCGCTTGATTGGCACCCCATCCACCACCTTAAACATTCACTCCCTCCACCACCGGCGTACTGTGGCTGCAGTGTGTACCATCTACAAGATGCACTGCAGCCACTCACCAAGGCTTCTTCGGCAGGAGCTCCCAAACCCATGACCTCTTCCACCTAGAAGGACAAGGGCAGCAGGCAAATGGGAACACCACCACCTCCAAGTTCCCCTCCAAGTCGCATACGATCCTGACTTAGAAGTATATTGCCAATCTTTCACCGTCGCTGGGTCAAAATCTTGGAACTCCCTACCTAACAGCACTGTGGGAGAACCTTCACCACACGGACTGCAGCAGTTCAAGAATGCGACTCACCACCACCTTCTCAAGGGCAATTAGGGATGGGCAATAAATGCTGGACTTGCCAGCGACACCCACATCCCATAAATGAATTTTTTTTTAAATCCTCTAGCCTTCATAAACTACAATCTTTCCAAAATTCTGCTGCTTGTTTTCTGTCGCTTATTGTCTTGCTCGCCCATCATCCTTGGCCTGCCCTGATTTTATATTTGTTTTGTATCCCCAAATGTATTAAATTTAAAATCCTTTACTTTGTTTGTAAATCTCTATATGATGTTGCCCTACCCTATCTCTGAAATCTCCTTCAGTCTTACATCTCCCACTGAGTTCTCCATTCTTGAGACAAGTCTTTTGTGCATCCTCCCCACCACTGGTGACAGAGCATTCTGCTGCCTCAGTCCTACTTTTTGGAAGTCACTCCCTAAAGCTTTCCACCTCTCATCTCTTTCTCTTTCTCCTACTTCTTAAATCAATCTCTTCGACCAAGCTTTTAGTCAGCCTTCTGAGACTCGATGTTGATTTCCTTACATATACTTGTCTGTCAGCTATGGCTCAGTGGGTAGCACCCTCATCTCTGAGTCAGAAGGTTGTGGGTTCAAGTCCCACTGCAGTAACTTGAGCACAAAAATCTAGCCTGACACTCCAGTGCAGTGCTGAGGGAGTGCTTCACTGAAGGAGGTGCCGTCTTTCGGATGAGACGTTAAACCGAGGCCCTGTTTGCGCCTTCAGGTGGATGTAAATATCACATGGCATTATTTTGAAGAAGAGCAGGGGAGTTCTCCCCAGTGTCCTGTCCAATATTTATCCCTCAAACAACATCACCAAAAAACATTATCTGGTCAATATCGCATTGCTGTTTTTGGGAGCTTGCTGTGCGCAAATTGGCTGCTGCGTTTCCTACATCACAACAGTGACTACACTTCAAAAGTACTTCATTGGCTGTAAAGCACTTTGGAATGTTCTGAGGTTGTGAAAGGTGAGTTCTTTCTTTTTTTTGAAGTGCCTTGAGGCATTCCTTTATATTAAATATCTTACATGAATGTGTGTTGTTGTTTGATTCCGTTTTGAACTTCCAAGAGATATAGTTCAGACTACTACAGCTCCCACAGTGATGAGAAGAAAACAAATATACTGTATATATAACAGTAACCTATAAAAGTATAGCATTTAGAACGTGAAAGGAGCAAAAATTAATAGAACAGTTGTTCTGTTAAATTGCCTGGGATTTAGCGAAAGCTTATCTAGAAATCGACACTCGCAAAGATACTCTTGAAGTCATAGGGAGTTGGGGCTCAGTTGTCAGTGATCTAAAATACAAAGACCAAAAAATCTCGAGTAAAAAAGACCCAAAAACGTGTGTGTGTACATGATATACAGTAGTTGACATAAAAGGTGTTGCTCAAAATTGTAACCTAGGAAGTTTGGTTTGTAGGCAGGATGTGTCTGCTGATTTTTAATAATATATAGATATTGATAGTTTCACAGTTCAGCAATATAATAACTGGTGGCAGTGAAGATCAAAGGGGCATTTAACTGTTAACAGCTTACATCAGGCAGCAGATTCCAGACTATGTTTTAATACATATATCTATATAATAAACTGAACATTACTTTCCTGCCAGTATGCTATCATGGTTCCTTTACTCGTGCAGACAATCATTTAATTTGCTTTCAAATTCAGATGATTAAATTATTTTTATGATATTCAAAATGAATTGCTCAAGAGTTCAGTCATTTTATTATGACTGGATAAGTATGGAATTAAGAAGCGTTGCAGCGTGATAGCTCTTGGAACAAGTAAAGTAACCTCATGGAAGGTTTGCATTCTAGTGAATGCTCCAATTTTAGATTTAATTTATGGTGTATATATGACAAAATATTACTGAGAAAAGATGATTATACTATGTTTTCATATAACTCAAAAAGGAATCATTGAATGATGAACAGTTTGAAGCTTGTTTCCTTCTAGGAATGTTTTGAGAAACCCTGAACACAAAGTGGGAAAGCCATCTTTTCTAGTAGCTAACCTGACATTTTGAGTGACATGAGGAAGCCTGGCATTCCTGAGGAATATTTATATTCTTTGGCATGTAATTGCCTATAAATTCAACAGCACAGTGCTCGTTTTCTAGGTGCTAAGCAGCCTACTAAGCCATCAATATGGCAGCTCCACCAAGGCCTCCAGTGCAGCATCGAAGAACCTCAGTGCCCACTTGCTCCCTCCTTCAGGCATTTTCTCAGTTACTTGGTCTTGTGCCAGAATGCACTTCCATTTTAAGGGGTGCTGGCTGCCTTTAGCATACTGGGTATCAGCCCACCTCTCCCCAATAGGCTTGTAGTGCTAGCTGTATGGATGAATGTTTAGCAGGCAGCATGTATATTGCATGCAGTGATAGAAACTGGTGCTTTTGAGCGCGATTGGATTTCTAGGCTAGTCAGTGGATAATTTGACTCCCTACCCTACACATACAAACTACTGGTAACAGAAAGGAAAAAAGTTGCATTTGTATATAACCATCAGATAGAAAATACATTTTTTTTTTTATTGGGCCCATGGAAATTCCCTAATGTATTCTCTTTATCATCAAGCCATGTATAATGCAACTTTTAAAAGCCTGCAGTTTTCATTTGTGCTACTATTCTAGACATACCAATTTCAAACAATATTTCTGCATGGGATGTTGATTTTAATAATGGCAGCATTCAAAATACCTCTTCCCCGGCCTTTACTTTAACTAGTTCTTCATCAAAGCTCTATGGGGCTATAGTGCAAACAAGCCATCTCCAAGCAGCCCATTATAGTTTTCAATACAATATTTGGATTACCACTAATTTAAAAAAAGCATACATATACGATGTACCTTTCTATATGAGAATTATATTTTTGTCTCAATGTACGATGGTAAACTAGTGGATTCTTATACATATCATCCCCACTATCCTCCCATTGACTTCATCACATTCTTTACAGTCTGCACTTATTTCTCCAGGAGCCTGTTTGACTGTGGGTAATTCAGACCTCATTTTGTGTGAATGAGATCTCATTCCTTGGTAAATTGTCTGAACTCAGCACTTGCAAACTGTGGCCAACTGTTACTAAAGACTTCATTAGATATTCCATATCTGGACAAAATGAATTTCCTGCAATTTATCAGTATTTTACTAGTTATATTACATATTGTGCACACCTCTGGCTAAGTTGAGCAGCAGTCAGTAACTATAAATTAGTCCTACCCCTTCCACATGATCAAATTGCTGCCAACTTTCTGATATGGCTAATATGGTGCTGGCTGAGATTTTAGTGGTTCTACTTGCTGGCTTGGTCTATAATTTAAGCAGAATGAGTAATTTGCTGCACATGAGATTTCCTGACCATATGTCCCGAATGAATCTTTTACAACATTTCTTTTATATAAGCTTTTTGGCATTACAATTTTATTCTGCACATAATTCCATCTATTACAGTTAGCTATAAAAGCAAAATACTGCGGATGCTGGAAATCTGAAATAATAACAGAAAATGCTGGAAATACTCAGCAGACCAGGCAGCATCTGTGGAGAGAGAAACAGAGTTAATGTTTCAGGTCAATGACCTTTCGTCATCAACCTGAAAAGGTCATCGCCCTGAAACGTTAACTCTGGGCTGGATTTTCTCAATGGAGACGTGCTGGAGGCGGGACTTCTGGTTTCTGGGTTTCAGTCCCGCCCCCAGCGACGTCTGACCAACCCATGCTATTTTCCCTTGATTGGCCTTGTTAAGGCCGCCCTGCGGGCTTATCGGCCAATTAAGGGAAAGCAGATGACAGATGACGTCAGCGTTTGACAGCTTTGAGAAGCTGTCAAACACTGACAATCTCTGTTCTAAGGTGAGCCCTTGCACAAAGGCTCACCAAGACCTCTCTCCTCAGCAGAAAGCAGATGGCTGCTGCATCTGAGAATGCAGCAGCCATTCTGTCATCTCTGCCGTTGAGATGAGGCACCTCCGGATCGTCAAAGGTTGAAGCCTGCAGAAAGAAGCAAAGGTAAGGAAACTTTTTCCAACACTTTACACTCACCTCTCATATTATATGTCCAAACTTGCACCAATCACTCACCTCTACAGCTGACATTTCGACCCCTCTCACCCCCGCAGACCCACTGCTCATCTCGCTGAACCTGCCGGGGTTTCCCGATGCCGGGAAGCCCGCATCAGCAGGCGTAAAATGGTGAAAAGCTTCTTAACTGCCTGTTAACTATCTGTTAACAGGCAGTTAATTGGCTCTAATCCCCTTCCTGCCTCGAGAAGACGGGTCCCTGCGCGAGTCGGGGACCCGCCTCCCGGGAAGATAGTTCGGAGGCGGGTTGGGAGCGGGGTTGGGACCCGCTCCCAATTTTTCCCATTTTCCCAGCAGTCCCGCCTCCTCAGGGCTGGCAAAATCCAGCCCTCTGTTTCTCTCTCCACAGATGATGCCTGACCTGCTGAGTATTTCCAGCATTTTCTATTTTTATTACAGTTAGCTGTTCTGTACAGTTTCTGTATTTGTGAATGACTGGCGAGCAGAACTATGCCTTTATTCATTACATTTGATGTGCTACATGTCATCCATGAAAAGTGTAGTTTCCAAATTTGATCAAAGTGCATGAAAATTATTCAAACAAATTATTTTTAGCTTGGTTGAAAGCAACTCCGATATAAACAGCATAGCTGAAATTTTTATTGTAGTGCAAGGGGTGGGGGGCTAGCGGTGGGTGGGGCAATCGAGAGACTGACCCAATGTCGCCAGCAAGAGGCCTGAACCATTTTGATGTTTAGGCCTCATTTTGTATTTCACAGGTGAGCTGCCTACATTGATTGGCAGCTTACCGCTTTGGGCGGGATTACTGGAAGGCCCGATGCCTAGTCAAAGCGAGCTTGCACCTTTTAAAGTGAGGCACCCTTTAACTTGAAAGTAATCTTGGCACGATGGTTTGTATTCAGGTCTATGCTCACCTTAACTGCCAGAGGTAATTCGGTGCCAGCTGTGGTACTGGGCGCTAGCTCCTACGGCATCAGTTTCCAGATTCCTGATGAGGCCTCTCATGTGAAGTGCGGTCTCCTCCTACACTGTTCTTTACTGAGGTTCAGGTATCTCAGTGTGGGCCTATAGACCCTATGAACAGGTGTAAGCCACCTGTGAGCAGCCCTCCTCCTTTCTCAACTCCTTTCAGGGCCACGTGCTGTTCCCTCAAGCTCGCTCACTTGTTGCTGCTGCTGCTGCTGCTGCTCCTGTTCCTCCTCATCCTGCAGCCAGTAAGGGGTGGCCAATATTACTCCCATCACTCAGTAAAGGAAGAAAATCTCTGTGCTAACAGATTGGTTGAAATGCCAAGAATTGCAAAAGCAAAATCACAATATCAGCCAAAAAAAAACCTCAGAAAAGCTTCACCAACTCTCCAGATACCAATGATCTGAGTAATTACAGGCGAGTTCCTCTTTAAATAGCACTGGAAGTGGCCATTTCCGTTCTATCTGCTGGGTGGGCCCATCACTGAGCATTCACCAGGCTGAAGTTCATGAAAATGGCATCAGGCTCCTATTGAGGTCATAGGACCCCTTTTTGCATACTTTACTGAGACATCTGTCCCTTCACATTTAATTTGTTACAGAACTTGATTCCAACCAACATAAAATTATCTTGGAATTTGAAAAGTGTTTGCAGAGCAACAATGCTGGTACATTTACAGATGGCTATATATGTTTGTGTCTAAGTTAAGCATGTTCACGTTTTTCCAAGATGAATTGAGTCAGTATGCCCTTGAACGACACAAGCTCAAGTACATATATAAATAACCTAAATCCAACAACATGTCTCACCTGACCCACCATTATTTTCATAGAATCTTTGCAAGCTGCTTTTCTTCCTTTTCAGTAAGAAGTATGTTTGCTCATTTGAGCTGCTTACACAGGTGACAAGGATGTTTGAAATAAAGGACACTGGCTGTGTGACCTCAAGGGTGCATAAAAACAATGGATGTCTAAACTTGCAAAACTTGCAGAGAAATCTGGAGATGCTGAAGGACCAATGTACAGCTTAAAATGGTATCCTGAAGTGCTCTGAACATCATAATATTTTAGTGTCTGGCATTATTTTTTGCTGTGTGTATTTTAATGTACCTGAATGTGTAGCCCACATTTAAAGAATGACGGCCGCCGCAACCCCCCATCCCCAATTATCACTGCTGCCACCCCTTCCCTCGACTGCTGCTCTCCCCCCTCCCCAATTGTTGTTCCCCACCCCACGATTACTGCTCCATACCCACTCTCTTTCCCTTCCCCAAATCGGCACCACACTTCTCCCATCCTGGCCTCCGATCATTCAGACCCTTATCCTAACTCCCGAACCCCAGCCGCTGATCCTCCTGGCTTCTAATCCTCCCGACGCACGGCCTCTTAAATCTTGGCAACCCCGGCTTCACTTACTTGAGTGAAGCTCACAGCGGCCTGATCTTGCACTCCTCATCGCCGGCTGGCTGTTCACGCCACGCCAGCTCCATTGACATGAGTCCCGAGGCCCAATATCATGAGCGCCTCGGGCCTCACCACTCAGGTGCAGGAAATGTACCCTGCAATGCCCTCCACCCCCGTCTGCTCAAAATGCCCACATTTCTACGCCATACATTTTATTGTGAGAAGATACTTTTTTTTGGTGCAGCGGCAATACTGGGACTCCTGTGATCCATATGTCATAAGACATGTGCTGTCCCTATATGGTTCCCCCATGGATGAGGCAGATTGAGAATCCAGAAATCTTGTAGCTGGTACTTCAAAGACTACCTTCGGGACTCTGCCTGTCTGAGTCCCTCAGGTAATCTGGGAGATTAATTCTCAATTCGGGGGGTGGGGGCACTGGACAAGATTAGTAAGATTGGTTTACAGTTTAGACATGATTAGTTTGAAATGTAGAAGCAGAGCTCATTGAAATATTGCTGGCATGCTGTAATAAAGACAGGGCCAAAGCAAGCAAATATACAGGAAGCCATAATGCCTACTTAAACAAATGTCACCAGAAAAATAAACTAATGAAAAAGCCTGTTGCAAAGAATTTCAGTTCCTTGCTAAGAATAGATTTGTGTTTATTTTTCTGAATTTTTTACAGTAACTCCCTATAGTATGAAAATAAACAATGCATGAGTGTTAATTAAAATCTTTATACACATGTGTGTCCTTTTTGTTCAAACATGTCTGTGGAGTTTAACTGTTTAAAAAAAATCTTTCCCATTGATGTTTTTTGACTGTAACATCCAAAAATGACCAAAGAATGTATGTAATCCCTTTCGTGTTGGTTGTAAGGCCACTAAACGTTTGATTCGACAGACCACAATCTGCCAAATACAACTAATTAAAAAAATATATATATGTAGGTGTATATATGAATTAGCTGATCTCAGGGAGGCCAATGGTAAGAGTGCTACAATTAGCCAAGTGCCCCTAGTTAGAGATGAGAAATATTAGCCAAGGTTCCCACTTCTGATTGCTATCCAGTGACTCTTAGAGACAGCACACGTCTGTGGGTATTTTTTTTAAATTCATTCAAGGACTTTGGTGAGGAAAGGGAGGAGTACGGTAGCATAATTGCTATGTTACTGGACTAGTATGTGGACGTCGCTGCCCATCCCTAATTGCCTTAAGAAGGTGTTGGTGAGCTGCCTTCTTGAATACTGGACAGTTAAGATTCAACTGCTGTGGGTCTGGAGTCGCATATAGGCCAGACCCAGGGATTTCCTTCCCTAAGGGACATTAGTGAACCAGATGAGTTTTTACGACAATCTGGTAGTTTCATGGATTACGGTTTTTTTATTCCAAATATATTGAATTTAAATTTCCCAGCTGCCATGGTGGGATTTGAATTTACGTCTCCGGATCATTAGTCCAGACCTCTGGATTACTAGTCCAGTAACATAGCTATTATGCTACTGTACCCCTCCATTTCCTCTCCAAGGTCCTTGAATGTGTTGTCTCCTCCCAAATCCTAACTTTCCCGTAAATCCATGTTTGAATCCAATCAGGTTTCCGCCCTTGCCACAGTACCAAAACGGCTCTCATCAAAGTCACAAATGACATCCTTTGTGACTGTGACAAAGGTAAACTATCCCTCCTCATCCTTCTTGCCTTTGACATGGTTGACCACTCCAGCCTTCTCCAATGCCTCTCCACCTTTGTCCAGCTGGGTGGGACTGCACTCGCCTGGTTCCATTCTTATCTGTCTAATCGTAACGAGAGAATCACCTGCAACGGTTTCTCTTCCCGCTCCCGCATCATTGCCTCTGGTGCCCCCCAAGGATCTATCCTTGGCCCCCTCCTATTTCTCATCTACATGTTGCCCCTTGGCAACATCATCCGAAAACACAGCGTCAGTTTCCACATGTATGCTGACGACACCCAGCTCTTCCTCACTACTACTTCTCTCGACCCCTCCACGGTCTCTAAATTGTCAGACTGCTTGTCCAACATCCAGTTCCGGAATGAGCAGAAATTTTCTCCAATTAAACATTGGAAAGACCTAAGCCATTGTCTTCGGTCCCCGTCACAAACTCCGTTCCCTAGCCACCAACTCCATTGCTCTCCCTAACACCTGTCTGAGGCTGAACCACACTGTTTGCAACCTTGGTGTCATATTTGACCCTGAAATGAGCTTCCGACCACATATCCGCAGCATAACTAAGACCACCTATTTCCATCTCCATAACATCGCCCGTCTCCGCCCTTGCTTTAACTCATCCGCTGCTGAAACCCTCATCCATGCCTTTGTTACCTCTAGACTTGACTATTCCAACGCACTCCTGGCTGGCCTCCCACATTCTACCCTACGTAAACTTGAGGTGATCCAAAACTCGGCTGCCCGTGTCCTAACTCGCACCAAATCCTGTTCACCCATCTCCCCTGTGCTCGCTGACCTACATTGGCTCCCAGTTAAGCAACACCTCGATTTCAAAATTCTCATCCTTGTTGCCAAATCCATCCATGGCCTTACCCCTCCCTATCTCTGTAATCTTCTTCAGCCCCACAACCTCCCCCCCCCCCCGCCGAGATATCTGCACTCCTCTAATTCTGTCCTCTTGAGCATCCCTGATTATAATCGCTCAACCATTGGTGGCCGTGCCTTCTTTTGTCTAGGCCCTAAGCTCTGGAATTCCCTGCCTAAACCGCTCCGCCTCGCTACCTCTCTTTCCTCCTTTAAGATGCCCCTTAAAACCTACCTCTTTGACCAAGCTTTTGGTCACCTGCCCTAATTCCTCCTTATGTGGCTCAGTGTCAAATTTTTTGTCTTATAATACTCCAGTGAAGTGCCTTGGGACGTTTTACTACTTTAAAGGCACTATATAAATACAATTTGTTGTTGTTGTTGATATTGTGATAGGAGGATTGGGCTCAGCTGTAGTACCCCTTGGCTCAATATCCTTCTGATATTCACTGCCTAGGTTCACGCATGAAGAGTGAGCATTTTGCATGAGGTACCAGATGGCAGCCAGCTTTAGTGGAGCACAAGTTGGCCACTTCAGGAGAGGAGGGAAGAAAATTAAAGAGAAAAACAGTCCTTTAGTTGAGGTGAATTGGATTTAAAGAAGATTGGCACTTGTACTACCCCACCAATTTGAACGTAATGGGGATGAGGAGATTCATTGGCTCATTTCCGCCACCAGAATAGTGAGAATTATTTTCTAAACCAACTGAATTAATGGGTTGGTCCCTTGATTCTGAAAATGTCAATAAATGTCCTAAGGAGGAAGGCAGCATTGCTAGAAGTCTAAAAATACAAGCTTCTTTCCAACAACCTCCTTGTTAGTTTCAGTTCATGGCAAGTTGATTCTAATGACTGGCAGCTGGCATGACACTTTTATTCTGCAACACTCAACACTTATTCGCCACAATATTCAACCCTTCCAGGAATGTGACAGGATGACTGCTGGGGAACAAGGGGTACACCCTACACACATGGCTCATGACACCCCTCCTCAACCCCACCATACCTGAACAGCACAGGTGTAAGTAAAGCCATGGTATCACCAGGATCATAATTGGGCACAATATACGACTCCTCAAATAAGATTTAGATGTCTTGACCGGTCTGGGGGCTCCCTACAATATGCCACAAAAACAGTCTCCTGCATCCTGCACAGCTTTGCCATCCAGAGAAGCCTGCATTTGAAAGAGGTAGAGCAACAGCAGCAACCCTCATCAAACAAGGAAGACCAGGGTGAAGGCGCGATTGGAGCAGAAGTAGGAGGGTCACCTCAACGCCTTGCAGCAAGAAATTACAGGGATGAGTTAATTGCACAGCGATTCCAATAACCGGCTCATTTTCCTGCCTTAAAAACTTACACAAAGCCCCTCTGCATTCACAGTACTTGTTACATCCTGCACCACTCCCTTAATCATGCATTAAAGAACATTGAAACCTTTATGCCAACTTCTCTATCAGTGACATACTGACAATGTACTCAGAAACAGCTATAAAACCACACTGCAGACCAAAGTGCCAAATATGAACAGGCGATTAGTGCCAAACACAATAATTGCCTTGAATTAATTTTTCACTCAATTGTCTACCCATGGTGCCTTTCTTAAAAGAAGGTTCACTGATGGACCCTTGAGATGCTCGTGGCTGACAACTTCTGGCCGATTGAGGATGTCAGGGCCTGAATGCACACGGCGGCACCTCGGCTACTGCTGGGTCAGTCTGACCCAGCCGACATCCAGGCACCATGATGGGTATTGATTGAAGGGGTGGTGAATGAGCAGACTTAGTGATATGCTGAGAGAAAGCAGCACGTACTGCTCACATAATACTACTGCACTCCTGTCGGGCTGGGGCTCGTCACTTCAACTGATCTGCAGGAGAGCAGATGGCAGAAGATGAGTGACTCCTTGAAAGCCCCCATCCATGTGGTCCACCATTCTCTCCAAGTTGCATTATCCTCCCTATCTCTGTAACCTACTCCAGCCCTACAACCCTCCGAGACCTCTCTGCTCCTCCAATTCTGGCCTCTTGTGCATCCCTGATCCTCCAATTCTGGCCTCTTGCAAATCCCTGATATTAATTGCTCCACCATTGGCAACCATGCTTTCAGCTACCTAGGCCCTAAGCTCTGGAAATCCCTCCTTAAAACTCTTCACCTCTCTATCTTTCTCTCAGCCTTTAAGGCACTCCTAAAAACCTACTTCTTCGACCAAGCTTTTGGTCATCTGTCCTAATATCTCCTTATGTGGCTCGGTGGCAAATTTTTATTTGCTAATGCTCCTGTGAAGCACCTTGGGATGTTTTACTACGTGAAAGGTGCTATATAAATGTAAATTGTTGTTGTTGATGATATAGACCAGTAGAACACAGTTGTGGGATTGCTGAGCACTGTGATATGATCAATTACAGAACAAGTGTTGAACTAATACCTCCAGCATCCATTTAATGTGGGAATCACTAATACTAAACCCAGCACATTTTTCTCTTGTTTAGTTATCTGTTTCACTAGACACAGTTTCTGGCTAGCAAGCTCCAAAACAACACCTTAGTTGTGTAAGGTCCACCGCTCACATGCCATATGTAATCCTATATGAGGATATTTTTGCTTGCCGATGATCTTCAATAAAGTGTGCAAATAAATATTTTGCCCTCAATACAGTGGATTTAATTTATTAACATTTTGATTATATTTTAGTTTGCTTTTGTTACCGTGTGCAGTTGCTATGTTACCAATGCTTCCTGCAGGCTATTGATTCTCTCTGGAAACTGAACAGCTCAGGCACAGAGTCTTAAGTAAATTGAACCCTGATTGTTATCTCTGCTGCATGCATGGCAATGAACTGCCCTGATCGCAAGGAAGTTCCTTAAATGTTTCCAAATTTAAAAATTCTATCCACACATCTGGATTTGGAAGTAACAGAATGTATATTTGCCCCTGCACCGCCCAAAACAGATGTATTTGATACGCAGTACAATTCTCCAAGGACTGTCTCTTCTTTTACGAGCTATTCAGAATTCATTGTTTTGCATATAATGATGTAAAAAATATTTTGTAAGATTTAAGTACTAAGCGGATATAACTTTTCTTTCCTGCTAAATGAGTTAGTTTTGCAGTACTTTAACTGCTGCAAGTTTCGTGTACTGATTGACAGGTTTATTTCATTCCAAACAACAAATAAAGGAAGGATTGATTCTCCATTAAAAACATAATCTGACTTTTCTCTTCAGCTCATTCTGTGGTTCAGTTCCTCTTCCCTCCAATCCCTCACACAACCCAGCTCGCTTCTCTCTACAGCCAAAGCCTAGCAGTCAGCTACTATTTTTTTGCGTGCCCAATGGCATGCAGCTCACCACCATGATTCTTTTTTTCTGCCACCGCACTCTGATAGACTTGGGAGACTTCCAGAACTGATTATACACAGCCACACATCCCCAATTGTCACCAAAGGTCACTCAATACCATATACAATATGAAATACATTTAAAAAGAACAAGCAAAAACATTGACAAATACGTTTTACAAATAAAAACATGGTTGACCGATGTGATTTTCTACCATCCATAAATCTAACCACTGTTGTAATATCATCCTTTATTTATGCAGTTTGCTACATTTTGTAGTAGGAAAATCATCTACTGTGACTTACTATGCATGTAGTAATCCTTACTTTAGTATTACTACTAATTTATATGTAGAGAGAAGGAAGGGAGTCAAGTTTCCACTGATTACATGCCAAAGAATATAAATGTTTCCCAGGAATGCTAGGCTCCCTCATGTCTTTCAGAATGTCAGATTAGCTACTAGAAAAGATGACTTTTCCACTTTATGTTCAGGGTTTCTCAAAACATTCCTAGAAGGAATCATCAAGCTTCAAACTGCTCAATATTTCATGATTCCTTTTAGAGACCAACATGTAAATTGTTGTTTAAACAAAAGCTCTTCTTGGTTAAAACTGCTGTTAGCCATGGGTCATAAATTAAACTAAAATGGCAGTGTTCACTGGAATGCAAACCTCCCACGAGGTTATCGGGTCTGTACTTGTAACAAGTACTGTTATGGTAAAAGGGTCAGGTTTCAGGGTGCAGAATCCCACGTCGCCTTTTAACTCTATACTTATCCAGATACAATTAAATTCCTGCGCAATTCACTCTCCTCGGGTATCAGAAAAATAATATAGCACTCTGAATTTTAAAAACGTGAGATTGTTGTTGGTATGAGTAAGAGAGGCTTGGTACGGTACATTCGGCAATGCAGTGTTCCATTTATTGTCTAAATAGATGCATAGAAGATGGCACCAGAAGAAGGTTGTTAAGGGTTAATTAACTCCAGTTCGATGTAAGTTTTATCTTCATTGCTGTCAGTTATTATTGTGAAAATATCATAAACACCCATATAATAAATTGGGTGGGATATTTTCCATCGTTCACTATTTTTCAGCAAAAACGTTGATGGGAATTTGAAGTATACTTTGCCATTTAAAAACAGTAGAAAGTATCCCCATAAGGACTATATTCTTCTTTTCAATCCAAGTGCTATTGGTAGTTTTTCGAACTTCCAAATAAAATGGTGGCGATATGTACTTTTATTAGGTGTCGTGTTATCCAATATGAATTCATAAGTGTTGATGAGCAAGATATAGGTAATCACACCACACTTTTAATATACAAGACTCTTTTAAAACTTCTCAAACAGCTTACCAATGGGTTTGTGGTTCTTTTCATGAATGTACTCATTTTCAACCATCTTGCTGCACTCTCTGCAAGCAGACCTCACGCCCCCATGATCCATGATCCAGAAGCTGCAGCCTCTCAACTTGCTGCCTCCGCAGAGAACTCCCACCTTTAAGGCTCCCACAGATCTTAGTTTGGCGGTGTAACTGGCACTCTCGCCTCGCTCCCACTTGTTCCAAAAGAGGGAACTACTAATACTCCACACTTGAATCAATTGCAGGCTCCAAACTGAATTTATAGTTTATTTACAGTAATTTTGACAATTAAAAGCACAAGACAAAACAGCAGAATTCTATATGATAACTCGCTACTGACTCCCTGACTTTTGCTGATCTGCTCTGCTCCTTCAGTAGTAAAAAATATATAGGGGGTAATTTTCAACTTCACTGCCTCGGTTGTAGCCTGGCAGAGCAGATTACCAGCCTGTTGTCGAACCCACCTAATCTTCATTCCATAAATCAGCCGGGAATTCAACAGAGGGGAAGGAAAATCAGGCATGACTTGGAAACACTGGGTTCCACCAAGAAAACAGGACCCATGACTTAATAGGAAGTGGAGGTAGCAGGAGGGCTTTTGCTCACTGTAATTCCCATGCACCGCCCCCCACCCGCCCCGCCCCCTTACCCGCCCAGATCATTTTAAGCGGAAGTAGGGCCAACCAGGGTCTCCAGGCTGTGGCCCTGGCCTAAAAACTCTGGAAGTACTGCCAACAGAATTTCCAGTTCAACCATCTTTAAATGTGGCCAAACATCTGCAGAGCTGCACCTTTTGAGGGACAGTCTGGCAGTGACGCTGCCTGCACGTCTCCCAGTCTTCATAGTCATTAGTGCTACATCTTCTGCACCTTCAGTGGATGCCCAAGATGTGGCCATACTTAAATGAGCTTTATATTTAAATGAGCTGATCATGCCCTGACCTTGGATGTTACTCTGCAAATTAAGTACATACCTGGAATTAGCAAGCTCAGACTAAACGCACATGGCCCTAAATGGATTAAAAATCAAGTCAAATGGTGAAATAAAGGAGAAAAATTACATTCTGCAGGGGAAAAGGGGGAAGAGGTTCGCTGCAATAAATTAGGAATGTGGAGAAACATGTCAAGGGCGATCAGAGGCGCAAAGAGAGGCCGAAATAAAAGTATAGTTTCAGAGGTAAAACAACAGTAAGAGGACAGTCAGAGAAGAGGTGATCACTATACAAGATGCAAGTAAGTTTGAAGCAACAGAGCCAATAGAATGTTGTATTACATCATCAAAACTGTAGAATGCAAGTCACAGGAACTTGTGATCAAGCTGTACGTGCACAGGTCAGACCAAACCTTGAGCACTGTGTCCATTTCTGGTCACCGTGACACGTGGGAAACATTGAAGTGCTGAATTCAGTGCAGAACAGAGTCACAAGGCTGATCTGTCAAAGTCTGAGTTATTGAGGAAAGACTGGAGAAACTTAAGTTTTTCAGCTTGAAAGTTGGAGATATTTGAAAGCTGATCTCAAAGAGGTATAAGATAGTTAATAATGTGCAGTCCTCCAGTGAGCTTGGGACAACACCAGTAAAATATGAAGTGGCGACATCAGTAACACAGGCACATCACTATATATTTTTTTTATTCGTTCAGGGGATCTGGGCGTCGCTGGCAAGGCCAGCATTTATTGCGTATCCCTAATTGCCCTTGAGAAGGTGGTGGTGAGCCACCTTCTTGAATCGCTGCAGTCCGTGTGGGGAAGGTACTCCAACAGTACTGTTAGGGAGGGAGTTCCAGGATTTTGACCCAGCGACGATGAAGGAACGGCGATATACTTCCAAGTCAGGAGTTATAGAGAGGTATTATCTGGTTCTTGCTTCAGTTATGGGTGAAAATGGTTGATGACCTCTTGACTGCTGCTTTTCTGTTGCATCTTGTACACTAAATGCTTTCTTTGCCCTGGGATCTGCCTAAATCTTGCCCTTCTTTCACATATGCAATGCCAGTTATGACCTGGAGTTCCATAATCAGTTTACCTTTATATGTTTCTCATGATTGGTGTTAACAAAGGGAGGAGGAGGCTCCATGAATATCCCCATCCTCAATGATGGTGCAGCCCAGCACGTGAGTGCAAAAGACAAGGCTGAAGCGTTTGCAACCATCTTCAGCCAGAAGTGCCGAGTGGATGATCCATATCGGCCTACTCCTGAGGTCCCCACCATCACAGAAGCCAGTCTTCAGCCAATTCGATTCACTCCACGTGATATCAAGAAACGGTTGAGCGCACTGGATACAACAAAGGCTATGGGCCCCGACAACATCCCGGCTATCGTGCTGAAGACTTGTGCTCCAGAACTAGCCGTGCCTCTAGCCAAGCTGTTCCAGTACAGCTACAACACTGGCATCTATCTGACAATGTGGAAAACTGCCCAGCTATGTCCTGTCCACAAAAAGCAGGACAAATCCAACCCAGCCAATTACTGCCCCATCAGTCTATTCTCAATCATCAGTAAAGTGATGGAAGGTGTCATCGACAGTGCTATCAAGCAACACTCACTCACCAATAAACTGCTCACTGATGCCCAGTTTAAATTCCGCCAAGACTACTCGGCTCCCGACCTCATTACAGCCTTGGTCCAATCATGGACAAAAAAGCTGAATTCCAGAGGTGAGGTGAGAGTGACTGCCCTTGACATCAAGGCAGCATTTGACCGAGTGTGGCATCAAGGAGCCCGAGTAAAACTGAAGTCAATGGGAATCGGGGGGAAACGCTCCACTGGCTGGAGTCATATCTAGCACAAAGGAAGATGGTTGTGGTGGTTGAAGGTCAATCATCACAGCCCCAGGACATGGCTGCAGGAGTTCCTCAGGGCAGTGTCCCAGGCCCAACCATCTTCAGCTGCTTCATCAATGACTTTCCCTCCAACATAAGGTCAGAAATGGGGATGTTCGCTGATGACTGCAGATTGTTCAGCGCCATTCACAACTCCTCAGATAACTAAGCATTCCAAGCCCGCATGCAACAAGACCTGGACGACATTCAGGCTTGGGCTGATAAGTGGCAGGTAACATTCGCGCCACAGAAGTGCCAGGTAATGACTATCTCCAACAAGTGAGAGTCTAACCAACTCCCCTTGACATTCAATGGCATTACCATCGCCAAATCCCCCACCATCAACTTCCTGGGGTCACAATAACCAGAAACTTAACTGGACCAGCCACATAAATTCTGTGGTAACAAGAGCAGGTCAGAGGCTAGGTATTCTGCGGCGAGAGTCTCACCTCCTGACTCCCCAAAGCCTTTCCACCATCTACAAGGCACAAGTCAGGAGTGTGATGGAATACTCTCCACTTGCCTGGATGAGTGCAGCTCCAACAACACTCAAGAAGCTCGACACTATCCAGGACAAAGCAGCCCGCTTGATTGGCACCCCATCCATCACCTTAAACATTCTCTCCCTCCACCACCGGCGTACCGTGGCTGCAGTGTGTACCATCTACAAGATGCACTGCAGCAACTCGCCAAGGCTTCTTCGGCAGCACCTCCCAAACCCGCGACCTCTTCCACCTAGATGGACAAGGGCAGCAGGCGCATGAGAACACCACCACCTCCACCTCCACGTTCCCCTCCAAGTCACACACCATCCTGACTTAGAAGTATATCGCCGATCCTTCATCGTCGCTGGGTCAAAATTCTGGAACTCCCTACCTAACAGCACTGTGGGAGTACCTTCACCACACGGACTGCAGCGGTTCAAGAAGGCAGCTCACCACCACCTTCTCAAGGGCAATTAGGAATGGGCAATAAATGCTGGCCTTGCCAGCGATGCCCACATCCCATAAACCTTTTAAAATAAACAGAGAGCTTTTTTTTTTTTTGCGAATTTCCCAGCTCATATTTGGATAGGAATACTCCTGAAAGCTATCATATTAGTAGACAAATAGCCTTGAAGGAGGTGAATTTCCGCATAAGTTCACCTGCTCATCTGATACTTTGGAGCTGCAGAAGTCCTGAAAAATGGCATTTTTCTCCAGTTTCCACAGCTGTTCCATCACAGTTACAGCAGATGATCAGTAGAATCCCCATCAGAATTCACCTCCTTTGAGTTGTCTTCCAGGATTTCACTTGTATTTTCATGCATCTACTTTTCTGCTACAACAGGAAATGCCCTAAATGATAAAGAATGCTTCCACTATCCCAGTTTATTAGAACATTGTGCTATCATAGAATGGTTACAGCACAGAAGGAGGCCATTTGGCCCGTCAAGCCCGTGCCGGCTTTCTGCAAGAGCACTTCAGCTAGTACCACTCCCCCGCCCTTTCCCCGTAGTCCTGCAATTTATTTTCCTTCTGGTACTTATCCAATTCCCTTTCGAAAGCCATGATTGAGTCTGCCTCCACCACCCTTCAGGCAGTGCATTCTAGATCCTAACCACTTGCTGAGTAAAATAGTTTTCCCTCATGTCCCTTTTGGTTCTTCTGCCAATCACCTTAAATCTGTGTTCTCTGGTTCTCGACCCTTCCGCCAATGGGAACAGTTTCTCTCTATCTACTCTGTCTCGCCCCATCATGATTTTGATCACCTCTATCAAATCTCCGCTCAACCTTCTCTGCTTTAAGGAGCACAACCCCAGCTTCTCTAGTCTATCCACTTAACAGAAGTCCCTGGAACCATTCTCGTAAATCTTTTCTGCACCCTCTCTAAGGCCTTCACGTCATTCCTAAAGTGCGGTGCCCAGAATTGGACACAATACTCCAGTTGAGGCCGAACCAGTGTTTTATAAATGTTCATCATAACTTCCTTGATTTTGTATTTTTGCCTCTATTTATGAAGCCCAGGATCCCGTAGGGCTGTAGATAGAACTTTAAACTAAATAGTGATGGAGAGGGGTACGCTGAGTGGAAATTAAAAAAGTCAAAGGAAAATAAGAAGGCAAGAGTGCAGGGTAGCGATAGGAGTAATAATAACCAGAGTGTGACAGGAAGGGACAGAGCGTATACACATAAGAGTGCATCAGAAAGAGGGGTCAGAGTAGGGGAAAATGGTAAAAAGACAAAATGAAAAGCTCTATATCTGAATGCACGCTGTATTCATAACCCGATAGATGAGTTGACAGCACAAATAGAAATAAATGGGTATGATCTGATAGCCATTACAGAGACATGGTTGCAAGGTGACCAAGGCTGGGAACTGAATATTCAGGGGTATTTGCCATTCTGTAAGGATAGGCAGAAAGGAAAAGGAGGTGGTGTAGCTCTGTTAATATGGGATGAGATCAGTGCAGTAATGAGAAATGATATTGGCTCAGAAGATCAAGACGTAGAATCAGTTTGGGTGGAGATAAGAAATAATAAGGGTAAGAAGTCACTGGTGGGAGTGGTCTACAGGCCCCCAAACAGTAGCCACACAGTAGGACAGAGTATAAATCAAGAAATAATAGAGGCTTGTAAGAAAGGTATGGCTATAATCATGGGAGATTTTAATCTTCATATTGACAAAGCAGATTGGCAAAGGTAGACTTGAGGAAGAGTTCTTAGAGTGTATAAGGGATGGTTTCTTGGAACAAAATGCTGTGGAACCAACCAGGGGAAGACTATTTTAGATCTGGTAATGAGGCTGAATTAATTAATGATCTCAAAGTGAAGGATCCTCTTGGGAAGAGTGATCATAGCATGGTAGAATTTCAAATTCAGTTTGAGGGTGAGAAAGCTTGGTCTCAAACTAGTGTCCTGAACTTAAATAAAGGTAATTGCAAAGGTATGAAGGCAAACTTGGTTAAAGTGGACTGGGAAAATATATTACAGAGTAAAACTGTAGAAAAGCAGTGGCAAACATTTAAGGAGATATTTCATAACTCTCAGCAAAGATATATTCCAGAGAAAAAGAAAGACTCCAAGAGACAGATGAACCATCCGTGGCTAACTAAAGAAGTAAAGGATGGTATCAAATTGAAAACAAAAGCATACAATGTTGCGAAGAATAGTAACCAGCAAAGGACAATTTAAAAAATGATAAGGAGAGAGAAGATAGCTTATGAGAGTAAGCAAGCAAGAAATATAAAAACAGACAGCAAGAGCTTCTACGGGTATATAAAAAGGAAGAGAGTAGCTAAAGTAAACATTGGTCCACTAGAGGAAGAGTCTGGGGAATTAATAATGGGAAACAGGGAAATGGCAGAGACTTTGAACAAATATTTTGTACTGGTCTTCACAGTAGAAGACACTAAAAGCATCCCAATAATGGATAATCAAGGGGCAATTGGGGTTGGGGGGAAACTTAAAACAATCACTATCACTAGAGAGAAAGTACTAGGCAAACAAATGGGACTAAAGGTGGACAAGTCCCGTGGACCAGATGGCCTGCATCCTAGAGTCTTAAAAGAGGTGGCTGCAGAGTTAGTGGATGCATTGGTTGTAATCTACCAAAATTCCCTGGATTCTGGAGAGGTCCCAGCGGACTGGAAAACCGCAAATGTAATGCACCTATTTAAGAAAGGAAGGAGACAGAAACCAGGCAACTATCGATCAGTTAGCCTAACATCTGTCATTGGGAAAATGTTGGTGTCCATCATTAAGGAAGTGGTAGCAGGACATTTAGAAAACCATAATATAGTCAAGCAGAGTCAGCATGGTTTTATGAAAGGGAAGTCATGTTTGACAAATTTGCTGGAGTTCTTTGAGGATGTAATGAGCAGGGTGGATAAAGGGGAACCAGTAGATGTGTATTTGGATTTCCAGAATGCATTCGATAAGGTGCCACATAAAAGGTTACTACACAAGATAAGAGCTCACGTGGTTGAGGGTAATATATTAGCATGGATAGAGGATTGGCTAACTAACAGAAAACAGAGCATCGGGATAAATGGGTCATTGGCAAACTGTAACTAGTGGGGTGCCGCAGGGATTAGTGCTGGGGCCTCAACTATTTACAATCTATATTAATAACTTGGATGAAGAGACCGAGTGTAATGTAGCCAAATTTGCTGATGATACAAAGATAGGTGGGAAAGCATTTTGTGTGGAGGATGCAAAGAATCTCCAAAGGGATATAGATAGGCTAAGTGAGTGGGCAGGAATCTGGCAGATGGAGTATAATGTGGGAAAATGAGAGGTTATCCACTTTGGTAGGGAAAAAAAAGCAAATTATTATTTAAATGGGGAGAGATTACAAAATGCTGAGGTACAGAGGGATCTGGAGTCCTTGTACATGAATCACAAAAAGTTAGCATGCAGGTACAGCAAGTAATTAGGAAGGCAAATAGAGTGTTGGCTTTTATTGCAAAGGGAATGGAGTATAAATGTAGGGAAGTCCTGTTACAACTGTACAGGGCGTTGGTGAGACCACACCTGGAGTACTGCATACAGTTTTGGTCTCCTTATTTAATTATGGCCATTTACTTGCATTGGAGGCAGTTCAGAGAATGTTCATGAGGTTGATTCCGGAGATGAAAGGGTTATCTTGTGAAGAAAGGTTGAGCAGGTTGGACCTATACTCATTGGAGTTTAGAAGAATGAGAGGGTATCTTATTGAAACATATAATATTCTGAAGGGGCTTGACAGGGTCGATGCAGAGAGGATGTTTCCCCTTGTGGGGGAATCTAGAACTAAGGGGCATAATTTCAGAATAAGGGGGCACCCATTTAAAACGGAAATGAGGAGGAATTTCTTCTCTCTTCCCCAGAGAGCTGTGGAGGCTGGGTCATTGAATATATTTAAGGTGGAGATAGACAGATTTTTAAATGGTAAGGGAGTCAAGGGTTATGGGGAGCGGGCAGTGAAGTGGAGTTGAGGCCAAGATCAGATCAGCCATGATCTTATTGAAGGGCAGAGCATGTTCGAGGGGCCAAATGACCTACTCCTGCTCCTACGTCTTATGTTCTTATGTTCCTACGTCTTATGTACGCTTTTTTTAACTGCTTTCTCAACCTGCCCTGCCACCTTCAATGATTTGTGCACATATACCTCCAAGTCTTTCTGTTCATGGACCCCCCTTTAGGATTGTACCATTTCGTTTATATTTCCTCCTCATTCTTCCTACCAAAATGTATCACTTCGCACTTTTCTGCATTAAATTTCATCTGCAACGTGTCCACCCATTCCACCAGCCTGTCTATGTCCTCTTGAAGTCTATCACTATCCTCCTCACTGTTCACGATACTTCCGAGTTTTGTGTCATCTGCAAATTTTGAAATTGTGCCCTGTACACCCAAGTCCAAGTCATTAACATATATATCAAGAAAAACAGTGGTCCTAGCACCGACCCCTGGGGAACACCACTGTATACCTTCCTCCAGTCTGAAAAACAACCGCTCACCACTACTCTCCGTTTCCTGTCACTGCCAATTTTGTTTCCATGCTGCCACTGTCCCTTTTATTCCATGAGTTTCAACTTTATGGGCAAGCCTATCATGTGGCACTTTGTCAAACGCCTTTTGGAAGTCCATGTCCACCACGTCAACCGCATTGCCCTCATCAACCCTCTCTGTTACCTCATCAAAAAACTCGATCAAGTTAGTTAAACATGATTTGCCTTTAACAAATCTGTGCTGGCTTTCCTTAATTAATCCACATTTGTCCAAGTGACTTAATTTTGTTCCTGGTTATCATTTCTAAAAGCTTCCCCACTACTGAGGTTAAACTGACTGGCCTGTAGTTGCTGGGTTTATCCTTACACCCTTTTTTGAACAAGAGTGTAACATTTGCATTTCTCTAGTCCTCTGGTACCACCCCTGTATCTAAGGAGGATTGGAAGATTATGGCCAGTACCTCCATGACTTCCACCTTAACTTCCCTCAGCATCCTAGGATTCATCCCATCCGGTCCTGGTAACTTATCTACTTTAAGTACAGCCAGCCTTTCTAGTACCTCCTCTTTATCAATTTTATCCCATCTAGTATCTCCACTACCTCCTCCTTCACTATGACTTTGGCAGCTTCTTCTTCTTTGGTGAAGACAGATGCAAAGTATTCATTTAGTACCTCAGCCATGCCCACTGCCTCCATGCATAGGTCTCCTTTTTGGTCCCTAATCGGCCCCATCTCTCCTCTTACTACCCATTTACTATTTTTATGCCTATAGAATACTTTTGAATTCCCTTTTATGTTAGCTGCCAATCTATTCTCATACTCTCTCTTTGTCCCTCTTATTTTATTTTTCACTTCCCCTCTGAACTTTCTATATTCAGCCTGATTCTCACTTGTATTCTCAACCTGACGTCTGTCATACGTGCTCTTTTTCTGCTTCATCTTACTCTCTATCTCTTTCGTCATTCAGGGAGCTCTGACTTTGGTTAGCCTACCTTTCCGCTTCGTGGGAATGTACCTTGACTGTACCCGAACATTTCCTCTTCAAAGGCAGCCCATTGTTTGATTAAAGTTTTGCCTGCCAATCTTTGATTTCAATTTACCTGTGCCAGATCCATTCTCAACCCACTGAAATTGGCCTTCCTCCAATGAAGTATTTTTACTCTAGATTGCTCCTTGTCCTTTTCCATAGCTAATCTAAACCTTATGATACTATGATCACTGTTCCCTAAATGTTCCCCTACTGACACTTGCTCCACTTGACCCATCTCATTCCCCAGAACCAGATCCAGCATTGCCTCCTTCCTCGTTGGGCCGGAAACACACTGATCAAGAAAGCTCTCCTGAACACACTTCAGAAATTCTTCCCCCCTCTGCCCTTTACACTATTGCTATCCCAATCTATATTAAGATAGTTGAAGTCCCCCATTATCACTAATCTATAGTTCTTGCACCTCTGCAATACTAGATTTTTTAAAATAAAAATTAGAAAATTGGACTGATCAGGTCCTTGGAACAGAATCTGTATGATGGAGCAAGCTGATGGGCTTAATGCCCTTTTCTCGTTATATTCTCATGGGAGGAGGGTCAGACAGTAAAATCTTTTAAGGAGGCTGCATGCCTCCATTGTAGCAGATTTTAATTGTTAACTCTTGGAGGTGGGGTTTCCCGGGGCTCGGGAATCCCGACATGTAAAAGGAGGCGAAAAGGGCTGCATCCATGAGGCAATTGCATTTACAGCACTGCTTGTGGGCCAGGAGAAACAGGAGTGTTTCCTCCAAGCCCAACAAACTAACCTCTTTGCTGACCCCCTCCCGCGATCTCAAACTCTTCTCCCGCACTCCGTGATTTGCGACTTACCCCCACTCCCCGATTGCTGACCACCCCCCCTCCAACTCCTCCCGCAATCTCCTATTCCATTCACTCCCCCGCATTCTCCGACTCTCCCCGTTATCTCTGACTCCCCCAACCCCCGCGATCTCTTACTCCCGCCATCTCCCTCCCCCCACCCTGGCTCTCTTTAGACCCCAATTAAATATCAGGGCCGTTAACTCTGTTTCTCTCTCAACAGATGCTATCTGATCTGCTGAGTGTTTCCAGCATTCTCTGCTTTTATTTCAGATTTCCAGTATCTTGCTTTTGCTATTATATTAATAGTGACATCAGCATCCTCTTCTCCCCTTGCATAGAATGTACAGCACAGAAACGGGTCGTTCGGCCCATAAGGACTATGATGGCTTTTATGCTCCACACAAGCCTCCTCCCAGCCCTCTTTATCACATCCCTTCGCACACTCATGGAAAGTGTCACACCCATAATATGCTGAAGGGTGTTCTGCTGTTATTCTGCTGGAACCTTGTTAAGAACTGTCGATTTTCCATGTTTCCGCTGCTCTTCCGATAAAGTTATGGCGGGAGAACCCCAACAGAAATTTACCCCCTTTTTGTTATCTCCTGTTAACCCTGTGTGGTGCACTTACAACAATTCTTTTTCAGTTTATTTCAAGAATATTATCAATTAAGCGGCTTTGCTCCCTTTTCTAATTTTATTTTATGATGGTTATTATTGGAAACTTATTCCAGTGCAGGCTGGATTGTCTGTACAGCTCGGAGGTTGTCCCATGACTGTCATTCATCTTCATTGAGTATAGTCAGACTAATCAGTCAATGCTCTATCTGATCAAATCACGTCATAAATCACGAATACAGTATTTTCCATTTTCAGTGGACATTTTTATTAACAAACTGCACAGTTGAATGCTGTGTAAAGTGACCTGCTTAGTTAGAATAGAAAATGATTCCAGTTTTAAAAAATAATGATGAGAAAAGATTTTAATAGTACCACTTTAAATTATATGGTTTTGTATTTTGCAGAAATATGTGCATTAGTCCAAAATTTGTCATAGTTGGTGACCAGAAAATGGCTCGATAATGTTCAACTGCTCAACTGCAAAAACACACAGGCAGAAACACACCCTTACTAAGAATAGAAGTGTGTGAGTTGAGGCAACTAAAGAACAGCCTTGTTTTCACGCCATTTTGAGACTGCATTGTTTTAATACTTGGCTGTGTGATATTTCTGAAGTGGCGGTGATAGAAATAACTGTTTTTCATCTTGACAGCTTCTAAAATTAACTAAACTAATGATTTTGTACCTAAAAGGTCAACCATTCTCATAGAATGCTTTTGTTTAGGAAAGCAAACCCACCCTTTGCAAGCTAGAGGCCAGTAAGAGGCGTTTTTTTAATCTACTGAGTACAGTTGGTTTGTCAACCAACTGAAACCATAATCTTGGTTATTGATTAACAAGTCTGTCCTGGAAAACCAAAGGGAAAAAAACAGGTTTGATCCAGTTTTTGATAATTATTTGTTTAAAGAAGGATTTGGAATATCGCACGTGACATCACGGGCTGGATTGCTGTCTGAATTACTGCCTAATTCAGTGTTTTTAAAAATTTGTTTATGGGATGTGGGTGTCGCTGGCAAGGCCAGCATTTATTGCCCATCCCTAATTGTCCTTCAGAAGGTGGTAGTGAGCCGCCTTCTGGAACTGCGTGTGGTGAAGGTACTCCAAATTGGTGGGTGGGCATGTGTGCTGTGAGGAGGATGCCGAGAAACTCCAGTATGATTTGGACAGGTTGGGTGATTGGGCAGAAGCATTGCAGATGCAATATACCGTGGATAAATGCGAGGTTATCCACTTTGGTGTCAAAAACAGGAAGGCAGATTATTATCTGAATGGCAATAGATTGGGAAAAGGGGAACTGCAACGAGACCTGGGCGTCCTTGTGCACCAGTCACTGAAGGTAAGCATGCAGGTGCAGCAGGCGGTTAAGAAGACAAATGTTATGTTGGCCTTCGTAGCGAGAGGGTTTGAGTACAGGAACAAGGATGTCTTGCTGCAGTTGTACAGGGCCTTGGTGAGACCACATCTTGAGTATTGTGTGCAGTTTTGGTCGCCTTATCTGAGGAAGGATGATCTTGCCATGGAAGGAGTGCAGCGAAGATTCACCAGGCTGATACCTGGGATGGCAGGAATGATGTATGAGGAAAGATTGGGTTGATTGGGCTTATACTCGCTGGAGTTTAGAAGAATGAGAGGGGATCTCATTGAAACTTATAAAATTCTAACAGTACTAGACAGACTAGATGCTGGAAGGATGTTCCCGATGGTCAGGGAGTCCAGTACCAGGGGTCACAGTCTAAGGATAAGGGGTAAGCCATTTAGGACAGAGATGAGGAGGAATTTCTTCACCCAGAGAGTGGTGAACCTGTGGAATTCTCTACCACAGAAGGCAGTAGAGGCCAATTCATTAAATATATTCAAGAAGGAGTTAGATATATTTCTTAAGGCTAAAGGGATCAAGGGATATGGAGAGAAGGCAGGGACAGGGTACTGAATTTGGATGATCAGCCATGATCTCATTGAATGGCGGAGCAGGCTCGAGGGGCCGAATGGCCTACTCCTGCTCCTATCTTCTATGTTTCTATGTTACTCCCATTGTGCTGTTAGGTAGGGAGTTCCAGGATTTTGACCCAGCGACGATGAAGGATCGGCAATATACTTCTAAGTCAGGGTGGTGTGTGACTTGGAGGGGAACTTGGAGGTGGTGGTGTTCCCATGCGCCTGCTGCCCTTGTCCTTCTAGTGGGAGAGGTTGCGGGTTTGGGAGGTGCTGCCGAAGAAGCCTTGGCGAGTTGCTGCAGTGCGCCTTGTAGATGGTACACACTGCAGCCTCGGTATGCTAGTGGTGGAGGGAGTGAATGTTTAAGGTGGTGGATGGGGTGCCAATCAAGCGGGCGACTTTGTCCTGGATGGTGTCGAGCTTCTTGAGTGTTGTTGGAGCTGCACTCATCCAGGCAAGTGGTGAGTATTCCATCACACTCCTTACTTGTGCCTTGTAGATGGTGGAAAGGCTTTGGGAAGTCAGGAGGTAAGGCACTCGCCGCAGAATTCCCGGCCTCTGACCTGCTCTTGTTGCCACAGTATTTATGTGCCTGGTCCAATTAAGTTCCTGGTGACCCCCAGGATGTTGATGGTGGCAAATGATAGCCTCTATATGGGTACTTGGAGGCTACCACCTCAAATTCGCTGCTAAAAAAATTGCACCAGAATTATCCCTTGACAAAAGAATGCCAGTCCTCTTTAACTGTGTAAATAGTTTCAGGGGAGGGGCAGCAAGCTAACCCATTTCCCCCAGATTATATTAGTGGCATTTAGCGTCAGGCATCACAGAAGGTATCTCTTCCCTGCATGCTCCTACCCACTCACCAGGGTGTACAGACCAAGAAGGTCTTACATAGACTTGTGCCTCACATGGCTGCACTTACCCCCAACAAGACTATTGGAGAAATATGTCAAATTCTGGCTGAAGAAGTGCAACCCACTTTCACCGATAGAACAAAGTTTTCTGTACCAGTCAAGGTCACTACTGCCCTCAATTTCTTTGTGACTGGATCCTTCCAAGTAGTGTCTTATGGCCTTTCCCATATTAGTCAGCTGTTCACTACGGCATCAAAAATTTCACTGGTGCCCTATTCAGGAGGGCTGTTGAATTTATATCCTTCCCAATGGAAGCCAGCAAGCATAGAGAGAGAGAGAGAGCTATGGTATTCTATAGTCTGGCAGAGTTCCCACAGGTGCAAGGTGGAATTGACTGAACTCAAAATACCCATATGATGATCCCTTCTATTTTATGAATAGGAAAGACTTTGGCCTGAATTTTAATCGGGAGGCAGGTTGGGAGCAGGGTGGTGGGGGGAGCTCAGAAGCAGTCAGGAAATCCGGGAGAACAGGTTTTGCGCAGGCCCTGCCGAATTTAATGGCAGGGCCTGTTTTGCATTGGAAACCTCTGTATCCCACCCGCAGCCAGGCAGATTGAGAGACTGGCTGTCTGGGGGCAGGTAGGCCTGCGGCACTAGGCTGCAGAGAGGAGGTATCTTGGGGGAGGGGGGAACTGGAGGAGCACAGAGGGGGGGTGGGGGGAACCGACTGGGGAGTCGGAACCGATTGGGGGCCAGAAGAGCGGGCCGGCGAGGGTCGATAGCTCATCAGGGGCTGGAGCGGCTGATCAGAGGGCCGGAGGAACAGTGGGAGTGGGGTGGAGGGGCGGGTGATCAGCGGGGGTGGGGGGCGCCGGGTGAGCATCGGAGGGCCAGGGGCAGAGCGGGAGCCGAAGCAGCACGCGGAGCCAGGAGCAGCAGATCAGGAGGCCGGGAGCAGCACAGGGGTGCCAGGAACAGTAGACCGGGGCCAGGAGCAGCATTGGGTGGGTAGGGGAGCGGGGAGGCCTCGTGGGGGGATCAGAGGCCTGGCGGGGTGATCGGACACCTCGTGGGGTGGTGAGTTAGGCAGGAATGCTGGATCCAGAAAGTTAGTGTAAAGCCACTTACCTCCTGGATCCCACAGTCCTCGCCTTACTTTAACTGGCGGGTTTCACGATCAGCTACAGTTAAATTTAAAATGGATGTTAAATCTGAGGCATGCCAGCCTCATTATAATATTTAAATGGACGACCTGCCTCCTGGGAGTGTGTTGGCTGCCCACCTCCCATCCTGCCTCCGTTGAAACCGGAAATGGCAGTTTGTGGTCGGGATTCAGACTTTTAACATGTTAACTTCCCACCTGTCTCCAACCCACCCGTTTTATTAGGTTAATATTCCCTTCATTCTGTTAATTGGTATTGCACACTAGCAGCACATTCACCTTATCCTGCATCTTAATCCCAGATGCTCAGAAGGTTGCCATGATGCTTGTGATGAAATATGTCATTCATCAGACTCTGTAGTTAACTACATATATTGTATTGCCTGCTCCGGTGTTTACCTTGTATTGTGTATAGTGCACCGCCCCCTTTGTGTGTCAGCTTCGCCCATACCTGGCCCTACTTAAGACAAGCCCAGGCTTGTCTTGCAGCAGAACAGCAGCATGCTAGGTGAAGCCACAGGTATCTTTTCTTTGCTAATAAAAGCCTTGTTTTATTCAGTTAACTTTGAGTCTTGAAGTCATTGAGGCGCATCAATGCTTTCATCATGAGACTGTCCACCCTACCAGCCCTCATGGCTCTGGGCGCTCCATCTCCCAGTGCGGCCACCCTGTAACCAGGGATTATTCTAGAAGCCTGGGTAGAAATATCAATGTAATTACTGTAGAAATTACTTGTTTTACATTATTGCTTGTTCATTTTATGTGCTGTCTTTTTATGTCTTTTATTTATTTTATGTCTGCTTTATTTATACTTAAAGTATGTATGTGTGTATATGTCGGTATGTGTTTTTTTGTGATGGCGCCGATGAAGATGGCTGCCGTCCTTGTGAGCTCCGTGCGTACCAGGCAGCTAAGTGTTCTTGCTGCTTGGTGCTCTCGGCTCGTCAAGAAAAAAGCATTTCACTGACTAGATTACACTTCTTGTATTTAGTTATGTGACCAATAAAATTGAAATTGAATTGATTTGTATCCTGCTGGCTCAGTGGGTTTTAGGGTTATCCTCTGCTGTCATGGGTGATGACTCCAGTAAAGCTTCCACAGGCAAAAAGGCACAACAGATACAGTGAGGCCCATGCTACTACAAGAAATATCATAGAGACTATAGGAATTCTCAAGTTCTGTTTTAGGCATTTGGATAAATCTGGTGGAAGCTTGCAGTACAGCCTAATGAGAGCCTCAAAAATCATTGTTGCTTGTTGTGTTCTGCATAATATCGCAATGAAGAAAGGCTTGCTGCTTCCAGAAGCTGAGGCTGAAGGTGATGATGATGATGATGAAGATGGGATGGAAGGACCTCTTGCCCTCCCCTCCCCCCTGCCCCAGTGTGAGGAGGGTACACAGGAAGGAGAGGATATGGGACAGGATGGTCAGCAGCCAGACAAAGGAGGGCACAGCAGGGCAGTGTTTACTAAACCACACCCTCACAAAATTCCTCATTGTCAAAGACTTCTGCCAAGTTCCTTTATAAGACAGAAGACTACATTTCCCCTGCCATCATCCAAACCCTCAAAATATGAAAACTTATGCAGCAATCAACTCAGAAGTCGCTATGTGCACAAGCAATGTTTACAGAACATATTCACCAAAAATTCCAATCACTTTATCTACAACTACTTCTTAACATTATATCTATCCTTTGTGCCAGTCAACTTACTTGCTAGTGCTCTTAATCTACTACTCCTACAAGGTGCTCCCCAAGTTAAAAAGAGGTTAAGTGGTGGGTGGCTGGAATGGTCCCCCTAGATGCCTAAAGGCTTGCAGTGACTCTCATCTCAAGAAAGCAACTGTTTCAGATAGACCAGCTTCGAGCAGCCTTTCTCTTGCATTTTCAAGGATTTTATTGGTCTCTATGGCAGTAGTTTCTCCACCCTCCATGGAAGAATGGCAGTCTCCCTCTCTTGCACTCCCAGATCCTCATGCAAACTGGTGCTCAGTTTCTCACCTGGTGAAAATCCTTCTGACTCACTAGCTACTTCGCCTCAAGTGGGCGTCTCTGTGCTGGTGCTTGTGTACATAAGATGCCAGGACACAGTTGGTAAGGAAGCGGCAGCAGCTGACTCTGTGGATCATGCAGTAGTTTCCTCATTGCAAGTGCCTGGATGTCATTATCATGACCAGTCTCTCCCTGTAAAGCACCACCTATGATCTGAAACACAGAAATTCTTATTGAGCTGCACAGACTAACATTCACCCTTGAAGAAGTAGTTGCTGAGTGTAAGGGCTTTACAATACTTTGAGAAAGCACATAGGCCTAGAAATTCAGTTGGCTGCGCCAGCCGTTAGCGCCTTAGGAGGAGTAGATCTCGAGCGCTAGGCGCTTAGTGCCCGGGCGCAGCGCGATCTGCGCCTCGCCCCAACTTCAGTAGACATTTAGCGCCGGCGCAAAGTCATTGCGCGCGCTCATCTGCGCGCGCAGATCATGACGTCATTCCGTCATGCAACGCCCTTTGTGCGCCCGGAACCAGAACTTCACTCACGCCGCCCCATTGTGCGCCTGGCGGCCCTAGCGACTGTTGAGTCGAACGGTGCTCAGCCGATGCGGGCCGCGGGGAACGCAAATTAAAGGGCACTCTTGCAGTAGCAAAGGCAGCCGTTTTGGAGGAGGAGGAGGAGGATGAGGAGGATACCACATAACAAACTGATGGAGAGAAGCCCTCCCCAAAAACACAAATACACTAGTCTCGGCCTTTCAAAAAAACAAATCCACCCTCCCCCTTTAAGAGCTCACCGGAGCCAGAGTGTCTGCCGGCAATCAGCAGCTCGCCGCACCTGCCCTGCGCCCAACTTCCGGTGTTAGCGCCCCGGGCTGCCGGCTTAGCGCCTAATGATAGTCGTGCATCGCCTGTTTTAGCGCAGCAGCAACCTCTTAGGGCGATGCAACTGAATATCGGCGAAGGGGGCTCGACTTTGCGCCGGGCGCAAACTTTAGCGGCCGCCCGACTTTACCGCCCCAAAAGTGGCTATACTGAATTTCTAGGCCATAAAGTTTAAACTATCTATGATGAGCTTTTTCCAGCTTTTACCAACCTTCTGTTGCCACCTTGCCTTCTCTCACAGGTTTTTCTGTCTACCTGCCTGCAATTTTTACGCCTTCTCTTGCACTCAGGGTCCTCGTCAATTGTATTCTGTAGTGCTGGTTGTAGGTCATCTCTTCCTTTGGTGGGAGAAGGCATGTGAGTAGTATAGACACTTTCCCACATAAGGGCAAAGATCTCAAACCAAACCTGGTAATGATGGCAACAAAGGATGGAGTTTATGTCAAGGTCCCCTTCGGGGTGATTGTTGAAGACCTCCCTGAGCATGTCGCTCATGTTTGTCCCAGTTGCAGCAGACGCCCACTCAGGAGCAACCTCGTACCACAATCTAGCCCAGGCTTCCATTGAGAGCAAGATTGTATCTGTCTGAAAACTTTGTTACTTGGAAGCTGATGAATTGACTGACCAACTCACCTTAGCCCTCCTTGTCAATTAATGTATTCCCTCCAGGGCAAGAATGTACCTTTTCTTAGGAATAGTGGCCTAGAAATTCGGTTGTTTGCGCCAACGGTTAGCGCCTAAAGAGACCGAGAATTGGGGCGTAACCTAATGTTGGGGCGGGCGCAATGAAGATAGCGACAACTCCCATATTGACTATACATTTAACGCCTGCGCTAAGTGTTTGCGCGTGCCCGCGAGCGCAAGCAGATCATGACGTCATTTCATTGTGCAACGCCTTTTAGGGGTGCCTGAGCGGATATTGGGTGGCGCCCGGAGCCTTTACGCCTAGCGCTATTAGTGACAGTTCGAAGGAGCGTTAGCAGGCCCTTCTCGGAGTCGGGGGGCGCTATTTAAAGGGGACAGCTCTAGTACAGAAGCTTCAGCCACTTGGCCTGTTCATTGCGATCGTTGGTGGAGAGAGTTGGTGAGCTACTGTGGAGCAGAGTTTTTGGAATTTAGCATTAGAGTACTTGGGACCCTCAAACCTGTCCGGAGCAGTTGGAGCACTAGACCTAAGAGCCTTTTGACCAACTGGCATCGGAATGGGAGATGGTTTGGAGGGTGACGGCCTCATGGCCGAATACTATGAAGGGGCAGAGAGACGGCGGGAGAGAGGGCCAGCATTGGCCAGAAGGAGGAGGGGCAATGGAGGTCGGCCAATCCGAGGGTATGCTGCGAGGGTCTTTAGGCAGCAGGTGTCCTACCTTGACATGTCGGAGGAGCAGTGTGTGCGAAGGCTCCGATTCGGGATGGACGTTGTTACTGAGCTGTGCCACCTGCTTGCTGAGGATCTGCAGCCGCGTCTGCGGTGCATGACCTCTCTGTCGGTGGCCGCTAAACTGACTGTTGGCCTCAATTTTTATGGCAACGGATCCTTTCAGTGAGCCATTGGGGACATCGCGAATATCTCTCAGGTTGCAGTCCACTGCTGCATCCGGCAAGTTACAGCTGCCCTTTATAGACGAAGGCGTCAATTCATCACCTTCCCTCTGACCCTGGAGAAGCAGGCGGAGGAGGAGCATGCGGACGAGGAGGAGGAGGAAGAGGAGGAGGAGGAAGATGGAAGGGCTCCTGAAAGTGGAAGGGCCATCTGTCACAGGCTCATGAGGACTCGTATCGAGGCCCCGCTGGCGGAGTGATGAGTGTCTTAACTGCTGCGCACTTTGGATGTTTGAAAGCCTCTGAAGGCCAGCATCACTGTAATTAGTCACGTACACCATAGCACATTTAAACTTCTCTTTATTGTCACAAAAGTCTTTCATTACAGCAAAACAACGTCATGTCAACAGAAACCATAACTAACAAAATAACAGTTAACTCTTCGGCAAAGCCGCAAAACTAAACAAACTATTTCCAACAATTCCAACAGGTGAGGGTCTCCTTGATTTTGGCCAAAGAAACGTCTCAGCACCTCCCTCTACTGCTGGCCCCTTGATGGAGAACGACTTCTCTTTCGTGCTCGGCCCCTTCCCTCCCTGCTGCTCCTACGTAATTGAACCCCAGTGGCGGGGTGAAGGCTGGGGGACGCCTGCTGACTGTCTGGAAGTGCAGAAGCCCCTGAGGGACGGCCTGGCCGACCTCTGGGCTTGGAGGGTGCGGACGCAGGATGCTTGATCTGAGCATGGCTGGAAGCAGTGTGCACTGCAGGTGGTGGCAGCTGCACTGCAGACGTGCCAGCGCTGGCATGTGGAATGGTCACCTGCCGAGAGAGGACACCTGCACCATTGTCGGATGACACACTGGCTCTCTGAGGGGACCGGCTCGGCTCATCCGCCACAATTGCATGCTCCACTGATTCCTGGCCTTGTATGGGACTGGAAGGGCCCGGGGTGATCCTAGTTGATGCAGATAGGGTGGCTGCAGTGAGAGTTCGCGTTGCCTCAATCTGGGTGTGGACGAGGCTGGCAAGTGACTGCATGGCAGCAGTGAGGACCTGTGAGCCAGGTGCCAGTGCTTCAGAGAAGCCCTGGACAGTTCTTTCCATTGCTTCGGACAAGGCCGGTGCTGACCGCTCCACTGCCTCGGACAAGCCCTGCACAGACCTTTCCAGGGATTGTCTGAAGCCCTGAACAGTCCTTTCCATAGCGGCCTCGAAGCCCTGGACAGTCCTCTCCATTGTTGGCCCAAAGCCCTCGACAGACCTCTCCATTGTTGCCCCGAAGCCCTGGACAGTCCTCTCCATTGTTGGCCCGAAGCCCTCGACAGACCTCTCCATTGTTGCACTGAAGCCCTGGAGAGTCCTGTCCATTGTTGCCCCGAAGCCCTGGAGAGTCCTCTCCATTGTTGCCCCGAAGTCCAACACACTCTTTGCCAGTGTATCTATTGACTGAGGCATCCTCCCCACTGCAGCCATCAGCTCAGTGTGCTTGAGCCGGGCCTGGGTGCTCATTTCAGCCAGGCGACACACCTCCTCTGCACTCTGTGCAGCAGTCATCACTACCTGCCTTGCCCTCCGGGGAGACGGTGGCCGAACTTGCCTACCCCCCTTGCGTTGCTGCATGCCGCTTGGTCCGGCAACTGCCTGATACTCAGAGCAACCCCCCCTCCCCTCCAGGGAACTACTATCCCCAGTCTGTACATGTGTATGCTCCCCTGAGATTGGAACGGGTGGTCCGGCTTCCTCCTGATCCTCGCCTCCGGAGGCACTGGCACTGGCAGCTTCAGGGCGTGGAGCCCCAGTTGGTGATGCATCATCTGAAAGCAGGGAGGTGGAAGAGTGGCTTTAGCAAAAGGACAGGTTGGCGGAAAGGCATGGCAGATTGCGGCACGCTGAGGAAGCATGCTGGCGGGGGGACCAAGTGGAAGGAGACAGCTGCAAAAGGTGAGAGCCTTACCCTCGCTGTCGAGAATGGGGTCGGCAGCTGCAGTGGTAACAGGACCAGACAGACGTCCTCCAAGAATCTGGTGCACTCTCTCCTCGAGATCCGTGAGAGTGACCACTTGTGGAGGTCCGCCACTGGTTCGACGCTGCTCCTTTCGCATCGTCGCCAGCTTGGACTGCAGGGGAAAGAAGGGGAAGTTCTGTAACATGATGCCTTGAGAGATCACCTCATGCCCCCCATGGTGCAAGAGCCCTTACATGATGCCTTGAGAGATCATCTCATGCCCCCCATGGTGCAAGAGCCCTTACATGTGGCCTTGAGTGAAATGTCCATGTGTGTGCCCAGAAAGGGCCATGGGTGCTTGCTGACAGATGGCCATTGGGGCATCATGGCAACAGGGTCCTTGAAGTTAGGTGCAGATGGAGGGAATCAGAAGTTTGCATAACCAACACTCACCCTAACGACCCGAGTGAGGTCATTGAATTTCTTCCTGCACTGAACAGGGGTCCTGGCCGCCATGCTGTTGGAGTTGACCCTCTGAGAAACCTCCCTCCAAGATCGCCGGTAAGCCTTTTGATTCGGCCTCTTGCCATTGTCAGGATACAGAACATCTTGACGGCGCTCAACTGCAGACACCAACTGGTCCAGAGCCTCAGTGCTGAAGCGCTCTGCTCTCTGTCTCACCTTCTCCATCCTCACCAAGTTTCTTGCGCCAGAGAAGGGCGAGCGCCGATTCTGAGGCCTACAGGGCGTTGAGTGTAGCAGCTCAGGCTGACTGACCCACCCCTTTAAGAGCCGGCCGGCGCCTGGAAGTCTCGTGGTTTCCGGTAATTGAGATCACCTGCGCTGCGCCCGTCCGCGCCGATATTGGGTAGCGCCTGAACTTTTGCGCCTTAGGAGCCCCGTGCAACATCTGAGTTCGCACCTCAATCCCCTTTGGGGGCGATGCAACCCAATATCTCGCCAGGCAGCGATAAGTTTCGCCTGGCTATAAACTTTGCACAGCGCCAGTTCTAACGCCTCAAGCGGGGCTATACCCAATTTCTAGGCCAGTGTGTTCCAAGAATAGTGTATTCCAAGTAGTGTGTAGTGTCCCATTTTTGTGCTTGCAAGTACAGGCTCATACATTCAGAAAGACCACAGTGCAGGATAATGGACATACCCCAGGCTGAGCCAGCTCCTTCCAGAGAGATGGGAAAAAACTTGGTGGAAAAAGTGCTGTGGGAAACCAGGCGTGATTGTGGTTCCAAGGCTGGTTTGTATCAGATTAGTGCAGAGCATAGATGTAAATATCCTGTTAGTTATCAGTAATAATCAAATCTTTGTGAATGTTTCAGGCAGCAGTGCATTAACTGACTTGAGACAACCATTCAAGGTGGACTGCATTTAATTCAGGTCATGCTGACCCAATCTGAATGTGGGTGTTGAGCCTGAAGTTCAAACTGGGCTCAAGAAGATATCACTTCACATTTATTTCAGTGGAGTAGCTTTCAAAGCGTACTGTTGTTTATTTGCATCATTTGGTGTTCACTGTACAGAATTCAGAGCAAAAATATGAGTGACATTTATACCAGCTAGTAAGACTGCTTTTATAAAAAGAGCACTTTGATTCCCTTTGAAATGAATGGGAAGTAGAGCTTTGGGAGCTGCAATGTGTGTTGGCATGACGACACAGTGGGTAGGCGTATTGAAACAGGATGCAGCGCACAGAATGCTGAACTGCAATCATTATTCAGTGAATACTTCTCCACCTGCCCCGGCAAAATTACTCCTGCTTTTGTATTAACTAACTGGTACTCAAACCTAAATTTAAGTGAGCTTACTACTGGACACACGCGCCAGTTTCTTTTAATCATTTGGTTTGACTTGATTCAGATATAAATTGTCAAATAACTGGTTTTCAGTGTTTCTGGTGTCTTAAAAATAATTGCCCATCATTTAGTATTTCCACCCCAAATCTATACTTTACTCCTTGGCTGGGAGTGCAGGCCAGTCCAGCCAGCAGGCATCAACATGGATGTCGTTGATGATAGCTCTTTGTCAGTCCTCTAAGTGACATACCTAAAAGGTTGAGCTGTTTTTTCTCTTCACCCTCCTCTCTGCTCTTCCCCCACTCTCTTTCTCTCACAGAGATTGTGGTAAAGAATCGTGTAACTTGCCCTCAAGCAGATGGCTGAATGGCAATGACAGTTCAAATTGTGATCTGGGCTCTGGCCTTCTGTCGTGGAGTCGATGGGCTAGTTCATGAAGGTCACAATTTCACGTGCAACCGTTTGTACTTATTTTAAATATGGACAAATCCTGTACTTTGTGATGAATATTGAGATGGTCATGTACATAGCATTACATATCACAATAGAATATTAAGTGCAAAAATACATAAAAGCAGTTTCTCAACAGGTGCTTCTATATGTCATGAAACCTTGTTTAAACTCCAAGTGCTCTTGTTGAATTCATTGTAGAGTAAACTTGCACAGTGACCTCCTTGTATCAGTGTCATGCTTCTGGATATATTTTAATGAAAGCGTTAATTTAATAATGGTAAAATAATAAACCTAAAGTATACCCACACTAGGATTACATTGAACCACCACCAACAGTTCCTTAATCCTTTGTAAAGTAACTTGATATTTTCTAATCTATAAATACATCAAAATCTTACATTTTCAGATATGGAATTTATAGTGATCATGAAATGACAATGGTAATGGTCTTAGGGGTGGGCTGGTACTCAACCCTTGCATGAAACTGAAATCTATCATAAATGGAAACTCCAGTTTCCCAAGTTAAAGGAATTATTGTGCTAAAGACAGGCTCGTACTGTAAGAACGGTAGAGTGGCAGGGTTTGAAGACACCTAGAGAGAAATGTTGAAGGCTGCTTTGAATTTAAATGTGTATTTGGAATTACTGTCGCAACGAGCTGCCCATATTGCTCCAGATATTGGTTTAGATCTTGATGTGTGTTTGAAGCATAAATAGCTGATGTATTCAGAGGCTGTACAATTGAGCAGACTTAGTACCTTGTTTGTTTGACAAGAATGAATGTTATTATCAGGACCTTTTTCAAAAATGAAACATTCACAAGGAACTAAGGAACAGTATGTAAATCACAGGAGACGGTTTTGGGAGGATCCCATGATCAGGAGGCCTAAACTTTCCTTGTGGGGTCGGGAAGAGCACTCCCTCTTCTCCCGACCCTGCAAGGAAAGTTTTTTTTTAAAGTAAAGAAACTTTTTAGCCCTCTCCTGGCCCTGGCTCCTCTTCCTGTTATCTTTACCTGGCAAAAAAGCCACAACGGCTTCTCTGCTCAGGTCACTGGTTAAAATTGAAGTCAGGGCCCGATAATGCCAACAGACCTCAATCTGCATATTTAAAGAAGGAGCCCGCTGGCTTCAGGCAGGCGTCCTTGCTGCCTGCTGCCTACTTAGAACAGGAGTTTCAATAGAAAACAGCGAGAACAACGCAAACTTGGGTGGGTCAGTCTTCGGGGCCGATTTTAATTGCTTGTCCTCTTGTGGCTTCCGTCAGGCAGGTAGAGATAAAATCGACCCTATTAACTCTCCAAGATGGTACTCCACAATGAAGGAAAGATCTTGCATTTATATAGCCCCTTTAATGACCTCAGGCCGCCCCAAGGCACTTTACAGCCAATGAAGTACTTTTGGAGTGTAGTCACTGTTGTAAAGTAGGAAACACAGCAGCCAATTTGCACACAGCAAGCTCTCACAAACAGCAATGTGATTATGACCAGATCATTTTTTTTTTAGTGATGTTGATTGAGGGATAAATATTGGCCAGGACACTGGGGATAACTCCCCCTGCTCTTCTTCGAAATAGTGTCATGGAATCTTTTACATCCACCTGAGAGCAGACGGTGCTTCGGTTTAACGTCTCATCCGAAAGACAGCACCTCCAACAGTGCAGCACTCCCTCAGTACTGCACTGGAGTGTCAGCCTAGGCTTTTTTTGTGCTCAAGCCTCTGCAGTGGGACTTGTTCTGAGGCAAGAGTGCTATCAACTGAGCCACGGCTGACACTGAAATGTAACTGACAATAATACCATCAGCACCTACTATTTAAAACAATCTGGCCTAGAAATTGGCCTGAGGCGCCCAAGCGGCGCAAAGTTCGCCTGGGCGCTGGAATTTGCGCCGCGATCGCTGCATTAGCGATCGCCGCAAATTCAGTTGAAGTGCCCCTAGAGGAAGACGGGGTGCGGCTCGAGGCGCTCCGCGTCCCTCTTAGGGCGCTGAAAGTGAATTTTGTAGTGCTATGTGCCACAGCGCCACACGCTGCGGCACAGCACGCTGCGGTACTGCAGGCCTTCCTCCCACTGTTAAGGGGGAGGGGCCTGCAACAGCGCGAGCCCCGATCGCGAGTGCCGGCAAAAGAGCCCGGCACCAAGGAGAAGTGCCGGGCTCTCAGGAAACAGCCGGCAATGCCGCGGGGGGGGGGGGACCAGGAGGCCGGGGACGGAGGTGCTGGCAGGCGGCCGCCAAAAAAGCGGCCGCCCTGCAGCTCCACCTTAACTTGTGCCTCTGCTGGTGCAGCAAGGCCCCGTGAACCGGGCGCAGGTAGCGAACGGCGCTACAGCGGCGTTCGCTACCAAATATCGCAATCGGGGCGCGAATGGGGCGCTGCGCACACTGATGACATCATCGGTGGCGGCGCAGCACAAAAGGCTAACGCCACCATTAGCGCCCCTGCTGAATATCGTGGGAGGCACAGCCAGTGGCGCTACAGCCACTGACTGCCTCTTTAGGCGCTAACAGGTGGCGCTACTCACCCAATTTTTCCCCCTCTATCTTAAACTCAACAGAATGTCAGAAATAAACCAAAAGGTTGTTAATCAATGCTCATTCTTTGCAATTCATTTTCATAAGGAGGAGGGATGTTGGCATTCACTTTCTAACTTACTGAAGCATTCAAGTCATCCATTAACCTACCCAACAAATGGACCTGGGCCTCATAGCCAACACAGGGAAATATTGCCGCATGATTAGGATTTTTTAGAGACCACAGATTAAATCGACTGTTGAGTTACTTTTTTTAGTTGTTATGGAACAATCACAACATATCCAAATTGGAGTATAAGTCCTGGCCTTTGACCAAACATTTTCTTCTAATTAATTCCTTCTTTTTGGAAATTACTTCAAATTTCACAGTTCTATCAAATTATTCCAGGCACTAATAGAATGCCTGTCATGTCAAACAGAATAGGCAAAGCAAAATCTTCCGACTTGAATGTCCACTAATTGTCTGATGGGTCTTTAAAACTTCCCTGGACTATAATTCAATGGTGTGACCTCAGCATTTCTCTGAAACCAACAAAAATCAACTCATGCCTATTTTTAAACTTAAACACTACATTCTGCTATCTCAAGTTATCAATGATAGTAAGATGTATACTGAGAGAATCTCTGTCTTGTGTGTTCCTTAGAGGTCAGCCTATTTTATATTAGTATATATAATAATAGCTGATTGTCTGTGGCATTGCTCATAGACAGTCTCAGGGTTGGAGCACAGTTCTGATGATTAGCTGCTAAGGTGGAACTGTGCTTAGCCCTAGCATGTCCCTTTAAGACCACTGCTTATGTGTTCCTGTGGGGAAGTAGTCTACATAGGCATGATAGGTGTTAAGTATTTTAGGAAGTTTCTCAAGATTGGGAGCTAATCTTCCTGATGGAGATAAGATTAGTTATGATGGTCATAAGAAACCAGCAGGAAATGGCTGGCTTTCTTTCACTTTGTTAACATTAAAAATAAAGAATTAAAAAACTAACAGCATTCAGGGTTGCCAATGACCCTTGACAAATCCACACAAACAACCTGGACTGCATACCTAGCCTACAGTGTATCAGTTTTAATTGTTCATTCTTATCTTAGAAAAATAATGAAACTCCTTAACCCTATTCAGTCTCACTTACATATGTGTTAAAATAGTTGAAATAGCACCGCACTATGGGAGTGAACATAGTTTTGGGCGATAACGGGCGACAGCAAATCAACAATCCGTTTTACACACCGCTGGGTTTTCTTTTCTATTGAAGTCAATGCAAAAGAAAATCTCTCATTTCATTTTCATATCCCTACACAAAAGTAGCAGTTGTCTGTTGTATTCTGTGAATTTCAATATCATTCTGATACTTTTCAGTGATAGCATATATAGGCCTGGGATTATTGGATTGTATGCTAGCATGCCATTTTATATTAAATTTACTGGAAAAAGAAGCTTCAGAGATCCAACAAAACAGTGTTTCTTTATACAGCCATTAAGACCCATTTATGCAGTGCTTTAGAACAGATTACATGGAAATAACTGAATGAATTAAAAAATTACAGCTTTTAGCATTCTCTAAAAATCTTCCTTTTACAAGCCTCAGTTGCTAAATTTATCTTTAAACTAAATATAATGCAGACCATTTAATTTTCCTCTAATACAGGCAACAATTTAGCACACTTTTGTTTATCATCTCCATTTTACTGCCAATGAATTGTTGAGATTCTACAATACCATCTGTAACTGTTAAGCTCCATTTTTTTTCCAGATAAAATTAATGTTTAATGGTCTCTCAATAGAAGAATTAAACAAGTTCAGTTAGCAAGGAACAAGCAAACATGTATTGGGTTCTGGCAACCTTGTGGCCACTTTCTGTTTTCACCTTTTGCTCTAAAGAGCTGTCATTTGCAGCATTCATTATAGAATTCTAACAGAAATCTCCAATTATAACACATAATCAAAAATCAAAATCCTTCCTTGTATTTATTAAGCTATAACTTGCCATGGTACCTTTAGCGCTGATAGACTCAGTGATGTTTCTGGAGCTATGCCAAGCGAGGATGTTTTACTGCAAATATAGTTTGCAGGGCTTATTGTGTTGTAGAATATTGAAGCACAGATGTCGTGGTATTGCCGAATGAATGATTGAATGCTCAATTTCATTCCACACCTCCCCCTCTTCCCAACTGAGTTCCTGATCCTAGCTGTATCGCCATATTGAAGAGCTTGGCCTATGCTGCTTCTCCCAGCTGAAAATGTAACTCACTGCTCAGATGTTGTTCCTCATTTGGCACAGAACAGTAAGGAGCAGTGTAAAACATGGCCATAGGCATGTTGTACTTTGGGCCTGACTAGCTTGCTCCACCACATGCATACTTGCAGCTCAATCCCTGACCTCGGAATGCCCAATTGGCATTTCTTAAAATACCGCAGGAGGCCACAGTTGGGATACAATATAAGTGTAAAATGGAACATGGTCTTCGGAGACTCTGTGAAGAATGAAAAGCTCCTATACCCTAAACAAAATGAGCAAAAAGGATTCTCCAGTATTTCTGCACGATATGCCTCCTTGAATGTTGATCAACCTGGAATTAGGAGTGCAACGAAACAGGACAGGACAGCACATACATAACCTCCTGAAGCAACTGAAGCATGCCCAGCAATATACTCTCATAAGCAGCAGGGAAGCCTGGTGGTGTTCCTTAAAAGGGTCACACTGCAGAAGCCTTTGTTACGTTTGTGTTACATGTTGCCAGTATACAACATTTCAGGAGTAGCACTAGAGGGCTTTTCAGAGCCTGCTGCTGGGGCTGCTTCAGATGGGTCTGCAGGTTATTTACGTGCTCTCTTGATCTTATCATGTGCCAATACTAATTTCAGATAGATAGGCATGCAAGACACTGGGGCACCTTTTTGCTACTTTGTGCCCAGGTATAGGACATCAGTAACTCACACAGAAACCAAATGGACCATGGCAAACAAAGAATGGAATTAAAGTGCCAGTAGAACCATTCTGACTTTTATAATGGCCCTTATTCTGTTTGCTGAAAGTATGCTGGAGGGTATCACAAGTTAAGTGGTGAGATAAGACCAAATTTAAACTAGGGTAAAGTATCCTTGTAGAATGTATAATTGTATGTGATTAAGGATGCTTACTATGTTTACTGGGTGTGTTGTAACTTATTTGAATAAGGGATGACAGTATGTGTGTTTTATTGTAAATATTTTTGGCCTTGGTTTGTACTTTATTTTGACTCCATTTACAGTTATTTGGGTCCTAATAAGGAGCACACAGGGAAACGTTCCACCATCCTCAGCGGTGGCCATGTTACATAATGTACTGCTGAAAAATATTAGGTTAAAGGCAGCACAATTATTTCATTGAGTAGCTGCTGATTGACCAAATTATATTTCATGATGATCCACAGCATGCAGCCTCATATATCTTGATGACCTAGAAAATGTCTGATTTTGCTGAAAAGTTAATTTATACAAGTATTCAGAATAACAGTGAGTCCATCCATGCAGAAAAATGTGTAGATTTCACCCTCCTCCAATACTGAAATGATTGATTTTATGTTCTCCATTGTTCTACGATCACAGTTTAACTTGAAACTAACTGTGTTCTGGATAACATTTACTATACCATTTACTATCTTATATACCTCTATAAAAGGTTTGCTGTCAGTTGATTCCTTTCAAGAATGAAGAGCCCAAGTTTCTCCAGTCTTCTCTCAGACTCAGTCCTCTGACACTTGTGTGGATAACTTCCGCAGGGTTCTCCTGCTCATCCACCATCGCTTCAGTGAAAGAGCCGTAGAAAAATGGTGTAAGCGATGTTTATGCCATTTTTCCAGGGTTTCTATGGCTCTTCCACCAACGTTTCAGCAGACAAATAGGAGAACCCTGTGCAAATTTACTTCCTAGGTATCTATCTCATGGCTCTTCTCTGCACCTCCTTCAGGGTTTATATATCTCCCTTGTGCATCAGTGACCAAAACTGGACACAGTACTGAAGTTACAACTTTCGCATGATATCCTCCAACCTGTCCTCTACTAATATAATATGGTTTAGCATCATATTTGCTTTATGGATCACTGTTTAAGTGATTGGACAGGCTCAGCACTGGGTCTGCTAATAGATCTTTTTCAATCCCAACTTTAGGTAATTCAGTACGTTCTATTTTGGGGGAGGCGGGAGTTTGTATTCTGTCTTTGATTATTGTCTTTCAACACATAAAGTGTTGTTTTAACTATAGAGTTCACTTTTCACCATTTTTTCTTCTAATATGCAATAATTTATACTTACCCCTATTGAATTTCATCTTCCACTGTTCTACCCGTTTATGGATAATAGCTAACCCATTTTATAGCATCTTGGCTGTCTCACCATGCTCAACTCCTCCGTAAGTTTAGTTTTTCTGTGAAGTTGACTTAATTGCATTGAGTCATTATTGTAACCAACAGCATTTTCATTAAAGATACTTATTACTGGAAAATTATAGGAACTGCTTAGGATCTACCTGAAAGTGATGAATAAGGAGTTTCTGTGGTAATGACAAGAATGTCACAAACAGAATTGTTCTCGATTGACTATGAATGGAGAGAAAAATCCAGCCAGGACATTTAGAAATTAGAAGATCTGTCAGATCTGTCTGCTTTATTTTTAAATATATGTCTAATTCTTTATATACATTTTTAACATTTCCAATTATATCATTTTAACATTTCTCCTGCCACCATCTGTGAAATATGGGGTTATTTCTAAGATGAGAACTCATCTTAGTAAACAATGAAAATACATTGAAAAATGTCTCTATTATACAATTTTATATGACTTTAGATAGACAGAGTAATGTGAATTAAAATTTACTTTTGTTAGCTGTAATAATAAAAGAGTTCTTTTATCTTTGGGTCAGAGGAGTAGCCAATATACAAAACTCTCCTGATTCAGCCACATCAGTAAAAGTTGTCTGTCCTTGATGGGTTTTTCCTTATTAATGTTGTGGCCTGTATTCAGAAATTAATTATAGGAATTCCTAAATAAAAAAGACCAAGCTCCATTTAGTTCACCTTCTACCTTCCTGCTAGTCATATAATAGTGCTAATGGAGTTGTTGACTAATCACAGCAATCAGTCTCTATCAATTAGTCTACAACACACCCAGAAATGACACAAGAAAACCCCCCATAGTGGAGAGCTATGGGAACCATAGGTCCAAAGTCACCTGTTCCTCCCAAACATGCTACGCTTACCACATGTCATGTCTCAAATTACTCATATACTGTATCCCAAAATGTTAATTTCCAAAAGAAATCGATCTAATTTGCGTTTAAATGAATCAATACTAACTGCTTCTACTGAGCCTGCTCCATAGATTGACCACTCGCTCACTGAAGTATTGCTTCTGCAGATTAATTTTGAATTTACCCCCTTCAATTGTAGGCTGTGTCCTCTGGTTCTAACACCTGACACGTGAAAGGCTTCTTTTGGCATAAAGATACTGCATTACTTGTCTCCTCAGCGGTGCTCCAGTTCAGAATTCAACTTTCAGTTCCATTTCCGTTTCTGTAATTAATTCTGACTCTGCAGTGGGCAGGAATATTGCCTCACCCATATACAGACATTGCAACCAGGAAGTCAACCATACACATGCCCGCTAAGAGTCTTGCAGTTTATCACGCCATATGAGAAATACATTCTGAAATAAATATTTAAAATCTTCTGGACTGATTCAAACTTTATTGTTTTCTAAGTGTTTGTGCTGTCAGTAGCTTGCTGTTTTTTTCCTGCTTCTGAGTAACTATCTTGTATATAAATGTGACTATTAGCTTTAACCTGGACACGGTGGTCTTAATGTAATACGTACTGTCTTTTAAAATATACAGGAGAACATAGTTGGCATCCAGCACATAATACTGTGGCAAACTATCCCTTTCAAATCATGCATAAGCAAACGATTTAGTTCATAGAAGATTTGGTCAGCTAATGATGAATGCCTTTTTGCTGTGAACACAAGCTAAAAGTTATTCATCTTCTTGTCATTATTAAATATGCCCAAAGGCTTGTTTGGGGATTTTATTTAGCCTTCCTATGCCAATTACCAAATAATTTCTGTACAAACTGAAACAATCTACCGCATTAATGTATTGAAGTAGACTCTCAAATTCCAGTTTGTATGAATTTCGTGAGTGGACCATAGCTTTATTTCAAATACGATTGTCCTTGGAAGCTGGAGTAACCCAGAGTAACCCAGCAGTAGGAGCAGTTGAGCAATAATCCATCAGAAGAGCATTTCCAGCTGCAGCATTTCAAGCAATTGTTTGTACATTGAGGGCAATAAATTGTAATCACCCGTGTCACTCCCTGTACAAGTCACCACTTGTTTTCTGGATCCTGCTGAATAAAGAATGACAGCCCATTTAGCTGTACCTCTGTTTATCAAGGTACTGGTTCCACTGGGGATTGAGACAGATTATGTCACATTGTCAAGAAGAGGTAAATCTGCTAAGGACCTGTCTCCACAGAGCAATTTATAATTTTCAGTTCTAAGTATCGGTCAACCACATCAATAGACAAATATCTACTCATTAAATTCATAATCCTATATGACCAGATAAATGTATATGACGCATCCTTTTTTGACTTTTAAAAAGAATCTTTATTTTATTCCCAGCCATGAAGCATTATGAAACCTGCATTACAAGTGCAGTTAAAGGGTGTCTATATTTTTTTAATGAATTGGCAAACTTAATGTTGTATGTTATGACCTAAGGCAGTGCAATACAAGTTGTACAACTGGTTTCAGAGAGTTAGGAGTTAGTTCAATTATTGTCTGTTTATTTTTTTCAGCTTCTATCAGTAACCCTAACCAGTACAGGCTATTGAAAATTATGGTTTTAAGTGCATCTTTGCATAAAGTTTTTAAATCACCTTTAATTTTTTTCAAGGCAAAATGTTTCTATTGTTAATGGTGTAATGCTGACATTTAAAAAATTCAAGTTAGCTGATCTTAGCCAAGATGGTGATCAGTGCTATAATAACTTTCAGTACTCTTGGGTTAAGGAATGGAAGGTCAGACACGGTAGCTGCTTCTGATCACTATCCAGTATAAGTTAGTGAGTGTGTGTTCATATGTGTGAACACGTGAATGCCAGGTAAGGATAAGGTGAAATTCACTGTGATATTACCAGGATAGAATAGCCTACTGACAATCAATGTGAAGGTTTACAAATGAATAATGGCTATTTGACTGTGGTCTGAAAGATGATTGCTTCTTGTGGAACCATACTCATCAGGGAGTCAATGCCCTCAGGAGAGGAGGAATGGGAGAAAATTGACAGAAAAGTTGGAAATAAAATGAAGAAAAAAACATTTGTTTTAAGTTTTAAAGTTAGAAGTTTACTAGGTGGGTAGCATAGTGGCTCAGCGCATTGAAACATTACAGAAGAGCACCATGCAATGGTGCAACACAAGATTGATTTCCAACCCCATTCCATTGAGTCCCAGATTTCAGACACTACTTTGACCAAGAGAAGTTTGGAGGGACCAGTACTCCCCTCAGCATCTTCTACTGACCAACGCATGAGTGAGTGAAATAAAGAATAGATTTGCCTTTCTAATCTAGGCTTTATTAACTTAAAAATCCTGTAGCACATCTTCAACACCCAGTCCCAACTAAAGGCTGGAAAGAACTGAATTTAAGATGGCCACCACAAATCACATGACATCAACTACCAATGAGATTACAGCATATATCCCAAGGCAGGAAACAAACAATCAATCACAATACTTCTTACTAAACAAAGAATAATCACCACAGTGAGACATTAGCAACAGCATGCTCACCCATTCTCACTCATCTACAGGTCATATGTGTTTCAGGGAGAGCAGAAGGGAAAAAACTGGGGGGGAAAGAAGTTCAACAGGTGGAGTTAATGTATTAGGGTCGCTTTCCTGTAAGAAAATCTTAATAGTTTCTGTCTTGATTTGGGACATATTGCCATCAGACCACATAACCTCAGTCCTGTTCTCTTTCTTTATATTAACTGTATCCTGTAACTTTTCAATTGTAGCTGATCTCACTAGCAGTTTGATTATTCCTTTGATATAAACAGATCCTGTAACAAGCCTTGAGAATTCTAAGACACAGGACTGGGTGTGTAGACAACATGGTACCAGGAAACTCTTTTTTATCCGGCACCGACGGGACCGGCGTGGTGCCGGTTTATCAAAAAGTCCGGATTAGCAACAGGTGCAGGAACTATCAATCTCCGATTTAAAATTAACAATTGATCTAGCATCAATTGCTGTTTGCGGAAGAGAGTTCCAAAGTTCTACCACCCTTTGTGTGTAGAAGTGTTTCCTAATTTCACTCCTGAAAGGTCTGGCTCTAATTTTTAGACTATGCCCCCTAGTCCTAGACTCCTCAACCATTGGAACTAGTTTCTCGCAATCTACCCTCTCTGTTCCCCTTAATATCTTGAAAACTTTGATCAGATCACCCCTTAACCTTCTAAATTCTAGGGAATACAACCCTAATTTGTGTAATCTCTCCTCGTAATGTAACCCTTGAAGTCCGGGTATCATTCTGGTAAACCTACACTGCACTCCCTCCAAGGCTAATACATCCTTCATAAGATGTGGTGCCCAGAACTGCTCACAGTGCTCCAGGTGTGGTCTAACCAGGGTTTTGTATAGCTAATGTGTGAATAGTTAACGTGTGAATTCTCCAGTAAACGTGCAAGGTTTTGCCAAAAGTGCTGTTGTTAAGTGTATGTTTAATTATTGTCAATAATAGTCATCAACTCCAATTCTGGCCTCTTGTGCATCCTTGATTTTAATCACTCCACCATTGGTGGCCGCGCCTTCAGCTGCCAAGGCCCTAAGCTCTGAAATTCCCTCCATAAACCTTTCTGCCTCTCTACCTCTCTCTCTCCTTTAAGACACTGCTTAAAACCTACATCTTTGATCATCTGCCCTAATATCTCCTTATGTGGCTTGGTGTCAAATTTTGTTTGGTAACACTCCTGTGAAGCGCCTTGGGATTTTTACTACCTTAAAGGCTATATATAAATACAAGTTGTTGTTAATAAATCTGTGAATATCTACCTGTAATGCTGTGAACCCTATTATTTTGAGTAGTAACTTATAAGGAAGAACACCCATGCTCCAACAAAGGCACCACATGTATCTGATGGGAGGAAACTCAGCGAGGGGGAAATTATATCCAGTCTTAACCTGTTGACAACAGAACTGGTGCCAAAGGGAGAAAACTCTGCACTTTTACTGCCAACCAACCAGCCTCCTTCCCTAAGTTCCAGTTAAAGGCCCCCTAGTGCTGCCAAAACCTGATTATTGCTGCTACTGCCCCATGGAAAACAAGTTACTGCTGTCAGTAGCACCAACCCAATTTATTACCAGTTGTAAAATCTAGCACTTGATATGTGTTGTACTTGGTCTCTTCAACCAGTGGTGGAGCTAGGTTTGTCTTACTGGGAGGGTCACTCTCAAGCTTTGGCCGACTTGGCAAGAAGAGGACCAAGCTGGGAAAGAGGAAATGCCAACATACCTAGTTCAAAGACTGAGCCGGGGACTGCACAAACTTGCAGGCTGAACCTGGAGGCCAGCGGTGGGTAAACAAGTTTCCTGGACACTCCTCCAAAGACGTGTTGGGTGGGGAGGTGGCAGGTAGGGTGATCATGAAACCCCATTACTCTGCCACTGTCTTGAACCAAAGTTTGTAAATTTAAGATGTGAAATGCTTTATCTTTTTATACTCTGCGTTCTTTCTCCTTTGACAGTTGCTTATTCTTATCCACTGTATTTCTCTGAGATGTGTCTGGAGGAAGTGTGATTCACTTTTAAGATGTATAGATAAATTTGGGAAAGGAACTGAATGAATGGATTATGACTTCTTGCACTACTTTTTTATGCAATGGTATGTAATGCCTTTCTTCATTGATCACTACAGAATTTACTGATGCCATGATGCCTCCAAGAGGACTATAGGATGGTTTAGGAATGGCTGACCATAGGTGTGCTTCTGCACACTGGGTCCAGTGCTGTCAGTTTGTCCTCACTAAGGTGACCCACTACTCGGCTACAAAGCACCCCATCTTGTGGTTGAATTAAGAATGGGTATACCTGGCACAATGTGGGAAGCCAAGTTCTGAATGTCAGTTGAAGCTGGCATTTGAACTTGGAGCCTCCATGTGAAAATTCAAAACTACAAACTGCAAGGTTACATCTTCTGAATTACTTTATCGTCAACATTGCACACTCCATACTCAACAGACAGGACATGCATCTGCTGCAGAACCAGATAAGTTGTGTCGGTTTTTCATCTGTGCAATTGTCCTACTTGCTGATGATGTGATTCACCTGATGCCCATTATCCTACCAAAAACTCAACATTAATTATAGGATTGGAAAAGCTTTCTTTATATTTTGATTGTTTGTCCCATTATATTTGCAGTTAATATGTGACTATTTTAAATGCAATTTAAAATTCTCTCCTCCACACATTTTAAACTCTTGTAAGTTGTGGACATTTATTAGTGTTTTGTACAGCAGAATTTGTCTTTTAAATACTGCCTGCCCTTTATGGTTAAATGGGTCGCAGCCTTTCAGACATCAGGAAGAGGCCAAATCATCAAAAACTGTTTTAGAAATTAGATCATCCCAATTAATAAAAACGTTTTTCAAAATCTTATCTGGTATCTTTCATAGTGAAAATAAAAAACTAACAAGATAATTGAGCTGAATTGTTATTACTCATGAGATACTGACATTCTCATTATGTCTATTATGTCACCCAGTTCAATATATAACTAAAAAAATATATACTTACCACTAACTATTCTCTGCCATTTCTGATGACCTTCTCACAATATTGTAATATTTAAAGCTGCATTTTCCCTTGTCGTAATGATGTTTGGTAATGTGGCTATTTCAGATTCAGCTTGAACTTGTATGCTAAAGTTATTGTGACAGTCATACCATAAAGTTACTTATTTATGCTGGTTTGATCTGACATCCTCATCCCACCATCTTCCCCATCACTCAGTCTATGTTGCAGCTCTGCTGATATTCTTGTCCATTTCCAAAGTTCAACTCCAATAAATAGGACTTTGAATTTACCAACATATCAGCTCAATGTTTAATTTCCATTTTTTTATGAAAATGGCAGAGACATTTTCAAGAATTTCATGTGTATTTCGTCAAAGATGGCTGTAGTTTTTCTGTAAAGCATTTATTCAGCTTTTTTAATTAGTGTGGATCACTAGAACAACTCTATTTTGAACTATGCCTGATTATTGAGAAATATACAGCCTTGAAAGCTGTTGTGGATTTTATCCTGAATAGAGTTGATGGAATAGTAGCCTAGTACAGTACAGGTACATGTGAAACTACTCAAACAAAAAGGACATTGATGGGTACTGGAAGAGGTGACAAGACCAGGTGATGCATTGTCTGTCACTATCTAAGGTTTACTAGACTAATACCTGGAATGGATGGGTTGTCTTATGAGGAAAGGTTGGACAGGCTAGACTTGTATCCACTGGAGTTTAGAAGAATAAGAGGTGACTTGATTGAAACATATAAGATCCTGAGGGGTCTGGACAGGGTGGATGTGGAGGGAATGTTTCCTCTTGTGGGAGAATCTAGAACTAGGGGTCACTGTTTAAAAATAAGGGGTCGCCCATTTAAGACAGAGATGAGGAGAAATGTTTTCTCACAGAGGGTCGTGAGTCTTTGGAACTCTCTTCCTCAGAGGGCGGTGGAAGCAGAGTCTTTGAATATTTTTAAGGCAGAGGTAGATAGATTCTTGGTAAGCAAGGGGGTGAAAAGATATCGGGGGTAGGCGGGAATGTGGAGTAATCGGATCAGCCATGATCTTATTGAATAGCGGAGCAGATTCGAAGGGCCGAGTGGCCTACTCCTGCTCCTAATTCGTATGTTTGTATGCACCTCGACCTCAGGACATTCAGCTCAGTAAAAATGAATGTAGGTCAGCTCTCACTGATGGGTATTACTATATGGCATAAATAATCTAAGACAAACAGTCTGAGCCTATTAGTTAATTGATTTCATCATTGATAATATATCAGCAAATGGTGACATTTTCATTGCTTTTAAATGCAATCATGCCATTGCATTTTCCTCATTGTGCAGACTTTAAACTGTGATAATTGCAGTGGTCAACAAGAAATAGACAATTAGACATTTATTTGATGAATTGAAAGAAGTAATTTTTTTGTTTCATAGTAATATACTGAGGCTAATGGGTCCTTTCAGGGAAGAATGGTTGAAATATTAAGATGTCATTGCTCTAGCCCCACACCACATATATTTCACCGTAGTTTGAAAGCTAGTCTTTAAAGATGCATCACAGTGTGATTTCCAAAACATTTTCTGTGTGATAACCTAAGACCTTTTTTGGGCTGCACCTGCATCTGACTGCAGTAATATACATAGGATTACACAGGATATACAGCACAGAAACAGGCCATTCGGCCCAACCAGTCCATGCTGGCGTTTATGCTCCACCTGAGCCTCCTCCCGTCTTTCCTCATCTAAGTCTATCAGCATAACTCTCTATTCCCTTTTCCCTCATATGCTTGTCTAGCCTCCTCTTAAATGCATCTATACTATTTGCTTCAACCACTTCCTGTGGTAGCAAGTTCCACATTCTCACCACTCTTTGGGTAAAGAAGTTTCTTCTGAATTCCCTATTGAATTTCTTGGTGACTATCTTATATTGATGGCCTCTAGTTATGCCCTTTTCCACAAGTGGAAACATTCTCTCTGTATCCACTCTATCAAATTTTTTCATAATTTTAAAGCCCTCTATTAGGTCACCCCTCAGCCTTCTTTTTTCAAGAGAAAAGAGACCCAGCCTGTTCATCCTTTCCTGATATGTATACCCTCGCATTTCTGGTATAATCCTTGTAAATCTTCTCTACACCCTCTCCGGTGCCTCTATATCCTTTTTATAATATGGCGACCAGAACTGTAGTCTGTGTGGTCTAACCAAGGTTCGATGCAGATTTAGCATAACGTCCCTACTTTTCAATTCTATACCTCTAGAAATAAACCCTAGTGCTTGGTTTGCTTTTTTCTGGCCTTGCTAGCCTGTGTCGCAACATTTAGTGATCTGTGTATTTGTACTCCGAGATCCCTTTGTTCCTCTACCCCACCTAAACTCGCACCCTCCAAGTGATAAGTGACCTCCCTATTCTTCCTACCAAAATGTAATACCTCACATTTATCTGTGTTGAACTTCATTTGCCAATTATATGCCCATTCTGCAAGTTTATTAATGTCCTCCTGTAATTTGTTGCAGTCCTCCTCAGTATTGACTATGCCCCCTCAATTTGGTGTCATCTGCAAATTTAGAAATTGTGTTTTTGATTCCTAAATCTAAATTGTTAATGTAAATTGTGAACAGCAGTGGTCCCAGCACTGATCCTTGTGGAACACCACTACCCACCTTCTGCCACTGTGAATAGCTACCCTTTACTCCTACTCTCTGCTTTCTGTCCTGAAGCCAGCCAGCAATCCATTCTGCTACTTGTCCCCTGACTCCGCATTCTGACATTGTTTATCAGGGGTACCTTATCAAAGGCCTTTTGAATATCCAGATAAATTACATCTATAGCATTACCATTGTCGACTCTCTCTGTTACCTTTTCAAAAAATTCAATATGGTTGGTCAAGCAAGACTTTTCCTTTTGAAATCCATGCTGACTATTGATTATTATATTTTCGGTTTCTAGATGTTCTTCTATTTTCTCCTTTAGTAGAGATTCCATTATTTTTCCTACCCCCAATGTTAGGCTGACTGGTCTATAATTCCTGGAAATGTTCTATCTCCCTTCTTAAATATCGGTATTATGTTAGCTATCCACTAGTCCTCTGGCACTACACCTTTTTCTAACGAATTATTAAATATGTGTAGTAATGCCTCTGCTATCTCTTCCCTAGATTCTTTTAAAATGTGTGGATGCAATCCATCCAGACCAGGGGTTTTATCCTCTTTGAGTTTGATTAGTTTATATAATATATCCCCTTTTTTTATTTTATGCACTTATCTCATTACTAATCTCATCATCCAATGTCATGTCCACCTGTTCTACCTCCCTGGTAAATACTGAAGCAAAATAATTATTTAATATTTCTGCCATCTCTCCATCATTACCTGTGGTATTATCCTGTCTATCCCTTAATGGCCCTATTCCCATCCCAACCTTCCTTTCTTTATTGATGTGCCTGTAAAATATTTTACAGTCAGATAGTTAATTACACATTTCCTCCCACCAACAAGAGTCATTCATTTCTTGTGGTTATTATGTGTAAGAAAATAAAGGGATCTATGGCATTCAGCCTTCTTGAATCAAATGTTCCATCAAGTTTTCCGATGTAAAAACATCAAACTGATTTCCTGCAAAAGTTGTTCATTAAAACACACAAAATGTCATTAATGAAAAGAATGAATGTGCTGATGAAAATTTTAACCTGTTTATTTTTTGGAAGTTTTATTTTTACAGACGAATTAGTGAGGTCCAGCTTACACTGAGACCCTGCATCAATAAACTAGCACAGCACCACATACCTTTAAGAATAGAACAAATAAATACACATTAAAGGTTTGTGGCACCACAATCACTAGATACATCAATAAATCAGAACATCTGTTGAGTTCAGAAAAAGTGCTAAGAAAGATTTTGTGAAATAATTGTGAACTTTTCGTGTATGGTGCAAGCACAAATGTTAACCATTTGTGATCTCCTTTAGCTTTTCAGTACAAAAACAGGAAATGGAGCAAATTTGTAACTTGATCATTTATTCAATAGCAGCAGTGTACTGTATTAATTCAGATTTATAATGCACAGCATTTGAATTTTGCATGACTTTGTCTCATAACTTTCAGAAAATAAAAGCTATGAAGATTCAGGCCGCGATTTTGTCATTGGATGCGGGTTGGGTGCAGGTCAGGTGGTTTCCGGGTTCCAGTCCCGCCCCCAACTGCATCCGGCCCACGGACGTGATTTTACGTTGATTGACCTTGTTAAGCCCGCCCTGCGGGCTTGCCGGCCAATTAAGAAGCCGGTCAGGTGACGTCATTTGATGACGCGTCATCTGCCGGTTTTCTTAAAGGGACCACGCACACATTTTTTTGACAGCTCATTTCTCAATGTTTGGCAGCATTGAGGTGCTGCAAACACTGACAATCACTGTACAAAGGTGAGCTCTTGCACCCAGGCTCTCTAATGACTCCCTCCATCAGCTAGAACAGATGGCAGCTGCAGGTGAGATTACAGAAGCGATCTGTCACTGGTGAGAGAGGTTCTCCCAATGAGGTGGGACTAGACATCGATTACAAAACTTGTTACCTCAAGAAATGTGTAAATGCATTAAAAATGATTTTCCCAACATTTTCTTACCTCTGAAACACACCAGTGCACCATTGGATCCTTCACACCAATTCTGCAGCTGTCATCAATGCAGTAACATTACAGCAGACTCACAACACGCCACACTTAACTGGCGTGGTGTTCGGACGTCAGGAACCCCGAGGCAGAAGCGGCAAAATTGAAAAAGAGCTTGTTAACAACTATCAAGTACCTGTTAGTAGGCAGGTAAGTGGCTTTAATCCTCTTCCCACCGCTAGGTGTCGGGTCCATGCGCAGATCGGGGACCCGACACTTGGGAAAATTGTTTGGAGGCGGGTTGATGGAGGGATCGGAACCCGCCGTCAATCAAAATTATTTTAACCCTTGACCCGCCTCCAAACCCACCAGCTCAGTGCCGATAAAATCGCAGCCTCAATATTTGGACGTTATTTTGAATTTGGGTAATTTTGAAATTGTAGAGCTGAGGAGGTCACATTGGTGAATCCTGCAAACTGCAAGATTAGCAACAAACACATAGAATCATGCTCAAAATTCAATTGCAAATACATTAGAATATTCAATGAAATTGAAGCTAGGTATTAGAGCTCATGAGTCTATTTTTAGCAGTATCTCCAAGTACTCTCTTTTTAAACTGTTCCACATAATGGGAAGAATAACAGTAAGGCAGAAAACCTTACGGCCTATTATTGAATTTCTGCCCCAACCAAGACTTTTATCCCTTGCTCCAGCAAGGAAGGCTGCTCGCCACTCCTACACCACTCTAGTGCATGTAAATGACGGTGCGGAGGCAGGGCCCAGTAATGGGCCTGCTTTCCCAAACTTCCACTACTACTGCATCAGTGATGCCAGGACAAGTGTCCCTAGAGTAGCAGAGAAAAGTCCACTGATGCTCCTTTTGGAGGGAGAGGACCCCACAATCTTACCTTTCTTCAGCCTTGGTTCAGTCAATCAATGTGCTGCTCTTTGGGGCTCTTTTGCCTCTTTAAGTGGCCTTCACTCCTCTGGTGTTCCAGCGGATGTCCTGCGGCAGCCCCACCTGCATTTCCCTCTTCGGCAGTGGCAGGCTTCCTCTTGATACAAGGATGTCACCAGGAGCCTGCCTTGTACAGATAAACAGCTCCATCCCAGGAAACTGAGTCAGGGTCATGCTGGGTTAGGAGTGGCAAATGGAAGTCCCATCCTGATCCTCCCTGCAAAAGGAGGGAAATCCAGCCTGAGATGTTTTTCAGCCTCGTGCTTTGGAGGTGATGGTATTTGATGAACTTTGGTTCAAATAGGTAATCTTCTTTCTCTTGTGTTGGAGCATAAAATTCCACTTCATTCGGAATGGACACTGGGATCTGGATGTGCAGTGTAAACAAAACAGGCACTTAGGTAGGTCTGGGAAGGATATCTGTTCTTGGGAGGGGCAGAGGGTGGACGGGGGTGGGGAACCAGTGCAGCAGTGGCACAAGTTGATTTTATGGAGCCTGGAGGAACACTCCCGCTCTTGCTCCTACCCGGCCCATAAAACATTTTTTTAAACTTACCTGCTGGGCTCCTCGTAAGCTGGACCACCTCTTGATACTGTGCAAAGTGTGCACAGCGCCACTTCGCCCAGTACTGTCTTAAAATGCTGATCCAGGTTCAATGCACATCATAGGACCCAATCTGCATATGAAAAGAGCCTACCACCTGACTCAGGTGGGTGCTCCAGCTACCCACCATTGGACCCTGTGGAAGATAGGGATGGCTACACGGTTGGCAGAAACAGGGTGGTAAGTCATTCCCCATCATTTTCGGAGTACTACTACCCCATTCCCACAGGGCTGATGGCCTCCACATCTTCCCCATAGCGTCAAAACCACATGGTACAGTGACCCGCTCATATCTCTGTTGTGATTATTCTCCCCTTTCAGTTTTTGGTTGGCTGAAAAGTCAATCCCTAAAACTGGCTTTCAGATGATGAAAACTAAGGCCGCGATTTTATCGGCACTGAGAGGGTGGGTTTGGAGGCGTGTTAAAGGTTAAAATCGTTTTGCTTGATGGCGGGTTCCGATCCCACCGTCAACCTGCCTCCAAACAATTTTCCCAAGTGTCAGGTCCCTGATCTGCGCATGGACCCAACACCTAGTGGTGGGAAGAGGATTAAAGCCAATTACCTGCCTGTTAACAGGTAGTTAATATTAGTTGACAGGCTATTTTTCAATTTTGCCGCTTCTGTCTCGGGATTCCCAACATTCGGACACCACGCCAGGTAAGTGTGGCGTGTTGTGAGTCTGCTGTAATGTTTCTGGATTGATGACAGCTGCAGAAGTGGTGTGAAGGATCCAATGGTGCACTGGTGAGTCTCAGAGGTAAGAAAATATTGGAAAATTCATTTTTAATGCATTTACACATTTCTTGAGGTAACAAGTTTTGAAATCCATATCCAGTGTCACCTCATTGGGAGAACCTCTCTCACCAGTGACAGATCGCTTCTGTCACCTCACCTGCAGCTACCATCTATTCCAGCCTATGGAGGGAGTCATTGGAGAGCCTGGGTGCAAGAGCTCACCTTCGTGCAGTGATTGTCAGTGTTTGTAGCACCTCAGTGCTGTCAAACACTGAGAAATCAGCTGTCAAAAAAATTGTGCGTGGTCCCTTTAAGAAAACCAGCAGATGATGCATCATCAAATGACATCATCTGACCGGCTTCCTCTTAATTGGCCAGCAAGCTTGCAGGGCAGGCTTAACAAGGTCATTCAACGTAAAATCACGTCTGTGGGCCGGATGCAGTTGGGGCAGGACTGGAAGCCGGAAACCACCTGACCCGCACCCAACCCGCCTCCAATGAAAAAATCGAGGCCTAAGTATTTCCTTGAAGGTTGTTCCCACTTTCAAAATGTACAGTTGGGGAGAGATTTTAAAGTTAGAAAAAGAACCAGATTGATGAATTAGATCGGAAATAAATAGAAGGTAAAAATGAAAATAGAATCAAGAAAATAGAATCAAGAATGGAAAAAGAGAGAAAAAGACAGTGTTCTGATGAAGGGTCTTCAACCTGAAACGTTCACTCTGTTTCTCTCTCCACGGATGCTGCCCTGGCCTGCTGAGTTTTTCCAGCGTTTTCTGTTGTTATTTCGGATTTCCAGCATCTGCAGTATTTTGCTATCGCATGGAAAAAGAGAGATTGGGAGCAGATTTCATGTTCAAAAATGTTATTTTTCATCAAAATTTATTTAAGTGCTTATTTGAGTAGTCTAGGGTTAATATTACAGCGATCAAGCTACTCCTGAAGTTTGAGTAACTTTATTACTGTACCATTACTGTTTGTTCCAGTGTCACAGTGCAGGAGCTGAAAACTTATAAAACTGGTTGGCCCAGATAGATAAAAAATTTCATTCAGCAGTCTAAAGATTGCGTTTTTTTACTATTTATTGGGAAAGATTTTCATCTAAATAGCCCCTTGTTATATCTCTGAATGCTTCATATACAATGAACTACAGTGTAGGCAAACATGGCAGCCATTTTGCACACAGCCAAATCACATCAAGAGCAATGAGGTGAATGACCAGTAAAATATGTTTCTTGTGATGTTGATTGAAGGAGCATGTTGGACAGATACTTCCCTGATCTTCTTCATATATTAAAATCCATCTAAATATGGAAATGGGATCTTGGTTTAACATCTCATGCAAAGAACATCATTTCTGACAATGCAGTGATCCCTGAGTACTGCACTGATGTGTTAATTTTGATTAAGTTCTAAAGTCCTGGGGGGAGATCTTGACTTTGTGCAATAGTGTAAAATAAGCAAATCAGCAGTCCGTTTTATATATCTCTCGATTTTTATTTCCATTACTAAACACTATCGCTCAAAGTCAAGATCTACCCCCTGGAATGAAGCTTAAACGCCCAATTTCCTGCCTTAGAGCAAGAGTGCTACCCCAACTGAGCCAAAAGAAAACTAACCATATTAAATGGTTTTGTATTTTTTCCAGCCAATCTCAATAAGCTATTGTAACTTATTTTGTACGATGAACATTTTGTTTAAGCCAGTAACAATTCCTGGTACAGGTTATATTCACAGTGCTGGAGTTTACCTGGATTTTCTGTGATTTTTACTGGGTCGGGGGTTGTCTTGTTCTGTTCCCTTCCTCTTTTTGATCTTGTGCTTTGAACTAGAATATCCACATTGCTGCCATTCTGTGGAGACATTTGATTGATGTAAATAGTTAGGCCACGATTTCGCCTACCTTCAAGACGGGATAGGTCGGCGGTGGGGGTCGACCCCGCTGCTGCATGGATCCCGTCAATAAAGATGATCTTGCCCTAATGGGCCTTGTTAGGCCCACCCTGCGCATTTCCCGGCCCAATTAAAAGGTGTGGGTCTGGTAACATCACCGGATGACGCGATTATTGCTGATTTATTTAAAGGGGCCATGGCCCCATTTAGTCTCAGTTGCAATTTCATGCCATTCAGTGCTGTGAGTGTTTGCATCTCTGAACTATGAGCTTCCAGCGCCAAAGAGCAGCAGCTCGCTTCTCAGATGAGTCCCTCCATCATCTTGTGGTGGGAGTGAGAGCACATAGGGAGGTTCGCTTCCCTACGGATGGCAGGAAGAGGACTCCCCAGAAGACGAAGGCCGCGTGACTGCAGATAGTGCAGGAGGTTACGGGGCTGTCAGTGGTGGTTCACACCTGGGTGCAGTGCCGGAAGAGGTTCAATGATCTAGTAAGATCAGGAAAACTGAGTATAAAGCCACAATTACCTTGATGCTGCTGTGCCTGTCATCACATCCCCACCACTCTACATTTCCACTCCTACACAACGTTACTCATCCCAACATCCCTTGTGCCTTCATCTGTCCCTCTATCTCTGTCTACATTATCAGGTCACCATCTTACTATGCAGCCCTCACACTCAGCTTCATCATAATGCAATGACAGCAACTAACAACACAAAAGGAGGCAAGTTGGTATTGGCAACCCATTCCATCAAAGTCTCCCTGTAAAGCTCTATGCCATTCTATTCCTTACACTCATTGCATCACTCTCACTCAACCTTCTCTTCTTTCCCTCCTTGCAGGAAAAGAGTGCCCACAATAAGAGGGAGAGGGAGAGAATGGGAGGAGGCCCTCAACAAATCATGTCATATCTGGCGAGTGCAGAGGAGGCAGCACTGGAGAGTGGTGGACATTCCGGAAGTGGGGGACGGAGAGAGGGGCTCATTTGAAGAAGCTGGTGACAGAATGAATTTATATACAATTGCATGCCTTTCATCAGTCACTCATATGGGTGTGATGTACAGACAAAATGAATGCTCATCATGTGGATAATGGTATCTGTCTGCAGTAGACATCCTGTATATCTAACTGATGTCTTCACTCTCCCACAGGTCCATGAAGAGCTCTCTCCCCCCCCCCCCCCCCCCCGTCCAGGAGGAACAGCAAGAAGTCTCCTCAGAGGAGCCTCCTGCCTCTGAGGGCGCAGCATCGCCCCAGACACGCAACCCAGCACCAGCACAGAGCTGCACACCTCGGTGGGTCTGTCGTGAGATAGAGTAGTGTTGTCACTTGGTGTCTCACAGATCACAACTGAGCAGCAGCAGATGGTGGAGATGTTGAGAGCAGTGGAGACTCCTCGTCGGAGGGTGCAGGAGTCTCCTAGCTCTGCTCAGTTGCATGCAGACGCTGAGCCTCGGGGGCCATCCAGGAAGAGGGCGACCCTGGAGCTGCAGGAACAAGTGCAGGGGGCTCTGACTGGTTTTGCAACCGCGGTGACTGCAAGTGTGCAGAGAATGGAGGAGTCCATCTCCAGCATGAGCAACACCGTGGTGCACTCACTGGCAACTATAGCTTCCGCCATGGATAGGATGGCCACCTGCATGGAGGAGACACGGTGCCAGTCGCATGAGAACATGGTTTCTCTTCAAAATAGATGCTTCTTCTATGGAGGAGAAATGAGCATCTATGGAGGAGAGAAACCAGAGGCTCATAGACGTCCTTTGTAGGAGGGATGTCAGCATAGAGGTGGGCCTTCATGGCCCCACTGAAGAGCAGCAGGGTGCTCTCCAGCTACTTGCTAGCAGGGAAGTGCGGGTGGCCCATGAGGGGGATGATGGTGGGAGGGGACATGGAAGTGGAGGTTCCTCTCCAAGTGCTCTGACTTCCACCCCCTTGCCAACCCCTCGGTCAGAGCCCCAGATGCCGCTCTGGACAGTGATGGCCGAGTCTGCGCAAGCACAGACTTTGGCTGGCCGTCACTGGCTCCAAAACCCAGAGGACAACCGCCAAAGGCGTCTAAGCAGGTGCAGCATGGAGATGAAGAGGCTGCCTGTACCTCTGCTGAAGCCACAGGGTTAGCACGATGTAGAAGCACCCGAAAAAGAAAGATCCCACACAAATAGTCACAAGGGTAGTCACTCGGGTGTCTTTCTCATTATCAATGTAATGTTTCTATAACTTACAAGGAGGCAGGTTTAGAGTAGGATACCGCCCCGCTGTCAATCCTTTTCATTTTGACAGCGGACCCGCCTCGAAACCCGCATTCTGAGCACCGGCAAAATTCAGCCGCTGAGTTTCAGCAAAGTTGGGGAGCATTGTGAAATTCACCAATGCCTTCGATGTAAAATGCATGTTGTTCACTGATGAATTTCACAGGAATTCAAAGAACTGCAGGTACTCTGCACAGCAAACACGGCCAGTGAAAATATACCATATAATGAGGATATTTTAATATTTGTATTATATACAGGGAATTATTAAAATGTGTTCATCCATACTATAAGCCACCTAAAATGGTATATCTTCGGCCCCATACCACTATCGGTGTTACTGCTTTTTCACATATGTCATACCATGTTTACTATGCTCGGGACCAACTGCACAATCGTAAGATGCGAAAAACAGATTTAACAATATATAAAATATAGTGCTGGCAGTGAGTCAGTGAGCCTATAATACCTGCTTGAGGTTCTGATGTTCATTAACTACTTGACCAAGTTATGGTGCTTAAGAATGGTTTTATTCAGTTATAACTGCATAACTCACTGCCAGTATATATACAATGGGATTTTGGTGTAAAATCGCAGTTCTCATTAAGTAGTCGATTTTGATTTTATTGTCTTTCAAGCAAACTGGAATTCCCAGATCTATGATCTTTAAATTTAAAAACATGTAAAATCAATGTATGATCCCAATGAAGAAAATACTGTTTCCATGCTGAAATGGAAAAACCCTGTAGGAATTAAATTTACTTGATTAATCTATTTTTGAAAAAAAGTTTCAGATGAAATGATGTTACATAACACAACGGTTCTATAATCCACCCTGAGTGTACCAGGGGGTTATTCTGTACATTATTAGGCTCTATAAAGCATTCCTAAGGCACGATGTCGACCTTACACTATGCCAGTCACAGATTAAGAATCAGTTTTCTGATTACTAAGTGACTGTGTGGGGGGAGTCAGTTTGACAGGAAATAATAGAAATGTTGGTCCTGTCGCTGAAGATTAGCAGCAGCATTGTACAGTGTCTCGATTCCCGAGGCGGTGTGGCTGATGAACTGGGATTGACTGCACGGGAATGATCGATTTCGTACGGTGGAAACCAGTGACGGGGAGATGGGCAGCGCCGTTGCCAGGATCATTGTAGATCGCAGTCGGAAGTAGTTGACTTTCAATAACTCGAGGACCAGTGGGCCGGTTCGGCGTCGACTCCTGTGTGTCTCTCGGAGCCTGGCCATTTCCACTCTCTGCGCGATTCCACAGATAAGAAGGGCTCGGATCTCCCATTTGGGGAGCAGCGCACACCAGCAGTTGCCCAGGTTCGCTTTGTGTCGAGGGCAGGCGGTGCTTTGCAGATCACTTTTGAGTCTCAAACCTCCTCCTATTTGTGTAAAAAAAAACCTGACTTGCTCCCGCGAGTAGATGGACCTTCTGAAGCAAAGAGGAGAAATTACAACACTGGTAATACACACACAAAAAACCAGCTCTGCCTTACTTTAAATGAAAGGAAGTGATGGGAAACAGTGCTCAGAAAACACATGCAGGTAGGAAGATTCCTCTCCTCCGCCTTTCTCTCGCTCTGTGCGCCACAGCTAATTATTTTACAGCTTCTTCAGAAACCGAGCTGTGAAATTCGTAATAGCTTCCGATCTAAATAGGTTTTCCTCGTGAATAAAATGCCCTTGGATTATTTTTGCGGTCTATCCTCATTATTAGCGGAGTCTGCAGCTTTTGCCCTGTGTCTGTTGCATTATGTTTGAGTGAGGCACATGTTACAGAGCTGAGGCCGTCAGACGGGGGTTTTTTTTGGCGGGGGGAATGATTTTTCCAAAGCGGTTCCCGGTTTCGGTGCGTCGCTTTGTCTGGACTGCGGGGCTGTGCGAGCGCCGAGTGTTGGTGGAGCTGGGCTGGGCTGGGCTGGGCTCACCTCCCCCTGCATCCACTCGCCTTCCGAGCCGCTCACATCGGTTCAAGCCGCAGCCTCGGCCAGCAGTTTACCCCAGGCTCTTTGCAGCATTTCATCCTTTTTGTTCCGGGAGACCGACTGGAGAAGCTGATTGTAATAAAATTAAGAGTGAATTATATCATCCCTGACAAGGACATGGGAATTGGATAGGGAAAATAACTTGCTGTAAAGGAGAGCACGTTTGTGGGTTTAAGTGCTGGATGTGGCCAAGCTTATATTTAAAAATTGTGAACATGAATACATCAATTTTGGATAGATTAAAAACTCAATTCTTTTTATGGCAATCACCTCAGATCTTAAGTCATTCCAAGGAATTATAAATAGATCTGCAAGACCTTTCGTGACTTAAACAGTTATAAATATAGAGCTATGGAAACTTATTAGGGTGTTTTTCTTTTATAAAAAGCGGAGGCCGGTGAAAGAAATAGGATGCGAGGAAACCAATTCCCCATAGCTGTCGGTGCCTTCAAGGAAAAAATAGATTTTGCGCTGCTTGTGGACTGAGCTCCGTGTGACTGTTCAAACTCCTGCTATCTTTAGTTACAACTAACTGCTGCATGGGGGTTTCCAGTCTTCAGCTGTCGAAGGGAGGGAGGTGTGTGTTTCAGTTAGAAGACGCTTCGTTGCCTTGAGTTTCAAAAAGTTCTGAACAGGTGGTGGGACAATGTGACAGTTGCTCCTAGCGACAGGCATTTCGGGGAGCAGTGTTCCACACCGCAATAGGATGAGTCTCTTTGCAACCAAAATGTGTGTTCACAATATCATGAACGAACGAATGCAGAAAGCCACTGCCGGCTATCTCTGGAAAACAATATTGCCACTGTCATGTTCGTACTGCATGAAGTACAGAATAAACATGGTTTGACAACTGTACCACAAAACATGTTTTCATAATGTTTGGAAAAATTATCACCGCATGCTTTATAAGTTAGGAATTAGAATCTCTTGAGGTATCAGATTATATATGCTCTCATTAAGGCTGTTCCTGGGAGTTATACAAGGCGTGATATGATGAGGGCGTGCCCTGGAGGATGTCTAATGTTGTTTCTATTTAAGGAGCTGATATAGTCAACATGTGTGCTATCTGAGATTCTGCCACATCTGAAAAAAAGTGTTGTGTTCAAGTCGCAATATCTCTGTTTTTCTTTGTGCTGTCAAAGAAAAATGTTTTGAATGTCAAAACAAATAGTTTAAATAAATGTACATGAAATGGGGTGAACGAGTGTGTGAAGGTGGTTTCAATTTTTTTACGTAACCTATGTTAGGAGATGATCATGTGTATTTCCTGGTCTTCTACATGTTGGTAATATTACTTTTTAATTTAAAAAGTGAAAATCACAATAGTACATATTCCAAAAGCTTATAGTACACGTCCAGCTTTTATGAGCTATAATCATAGAATATTTCAGTGCAGATGCAGGCCATTCAGCCTACCATGCCTATGCCAGCTCTTGGAAAGATAATTTCCCCAACCCTTTAAAATTTTCCTTTTCAAATATTTGTCCACATCCTTTGTAAAAGTTATTATGGATTCTATTTCCAGCACTATTTCTAGTAGGGCATTCCATGTACTAACAACCCTCTGATAATAATAAAAAATGAAATTCACCTGACCTCTAACTTGTGTGTGGGGAGGGGAGGAGGGGGCGGAAATTGACGTGCACGTACATTGGGCGGGTGGTGGGCAGAGCTCGCTAAAGGCCTGGACCATTTTCATGGGTGGCCTCATTTGCATGGAAATGACGAACTAACAGCGCATTCTGAAAGGGGTGTGAGAAGTCCAATAGCCCATCCGTGGAGCCAAACGGAACCGGTAAAAGGTCATTAAAGTGGAGGGCCAGGCCAATTTGGTGGTGGTGGTGGAGGGAGGGGGGGGGGATTTATGCCTGCTGCTAAAAAATCTTACACCTCAGGGGCGCAATGCTTTGGAGGACTAAAATACATCAGTGTCCAGTCTACATTGTATTTTCATGGCCTAATGAGGCTGCTGCCTGCTCCAACTAGAAAATGGCAGCGGGTGGGCCTCTTGTGGGAAGATAGTAAGTATTTTATTCTGATTTTAGTCCTACTGCCTTATTCCCATTGTAAAACTGGCTGGTAGAGAGACCAAAATCACCGCTGGTTCATTTGGTAATGAATTCTGTCCTCTAGTTATCAACTCACTGATCAGTGGAAATAGTTTTTCCCAATTAGCCTTACCTGAACCTCTCTTCATTTTGAACACCTCTGTAAGATCCCCTAGCAACCTTCTTTGTTCTAATAGGAAGAGCCCCAGCTTTTCTCATCACTCATACATAAAGCCTCTCAACCCATCTTAGTGAATCACTTCTGCACCCTTTCCATGGCTCTGACATCCATCAGAAAGTGAGGTTCCCAAACTGGAAAAATACTCTTAATTTCTTGATTAATTTCTTGGATGAAATTAATTACAAGCAAATCAAATTAAACAAAATGCCTTAAATACTGTGTTCAAAGTAGCAAGTTGCAAGGCTGAAAGCCAACTAGACGATCAAGCCCAAATCTTAAGCGATATTTCTAACAGAGTGACTCCTGCCTTCTAAAACAGAGAACAGAGAAAACCCCACAAAAGGTTGATTATCTCAGTCCAAATAAGTATAGCAATTCACCTGCATTATTATATAGAAAAAAGAATGCTGAGAGGTGACCCAATAGAGGTCTTTAAAATTATGAAGGGGTTTAGTAGGGTAGACGTAGAGAAGATGTTTCCGCTTGTGGGGGAGTCCAAAACTAGGGGTCATAAATATAAGATAGACACTAATAAATCCAATAAGGAATTCAGGAGAAACTTCTTTACAACAACAACTTGTATTTATATAGCACCTTTAACATAGTAAAACATCCCAAGGCGCTTCACAGGAGTATTATTTACAAAGAGAGTGGTTAGAATGTGGAACTTGCTACCACAAGGAGTAGTTGAGGTGAATAGCATAGACTCATTTAAGGGGAAGCTAGATAAGTACACGAGGGAGAAAGGAATAGAAGGGTATGCTGATAGGGTGAGATGAAGTAGGATGGGAGGAGGCTGGTGTGGAGCATAAACACCAGGATAGACCAGTTGGGGCGAATGGCCTGTTTCTATGCTGTAAATGTTATGTTGTTGGAGTCGCTAGAAATCAACAGGCTCTGAGACTTTTGTTGCAGCAAAGGCAAAACACGTGTTACTTTATTTACTCTCCATGAGGACTGAGGTTCTCAGCCTTGTTGCAGGGCTATGACGACATCACGCTACCGACGCATGACGTCATCACGCTACCGACGCTCTTAAAGGAACCCTGCCCCGATAACCCAACCAAGTACGTACATATAACAACATTGGCTATACATAGTGAACTGTGTTTAGGTACATATAACAACATTGGCTATACATTGTGTTATTGTCCCTATGTGGTCTCCGCCACATACGTCCCCCCAGAATTCACTAGCACTGGCAATGTCAGTCGTTGGGGGGGCCGGATCATACGGTCGGAACGGCTCCTCAATTCCGGGGCGGGGACCGGGAGGGTTCGTCGGAGGGACCTCGGGCGCTCGGTGGTGGACTGAGGGTGCAGAAACCGGAGGTCGGCCCCGCCTCGGGGGCTGTGCCAACTCAATGGGTTGGTCCAGATCCAGGTGGGCTGGCTTAAGACGGTCCACGGAAATGCAGTCTGGCTTACCGCCAACATCCACTACGAAGGTCTTGTCCCCGGTTTCCAGGACGCAGAATGGTCCATCGTAGGGTGGCTGAAGAGGTCCCCGGTGGGCGTCGTGGCAGATGAAAACGTACTCCGCCGTACAAAGGTCGAGCGGAACATGAGACTGCGGGAGGCCGTGCTGCGACGTGGGCACCGGCGCGAAAACCTTGGTGTTGTCCAGAAGGTCGGACCGCTGACGGGCTGCGGACCAAGGTTCCGTTGCGTTGGGGACGAAATCCCCGGGAACCCGCAGCGGCTGTCCGTAGACAAGCTCGGCGGACGAGGACTGGAGGTCCTCCTTGGGGGCGGTCCTGAGTCCCAGCATGACCCACGGGAGTCTGTCGATCCAACTGTCATCCTGGAGGCTGGCCCGGAGTGCGGCCTTCATGCAGCGATGAAACCGATCGCACAGTCCGTTAGCCTGAGGGTGGTATGCTGTGGTGCGGTGGAGTCTCAACCCGAGGCCTCGGGCGACAGCGTTCCAGAGCTCCGACGTGAACTGGGGCCCCCGGTCGGAGGAAATGTCAAATGGGGCGCCGAACCGAGCGACTCAAGTGCTGATGAACGCCCGAGCCACATCGGCGGACGTCGTTGAAGACAGCGGGACGGCTTCCGGCCATCGGGTCGTTCTGTCGACCATTGTGAGGAAGTGGGTGAACCCGCGGGAGGGCGGCAGTGGCCCCACCAGGTCCACGTTAACATGGTCGGACCGCCTCTCGGGCACCGCGAAAGGCGCCAACGGGGCCTTAGTATGGCGATGCACTTTCGAGCGTTGGCATACCACGCAGGTGCTGGCCCAGTCGCGAACGTCTTTCCTGAGCCCGTGCCAGACGAACTTAGCCGCCACCAGCTTCTGTGACGGCTTCCTGCCCGGGTGGGAAAGATTATGGACGGCGTCAAAAACTTGCCGTCTCCAACCGTCGGGCACGACGGGACGTGGCTGCCCAACGGAGACGTTGCACAGGAGTGTGGTGCCGGCATCGTCAAACGCGACGTCCGCTAGTTGAAGGCCCGTGACCGCCGTCCTGTAGGCCTGGACGTCCGGGTCAGAGGCCTGGTCGGCCGCCATGCGGGTGTAGTCGATGCTGAGGTGTACGCCGCTGGCGACGGCTCGGGAGAGACAGTCGGCGATGGGGTTGTCTTTCCCAGCCACATGCTGGATGTCCGTTGTAAACTCTGAGATGAAGGCCAGCTGGCGTTGCTGACGGGCCGACCACGGCTCGGAAGCTTTGGCCATGGCGAAGGTCAACGGTTTGTGGTCCACGAACGCTGTGAACGGGCGAGCCTCCAGTAGGAAACGGAAGTGTCGGACGGCGAGGTAGAGGCCGAGAAGCTCGCGATCGAAGGTGCTGTACTTCCACTCGTTGGGGCGGAGCTGCCGGCTGAAGAAGGCGAGCGGCTGCCAGGTGCCGTTGACCCACTGTTCGTGGACGGCACCGACCGCATAGTCCGAGGCGTCGGTGGTGAGAGCGATCGGCGCATCGGGTAACGGATACGCCAGCATGGTCGCGTTAGCCAGGGCCCTTTTCGTGTCCGTGAAGGAAGTGGCCATCTCCTCGGACCAGTCGACGGCGAGCTTGTCGGGCTTGCCTTTGAGGGCCTCGTAAAGGGGCCGCATAAGCTGGGCTGCTCGGGGGACGAAGCAATGGTAAAAGTTCACCATGCCCAAAAACTCCTGCAGGGCCTTCACGGTGAGGGGTCGCGGGAAGTCCATCACGGCCTCCACTTTTGATGGCAGTGGCACCGCCCCGTCCTTCATGATGCGGTGCCCGAGAAAGTTGATCGAGGACAGCCCGAACTGGCACTTGGCCGGGTTGACGATTAGGCCGTGCTGGCTGAGGCATTGGAAGAGAGTCCGAAGGTGCGACACATGCTCCGTCCTGGAGGCGCTGGCGATGAGGATGGCGTCCAGGTATACGAACAGGAATGTCAGGTCCCGTAACACGGTGTCCATTAGGCGTTGAAAAGCCTGGGTGGCATTTTTGAGGCCGAATGGCATGCAGAGGAATTCAAACAGCCCAAACGGGGTGATCACCGTGGTTTTCAGGATGTCCTGCGGCCGGACAGGGACCTGGTGGTAACCCCGGGCGAGGTCCACTTTCGAGAATATCACTTTCCCGGCCAGGCGGGCGGAAAAGTCCTGGATGTGTGGAATCGGGTAGCGGTCGGGGGTCGTAGCGTCGTTGAGGTACCTGTAATCGCCGCACGGGCGCCACCCGCCGCCTGGTTTCGGAGTGATGTGGAGGGGCGAGGCCCACGGACTGTTCGACCGGCGGATGATGCCAAGGCGCTCCATGGTGTCGAACTCGGCTTTAGCGATGGCGAATTTCCCTGGGTCGAGGCGCCGAGCACAGGCGTAGACGGGCGGACCGGTGGTCGAGATGTGGTGTTCTACCCCGTGTTTGGTGGTGGCGGACGAGAACGTGGGCTTCGTGAGGTCCGGGAACTCGGCGAGGAGGCGGGAAAACTCGTCGGAGGCCGAGAGTGCGCTGGACAACTTCGTCGTGCTGGACCCGGTGAGGGAACACGGGAGCGAGCTGAAAGTGTCAGCGTTGATGAGACATCGGTTCTTGACGTCCACCAAAAGGCCATTGGCGCAGAGGAAGTCAGCGCCGAGAAGGGGGGTGGACACTTTTGCTGTGACAAAGTCCCAGGTGAACCGCTGCCCGCCAAAACAAAGCGCCACGCTCCGTTTCCCGAAGGTGTGGATGGAACTGCCGTTGGCAGCTTTGAGGACGGGGCCGTGGTACCCCCCTTGCATGTCTATGGTTGACGCGGGCAGGACGCTCACCTGGGTACCTGTGTCGCAAAGAAAATGACGTCCGGAGTCGGTGTCCGTAATAAATAACAAACTGCCTGAACGGCCGACAGCCATAGCAGCCGACGAGTGGTCTTTTGTTTGTTTCGACACGGGAAAACTGCATGGGGGCCGGCACTTCCTGGCTTTGGGGCCAAACTGCGTGTGGTAGAAGCAGAGGCTTGGGGGCTGCCGCCGTTGGGCTGTATCGGTGGGGGCAGGGCTCAGCAAGGCCGCGCAGTACTGTTGCCCGGCGGAGAAAAATTTGTTGGCCTCCTTGGCCAGGTCGCGGAAATCGGTACTGGAAGAGTTGGCTAAAGCCGACCGTACCTGACCTGGCAGCTGTTGAAGGAACAGTTCCTTGAAGAGGAAGCACGGCCTGTGTGTGCCCAGGAGGGCCAGCATGTGGTCCATCAGCTCCGAAGACTTGGAGTCGCCAAGCCCGGGTAGAGAGAGAAGCCGGTGTGCGCGCTCGGCTTCGGTGAGTCCAAAAATTTCTAAGACGTGCGTTTTCAGCGTTTCGAATTTGTTGAGCTCCGGGGGGTTCTCGAGCAGGCTCATGACTCTGGCCGCGGTGGAGCTGCCGAGAGCAGAGACGATGTAGTCGTACCTCGTGTCGTCCGCGGTGATGTCCCGGAGTGCAAATTGAGCCTCAGCCTGGGCGAACCAAGCGGCAACCTGTCGTTCCCAAAACTCGGGTAATTTGATGGAAACGGCATTCGTCGCCATTTCGGATGAGGTCTTTGGAATCGTCCAAAAGAGCAGTGGGGTCACCAATGTTGGAGTCGCTAGAAATCAACAGGCTCTGAGACTTTTGTTGCAGCAAAAGCAAAAACGCGTGTTACTTTATTCACTCTCCATGAGGACTGAGGGGCTCAGCCTCGTTGCAGGGCTATGATGTCATCACGCTACCGACGCATGACGTCATCACGCTACTGACGCTCTTAAAGGGACCCTGCCCCGATAACCCAACCAAGTACATACATATAACAACATTGGCTATACATAGTGAATTGTGTTTAGGTACATATAACAACATTGGCTTTCCATTGTGTTATTGTCCCTATGTGGTCTGCGCCACAATGTGATTCTATGTAACTAGAGTACTACTGAGTGACACACAGAGCTGTAGCAACAAGGAAATAACTTTAGGAGGTGGTAAGCCCTCTAAAGGTGGTAAGGATTGGGGAACATCTCCAGCTATTATAACTAGCAGTGACTGTGGTAGACTTTTTTCTCTCTTAATTTTCTTTTTTCTTCCTAATTTGATTTGCTCTGCCCTGCACCTTCTCTTTTGAAGGTGTTGACTCCTTGTACAGTTTCACAGGCACTGATCTTCCTGCAGCACATCATTCAAGTGGCCGTTATTCATGTGTGAGCGTTGAAGGTGACTATTGGTAGGTTATTTGACCATGGAGGTCATCACAACTGAGCCCAATCCTGTCCTTATGCCACACCTATATGAGCGTACACCCAGCTGGATATTGATCAGTGGTAGAAGCCTTGGTTAATTAATCTTGTCCCTAATCCAACAACAATAACTTGTATTTATATACCGCCTTTAACATAGTAAAACATCCCACGGTGCTTCACAGGAGCATTATTAAACAAAATTTGACACCGAGCCACATGAGATATGAGAGCAGATGACCAAAAGCTTGGTCAAAGAGTTTTAAGGAGCGTCTTAAAGAAAGAGGTAGAGAAGTGGAGAGGTTTAGGGAGGGAATTCCAGAGCTTAAGTCCTCAGCATCTGACGGCACAGCCGTAAATGGTGGAGTGATTAAAATCGGGCAAAAGAGGGCAGAATTGGAGGAGCAGAAAAATCTCGGAGAATTGTAGGCTGGAGGAGGTTACAGAGATAGGGAGGGGCAATGCCATGGAGGGATTTGAAAGCAAGGATGAGAATTTTAAAATCGAGGCGTTGCCAATGTAGGTCAGCGAGCACAGAGATGATGGGTAAAAGGGACTTCGTGTGAGTTGCGATATGGGCAGCAGAGTTTTGGATGTGCTTAAGTTTATGGACGGTGGAAGATGGGAATCCGACCAGGAGTGCATTGGAATAGTCAAGTCTAGAGGTAACAAAGACATGGATGAGGGTTTCAGCAGCAGATGAGCTGAGGCAGGGGCAGAGACAGGCGATGTTACGGCGGTGGAAGTAGGTGGTCTTAGTAATGGCCGGATATGTGGTCGGAAGCTCATGTCTGGGTCAAATACGACACCAAGGGAATGTGGCAATTTGTAGCCCTCTTGCAGCCACTGCAACTAAGATCAGCTAACTCAACACGTGGGGTATTGAATCTGGGAAACAATGTGGTCAGAACGGCTCAACTACTAACTGAAGTGGCAAACATTTTTTCATGGATCTGCGCATAAGCATTACATGGAAACTGGACCTATGGAAAGTACACTAAACACCAAGCTATTTATCCAAGTTATAAACTGGACTGAGGAAATAAAAAGTGCACAGCACAGACTGACGTATTTATACATTTTTGGAATACTAAACTTAGTTTGAAAAATTTGCAGTGCATCATGTTGAAAATAAAAAGGCCCAAACAAGCATTATAAAATGTAGCCAGTGGAGAACAAATAACTATTATCAGGACACTTAATAGTAACTAATGCAATCATTACAAGAACATTGAAAGCTTTGTTTCCAGGTCAGTATAATTCTGTTTGAAGTTAAATGTTAGGGATGTTTTAAGTGTCTGTAAATAGTTGTTTCTGTTGATTTATGACAGTAGTAAGTTGGAGTGTTTGCAGTTGCTGTTTCTGGAAATGACGAAAAGTACAACTGTAGACCGTTAATGTCAGACTTTTAATGTACATAAAAAAATTATAACACTGGGGTGTATTGTTGGTGCCTGCAGTGTGTTTTTTGATGGATGACTGTGCCAGCTGCCTTTGATTTATCGACACTAATCTTTTTTTAATGGTGGAATAAAGTTGTGTTTCATATCTTGGTGCCAGTGGCATACAGTTGTACCCTTTTGTTTTGTCCTGCTGCCCTGGCATTAATTCTCTTGACCGCAAGTCACATAACAACTCCTTGCGGAGACCCTTTGCTTGTTGTTACTGCCTGGACAGCTCAACAATACCTTGTATTCACAAGCTGACATTCACTGGCATGCCCTTGCATGCAGCAAATTGTAAATTACTTTCAAGGCACAACATCATTTGCCAACAAATTTTGAAAATGTTGCACAACACAAAGATCGTAATACAGTACTTTGACTGGGTTTGATTGGGGCATTTAAAACAAAGAACTACTTATCTTACAGTTTTAACCTTCATATTTATTAAATAATTTCCTTTTTATTAAACCAATTTTTTTTGAAAATTAGTAAGTGCAATGTTCACAACAACCCTGTCACAATTAGGTATTATTGGCTATTTTACCCAGGAGGGATTTTTGTTTTAAGCTATAAAATCTTTCTGATATGAAATCAAGTTCTGGACTTTAAGATACTGCCACCTCTTTGTTGTTTTTAACAAAAGGCAATACTGGAGCTGCTGAAACAAAGAAGAGATTGGTATGTTAATGGAATAGCCATTGAAACTATTATCCATAATAATTTAGGACAATATGTAATTTGTTATCTTGTTTTAGACTTCCAGTAGGCTATTCACAGGAGATGGTGCTATTCTTGTGTTCACAGCATGGGCTGTCTGGTAAGAATCCACTTTTAGGAGGGTTGTGCCAGTTAAATTGACAGCCCTAATCGCCAATCCGAGCCAAGAGGGGAGATGTGGAACCCCTCCTCCCATTTCCTGTGAGCACAAGGAATAAAAGAACAAAGACCCATATGTTCGGAATAACAACAGAAAATGCTGGAAAAACTCAGCAGGCCAGGCAACATCCATGGAGAGAAAATAGAATCAACGTTTCGGGTAAACCCTTTGTCAAGACTGAAGAAGCACAGGAAATGAAATAGATTAAAAGGCCAGTATGGGGGCTGGGAGAGAACAAAAGAAAAGTGAAGAGACATTAAGAGGTATTCAAAACGAGACGAGATGGTGATAGGACTAGTGGAGACAAAAGACGGCTCTAGATTAGGTGTGAAATGCGCTGGCAGAATGGGAGACAGCTGCCATGTGGGAGAGAGAAAAAAAAGAGGGGGAAAGGGCCAAAACAAAGGTGTGGATAAAAAATATAAGTAAAAATGTAATAGGGGCCGAGGTTATGATCTGAAATTGTTGAACTCGATATTGAGTCCGGAAGGCTGTAAAGTGCCTAATCGGAAGATGGGGTGCTGTTCCTCGAGCTTACGGTGAGCTTCCGTGGAACAATGTAAGAGGCCGAGGACGGTGAGGTCCGAGTGGGAATGGAGCGGTGAATTAAAATGACAGGCGACCGGAAGCTCGGGGCCACCCTTACGGACTGAAAGGAGGTGTTCCGCAAAGCGGTCATCCAATCTGCGTTTGGTCTCCCCAATGTAGAGGAGACCACATCGTGAGCAGCGAATACAGTATACTAAATTGCAAGAAGTACAAGTAAATCGCTGTTTCACCTGGAAGGGGTGTTTGGGGCCCTGGACAGTGGGAAGGGGGGAGGTATAAGGGCAGGTATTACTTTCCTGCACTTGCACAGGAAGGTGCTGGGGGTGATAGAGGAGTGGACTAGGGTGTCTCGGAGGGAGCGGTCCCTACGGAATGCTGAAAGGGGAGGGGAAGATGAGTTTGGTGGTGGGATCACGTTGGAGGTGGCGGAAACGGCGGAGGATGATCCGTTGAATGTGGAGGCTGGTGGGGTGAAAGGTGAGGACAAGGGGAACCCTATCGTGGTTCCAGGAGGGAGGGGCAGGGGTGTGGGCAGAAGTGCGGGAGATAGAACGGACAGGTCGAGGGCCGTGTCAACCACGGTAGAGGGGAATCCTCGGTTGAGGAAAAAGGAAGACATGTCGGAAGCACTGGTGTGGAAGGTGGCATTGTCGGAGCAGATGCAGCGGAGATGGAGAAACTGGGAGAATGGAATAGAGGCTTACAGGAGGCAGGGTGGGAGGAAGTGTAGTCCAGGTAGCTGTGGGAGTCGGTGGGCTTGTAGTGAATGTTGGTCAATAACCTATCCCCAGAGATGGAGACGGAGAAGTCGAGGAAGGGAAGGGAAGAGTCAGAGATGGACCATGTGAAGGTGAGGGAAGGGTGGAAATTCGAGGCAAAGTGAATGAAATTGTCTAGTTCAGGGCGAGAGCAGGAAACGGCACCGATACAGTCATCAATGTATCGGAAAAAGAGGTGAGGGAGGGGACCCGAGTAGGACTGGAACAAAGAGTGTTCCACATATCCCACGAAAAGGCAGGCATAGCTAGGACCCATGCGGGTACCCATAGCAACACCTTTGATTTGGAGGAAATAAGTGGAGTCAAAGGAGAAGTTGTTCAATGTGAGAACAAGTTCAGCCAGGCGGAGGAGGGTAGTGGTGGATGGGGACTGGTCGGGCCTCTGTTCAAGGAAGAAGCGGAGCGCCCTCAGGCCATCCTGGTGGGGGATGGAGGTGTAGAGGGATTGTACGTCCATGGTGAAAAGGAGGCGGTTGGGGCCAGGAAACTGGAAACTGTTAAAGTGGCGGAGGGCATCCGAAGAGTCGCGGATGTAGGTGGGAAGAGACTGGACAAGGGGAGAAAAGATAGAGTCGAGATAGGAAGAGATAAGTTTGGTGGGGCAAGAACAGGCTGAAACGATGGGTCTACCAGGGCAGTCCTGTTTGTGGATCTTGGGATGGAGGTAGAAGCGGGCTGTGCAGTGTTGGGGAACTATGAGATTGGTGGCCGCAGGGGGAAGATCTCCAGAGGAGATGAGGTCAGTGACAGTCTTGGAAATGGTGGTTTGATGTTCGGTAGTGGGGTCATGGTCCAGGTGGAGGTAGGAGGAGGTGTTGGAGAGTTGGCGTTCAGATTCCGCTAGGTAGAGGTCAGCTTGAGAGAGAAGAAAGTAAGGCCTAGGCAGTTTACCTTAAGATTCAAGCTTACCAGGCCCAGTATAAACATTGGTCTGAATCAATGCTGAGACTGACCAAAAGCAAGTACATTTCGCAGTGATGCCAGCCCCACCCTCTTAAAAATCAAGAGATTTGGTATAGAAATCATGAGTTGCTATTTTTTTCAAACATAAAAAAATATAGATATGTGACCTGCACCCACACAGGCTTGGGCTATTCCCCGAGCTCCATCGCACCAGCCCATACCATTCACCCCTGCCCATGGGGGCAAATTTTATTCCAATTGCACTGGTAAGAATATTATTGTGAAGTGGAACTGCACAAAAAGATTGTGCAAGGGAGCTCATGGGGGTAAATCCCCTCCCCCCCCCCACAAAAGGGGGCAAATACCCTCCCCTATAAGAGACCCATGTGGGCAAATCTTCTTCTCCAAAGGGGAAAATCTCCTCCCCGCAAAGTGGGCCCAATGAGGGCAACGCCAATCTGATCCCTTCCACTCTCCAGTGCTGCTATCTCAGACCCTTGGCGGCCTCAACCCCCACCCCGAGCTCCACCGTTACCTGCTGCTGCCCGCAGCTCTGGCTGTTGGTGCTAGGTGGGATGGGCCTACCTCCGGCTCTGCTTCCTGCCCGGCTCCAGCTCCAGCTCTAAACTCCAGGTCCAGCTCTTCAGTCTTAGGCTGTTCTCACACCGAGTGGGTAGGTCCGGGTCCCGAACATGACTCTGAGATTGCAGGGCAAACTGGTGCAATGCATCACAGGTAGCAGTTGTGTGCTACTCAGGACACAGGACACTGCAGTAAATCATCTGCATCAGTACAGCAACCAATCAGCAATGTGGAAATAGCAACCAATCAACAACAGGGAAATAGCAATCAATCTGCATCATCTAAATAGGTCTAACAGGCTCCCCCATATGGGTGCGTGTGCGCAGAAGGACTGATATGCCTTGCTAGTGATCACGCCCCAAAAAATCCTGAGATTTCGGAGTTCCATCACGAGATCATGAGTGATGATTTATTTCACTCAGAAATCGCGTTGCTCATGATAAATTTGCGAGTTGGCAATATTGATTTAGCCATTTACCGGGACAGAGCACTGTGTTTCTTTTCTTATCATTTATGAGGAAAATCTGATGTTAAGTTGAAGTAAGGGAGATTTGTTATAACTCTTACTCTGTAAGCTTACTTACTGCCTTTAAAATAAAGCAGCTTAACTATTCTTATCTGGCCTTGTCTCACCAAAGTGTTAATCAGTCTGCCTATCAGAAGATTGGAGAAATGCACGTAATGGCACTTGCAATGGACATGGTACCAGTTCAGATAACAAGTAGGGCCTATTGTTACACCTATTGCATAACTAGATATTGGGCAGTACGGGTGAAATTTTGCATGTAAGAAAGGCAGGATCTGCATCCAAGAGTGACCAGTGTTGCTAAACCACGAGATGGCCTAAGGCAGACCCAAAATTTGTAACAAACCCAAATTGACACAATGTCCATAGTAATTTGATGCTTTGATTGTTGGTAATTCAGCACAAATTCCCCAAAGTAATACTTCATGATGTGGTGAAGAAAGGCCATAATAATTGATGCAATACTGTCATCTACTCAAGTCTTGGAAGTGTCTTTGAGATTCTATAAAGATATGTACATTTTAAATTCAGAGTTGCTAATTTTCTTTCTGTAACAATTGCTTTGAAAAAAATGAACAACTTGCAATTCAATCAATTGACAGAAATACTTTTATTTTTAAAAATAAACTGCTTCCTTATACATTTTTATATCCTTGTATCACTAGTTAAAATGGTAGGCTACCATGAATTCTTTTACCTCAAGCCAAATGTCACTTGGATATTGTCTGGGACAACATATTACATGTAATGTTCAGTGGTACAGACCTATTTCACTTGTTGAGGTACTGATTTCTGGCAGTAAGGATTATTGCATTTTTGAATTTCCATTTTTTGTTACCCTAAATATGTTTGGCTTCTGTGCTTCAGACTGCTCTCATATGTGAGCCCTAGCACCTCTGTCCCAAAGTATTTTCACTTGCCCAGATACTTGTGTTAAATTGTAGTGTGCCAAGGGAATGAACAGAGAACTGGTTTTATCCCATTCATTCATGTTAATCTTATTGTCTTCAGAAAACAGTAAAGTAACCTACACTAGACTTGGACTTGGGCTTAAACTACTAAACAACTATTCAACAGTGAAAGAACATGTGAAAGTAGCAGTAACACAATATATACTTTTGCAGCAGCTTTTTAAAGACTACAGACAGACTCCCTAACTTGAACAAGACAGGTTGATAAATACCCTTAAAAAGTGGCTGTACCGAGACAGTTTTAAATAACAGTCTGTTAAATTCAAAATACTGCCCATCAAACATATTTGAACAAATCCCACATGATGTTTGTATTTGAATTGAATGGTCTTTTCCCCTCCATTGGACAAAAGCCACAAGCAAACTGACTAAAATTTGTATCACTTTAAGCTGAGATATGGGGGGGAAGGATTAAAACTGGCCGAACAAGGTCCAATTTCAGGGACCAAAATCCTGTGCCCCAGAGACACCTGAAAAACATCGAATCCGAGATGGGGGTCGGGCCATTTTTCATGCACCCAAGGTGGCTGCCTAAAATAGGCATTAGGCCCCTTGCATATGTTCCGAGAAATTGGGCTGCCCTGAGCTGAGCAAGTATCAGGCCCGCTCTGCTCAGCTCAGGTTTTCTAGATGTGGATGCAGCCTAGCCAGTGGTCGTCACTGCAATTATTTAAAAAAAATTGAAGTGGAACCAAAAGGAGCAGGAGTGTTCCTCCTGGCTCCACAGAAATCCTGCTGCCCTCCCCTGGGACCTACCTGAGGGCTGCAGCTGTGAGGCAGTGGTCCAAGACTTTGAAACCTAATTCTTAAATCGGGCAAGCTGCCTGTGGCGGTGCAAAAGGAGATGTCAGCTCGCCGCGATTACTTAGGTGCAGCCTGAGGAACAATTCCTGGGCCTCTGTCTTCGGGTTCAAGGACCATAGCCTGCACCCATTTGGCGCTTGAAAACTGGCTTAAACAAATATCTAGGCCATGATTTCTGTGGGTGGAGCTGGTTTTTTTTACCCGTTATGTACTGTGACAGAATTTAAGAAGCTAATACTGTGCTCAATCTTAGATTAAATGCTTCATTTTTGTCACAACACCCTTATTTGATGTCGAAGGGGAGAATTTTGCCAGCCCTGGGGAGGCGGGTATGGAGGCGGGACTGCCGAGAAAATGGCAGAAACTGGGAGCGAGTACCGAACCCTCTCCCAACCCGCCTCTGTGCCATCTTCCCAGGAAGCGGGTCCCCGACTCGCACAGGGACCCGTCTCCTCGAGGCGGGAAGGGGATTACACACAAGTGCGGCCTTCCCAATGGCTGCGAACCTCACCAGGGTCAGAGAGGCAAGCAGTGGGTCTGCGGAGGTGAGAGGGGTCGAAATGTGCGCTGTGGAGGTGAGTGATGGGTGCAAGTGTAGACAGGTAAGTATGAGAGGTGAGTGCAAAGTATTAGAAAAAGTTTACTTACCTTTGCTTCTTCCTGCAGGCTTCGACCCTTGGGGATCCGGAAGTGCCTCGTCTCAACGGCAGAGATGACTGCTGCATTCTCTGATGCAGCAGCCATCTGATTTCTGCTAAGGAGAGAGGTTTGGTGAGTCTTCAGTCCAAGGGCTCACCTTAGGACAGAGATTGTCAGTGTTTGACAGCTTCTCAAAGCTGTCAAATGCTGACAATTCATCTGACAATTCATCCAACAACCAGCAGTCCCGCCCCCAACGCGCCCCCGTTGAGAAAATCCAGCCCTATAATACTGAGTAATAAAAAGAGTATTTTTCTGCAATTTGTTTGCTAGTTCTTTCTGAAAAATTATACTAACAAAACGTGTGGGAAGCCAGTATAAGTATGTCAGACAGCAGCTTTAAAACTACAGGAGGTGAATTTCTTAGCTTTTTAAGAGCTATTTAATAAGAAGGAATGACAGACTGAACAATCAAAAAAAAAAATCCATTCTAAAGTTAACAAAGATACGATTGTAATAAGATTCATTACATTGTCATTTTTAACAGATCATTAATCCAATAGTAATACAGTTCATCAGGGGTTTCCCACTCAGAAGAAAGAAAAAAATAGTGAAATATTGTTTTTAAAATCTGTTTTCTGTAATTGCTAATTATATGCTTAATGAAGTTTTGTTTTCTTTGGAATATAAAAATCTCTCCTCAGCATGTTCTTAGCCAAAAGTCCTCAAAGCTAGAACTGACATTTTCCTGAAAGGCTTGTTTAATTTGCTTTCTCTGATTTTTTTTACTTCAATTAAAAATGCTGAGTAAACAAAATGTCCACAGAGAGTAATTCCAACCAATAAGCAAGATTTTGTATAATCAAACCGTTGTAAATAAATGTTACAACTACTCCTCACAAAAATACATAAAATTGTCATCACAAACATGGAGCTGAACAAACTGTTTATTTGTCTACTTTTTATATAAAATGTTTCATTATAGTAGGGATCTTCTTTGCTGGTTGAGGGAAGATCATCATTTGGTTCCTCCTCTCTTGAAGGCAGATTAGGCACTAACTTTTAAAATGTTGTGGAACTTAAATGTCTTCCTGGCATATTTCTATCTGCAGGTTTGTTTTGAGAAATATTGAATGTTACCTTTAGGAGGAGTGTAAATTAGGTCATTGGTTAGGAAAGAAACAGTAGCAGCTAATTAAAAGAAAAAGTGTATTAAAATAGGATTTTGTTAGATATATTAGTAATAGTAACTATTGGTTTATTTTGAGTGCCCTGAATACAACATCCAAAGACGTGTGTACTGTTAATAGCTGTAAATGATTAGTGGAAAGAGCCTATATTTACAGAACTTCATGTGAGAATTCAAACTAAAATTTCCATGACATTTGATATCCTTGAGCATAAAACCTCTATTTGTGAACATAGGCTGAGCCCTCCACTGTTAAGCTTCTAATGTGTAAACACTTTCTGCCTTAGAGGCTGTTTGATCTTCTCCCAGTTCTCCTCGTTGTTTCTTCCCCTTCATGTTTTCATCCTTGCCACCATTTTTTTTATTCGTTTAAGGGATGTGGCGACGCTGGCAGGGCCAGCACTTATTGCCCATCCCTGATTGCCCTTGAGAAGGTGGTGGTGAGCTGCCTTCTTGAACCGCTGCAGTCCGTGTGGGGAAGGTACTCCCACAGTGGGGAGTTCCAGGATTTTGACCCAGCAATGATGAAGGATCGGCGATATATTTCCAAGTCAGGATGGTGTGTGACTTGGAGGGGAACCTGGAGGTGGTGGTGTTCCCATGCGCCTGCTGTCCTTGTCCTTCTAGGTGGAAGAGGTCGCGGGTTTGGGAGGTGCTGCTGAAGGAGCCTTGGCGAGTTGCTACAGTGCATCTTGTAGATGGTACACACTGCAGCCATGGTACGCCAGTGGTGGAGGGAGTGAATGTTTAAGGTGGTGGACGGGGTGCCAATCAAGCGGGCTACTTTGTCCTGGATGGTGTTGAACTTCTTGAGCACTGTAGGAACTCATCCAGGCAAGTGGAGAGTATTCCATCGCACTCCTTACTTCTGCCTTGTAGATGGTGAAAAGGCTTTGGGGAGTCAGGAGGTAAGACACTTGCCGCAGAATACCTAGCCTCTGACCTGCTCTTGTTGCCACAGTATTTATGTGGCTGGTCCAGTTAAGTTTCTGGTCAATTGTGACCCCCAGGATGTTGATAGTGGGGGGTTTCGGCGATGGTAATGCCGTTGAATGTCAAGGGGCGGTGGTTAGACTCTCGCTTGTTGGAGATAGTCGTTGCCTGGCACTTGTGTGGCGCGAATGATACCTGCCACTTATCAGCCCAAGCCTGAATGTCATGGACTGCTTCATTATCTGAGGAGTTGTGAATGGTGCTGAACACCGTTCAGTCATCAGCGAACATCCCCATCTCTGACCTTATGTTGGAGGGAAGGTCATTGATGAAGCAGCTGAAAATGGTTGGGCCTAGGACACTGCCCTGAGGAACTCCTGCCACGATGTCCTGGGGCTGTGATAATTGACCTTCAACTACCACAACCATCTTCGTTTGTGCTAGGTATGACTCTAGCCAGTGGAGAGTTCCCCCCCCCCCGACTTCCCACACTTGGTCAAATGCTGCCTTGATATCAAGGGCAGTCACTCTCACCTCACCTCTGGAATTCAGTTCCTTGTCCATGTTTGGACCAAGGCTGTAATGAGGTCGGGAGCTGAGTGGTCTTGGCGGAACCCAAACTGGGCATTAGTGAGTAAGTGCTGCTTGATAGCACTGTCGCTGACACCTTCCATCACTTTGCCAATGATTGAGAGTAGACTGATGGGGCGGTAATAGGCTGGATTGGATTTGTCCTGCTTTTTGTGGACAATACATACCTGGGCAGTTTTCCACATTGTCGGATAGATGCCAGTGTTTTAGCTGTACTGGAAAAGCTTGGCTAGAGGCATGGCTAGTTCTGGAGCACAAGTGTTCAGCACGATAACCGGGATGTTGTTGGGGCCCAAAGCCTTTGCTGTATCCAGTGCGCTCAGCCGTTACTTGATATCACGTGGAGTGAATTGAATTGGCTGAAGACTGGCTTCTGTGATGGGAGCCTCAGGAGTAGGCTGACATGGATCATCCACTCGGCACTTCTGGCTGAAGATGGTTGCAAACGCTTCAGCCTTGTCCTTTGCACTCCACCATCATTGAGGATGGGAATATTCATGGAGCCTCCTCCTCCCGTTAGTTGTTTAAAAGTCCACCACTATTCACGACTGGATGTGGCAGGACTGCGGAACTTTAATCTGATCCGTTGATTGTGGGATCGCTTAGCTCTGTCTATAGCTTGCTGCTTCCGCTTTTTAGCATGCATGTAGTCCTGTATTGCAGCTTCCCCAGGCTGGTACCTCATTTTTAGATACACCTGGTGCTGCTCCTGGCATGCTCTTCTACACTTATTGAACCAAGCATAGCAAACACTTCAGAATCTTCTACAACTCTCAAGAGAGTTGCTAGAACTGAATGGGCACTACTACACTTTAGCCCACAGTACCAATATGAACTTTTTATAGACCATTCCCCCTGGTACGGCCCTCACCTTCGCTCCCTTAAGTCCAAGGGGCGCAGACTTGAATGGATATGGCAGACAACTGGTTTAGCCATTCACCACCAGATCTGGCTGGACCACAAAGAGCATTATCGGGTGCTGTTCTCGTTTGCCAAAATTGCTCACTATTCCAGAATCATTCTGGAATGCAAAGATAAACCCCGGCTTCTATTCTCCACTGCTAACCATCTTCTTAAACCCCTCTCTCCTGTCTCTTCCACCCTCACCTCCGACAACAAGTGTGAGGAGCTCATGGACATTTGTCTCTAAGATTGAGACCATTCGTTCAGCTGCCTCTGCCACTTCCCGCCTCTGCCACTTCCCTTCCTTCTCCTAGCCCACTGGGCCAAACTTCCACTAAGGTTGCTCCCTGCCCTAGCCCTGAACTCACATCTTTCTTCAGTTTCTCTCTGATGTCCCCTCATGACCTCTCTGCGCTCATCTTGTCCATGAGTCCCACTCCCTGCTCCCTCGACCCTATTCCCACCAAATTGCTGACCACCCAACATCCTTTTCTGGCTCCCATGTTAGCTGACATTGTTAACGGCTCTCTTTCCTCAGGTACTGTCCCCCTCTCCCTCAAATCTGCCGTCATCACCCCTCTCCTCAAAAAACCAACCCTTGACCCCCTCAGTCCTTGCAAACTACTGCCCCATCTCCAACCTCCCTTTCCTCTCCAAAGTCCTTGAACGTGTTGTCGCCTCCCAAATCCGTGCCCATCTTTCCCGCAACTCCATGTTTGAATCCCTCCAATTAGGTTTCCGCCCCTGCCACAGTACCGAAACGGCTCTCATCAAAGTCACAAAGGACATCCTTTGTGACTGTGACAAAGGGAAACTATGCCTCCTCGTCCTCCTTGACTTGTCCGCAGCCTTTGACATGGTTGACCACTCCATCCTTCTCCAATGCCTCTCCGCCGTCGTCGAGCTGGGTGGGACTGCACTCGCCTGGTTCCATTCTTATCTAATCGTAGCCAGAGAATCACCTGTAATGGCTTCTCTTCCCACTCCTGCATCGTTACCTCTGGTGTCCCCCAAGGATCTATCCTTGGCCCCCTCCTATTTCTCATCTACATGCTGCCCCTTGGTGACATCATCCGAAAATACAGCGTCAGTTTCCACATGTACGCTGATGACACCCAGCTCGACCTCACCACCACTTCTCTCGACCCCTCCACAGTCTCTAAATTGTCAGACTGCTTGTCCAATATCCAGTTATGGATGAGCAGAAATTTTCTCCAGTTAAATATTGGGAAGACTGAAGCCATTGTTTTCAGTCCCCGCCACAAAGTCTGTTCCCTAGCCACTGACTTCATCCCTCTCCCTAACATCTGTCTGAGGCTGAACCACACTGTTTGCAACCTTAGTGTCATATTTGACCCTGAAATGAGCTTCTGCAGCATAACTAAGACCACTCATTTCCACCTCCATAACATCGTCTGTCTCCGCCCTTGCCTCAGCTCATCCGCTGCTGAAACCCTCATCCATGCCTTTGTTACCTTTAGACTTGACTATTCCAATGTACTCCTGGCTGGCCTCCCTCATTCTACCCTACGTGTAAACTTGAGGTGATCCAAAACTCTACTGCCCGTGTCCTAACTCGCACCAAGTCCCGTTCACCCATCACCCCTGTGCTCGCTGACCTACATTGGCTCCCGGTTAAGCAACGCCTCGATTTCAAAATTCTCATCCTTGTTTTCAAATCCCTTCATGGTTTCGCCTCTCCATATCTCTGTAATCTCCTTCAGCCCCAGAACCCCACGAGATATCTGCACTCCTCAAATTCTGGCCTCTTGAGCATCCCTGATTATAATCGTTCAACCATTGATGGCCGTGCCTTCTGTTGCCTCGGCCCTGAGCTCTGGAATTCCCTGCCTAAACATCTCCGCCTCTCTACCTCTCTTTCCTCCTTTAAGACGCTCCTTACAACCTACCTCTTTGACCAAGCTTTTGGTCACCTGCCCTAATTTCTCCTTATGTGGCTCTGTGTCAAATTTTTTATCTTATAATACTCCTTTGAAGCGCCTTGGGATGTTTTACTACTTTAAAGGCGCTATATAAATACAAGTTGTTGTTGTTTTGTACTATCAAGTTCGCTAGCCTAAGGGAAGGACAGTTGGATAGTCTATTGAAAAATAATGACTATCTTTAGAGTTTAAATAAGTTTTACGGCAGTTAAAAAATTTAAGAAAACAGAAGGTGCCCGTTTGTTAAAGCATATTGCCACGTAGAGGGGGATGTTGTAGGTTTATGTCTGCAATTTCTAATATGTTGCTTTTCTAATTTTAGTAGAGCTACCAGGGACAGTTAATGATTGGAGATTGAGGTGCTTACCCACAGAGAGGAGAGCTAACCTGGAGCACTAACATGCACTTTCTAGAATTCAGATAACAGAGAACTATTTACAAAATCTTGGAACCAGATAGTCTGGCATCCTCCTCAACTAGTGGAAGGAGAGCTAATGAGAGGTTGAGCATGGTGTATTTTTGGGGGTTTAATGAGACACAAAAATGATCTTCAAGTAACTTATGATTTGAGTAAAAGTTGGTAAGGACGTTGACCAGTCTGGTTTATAACCAAAACCATGATTATACCTTGTTTCAGTTTGGGCTTTTCCCCACTGCCTGTTCATGTCTAGACTACAGTCACCCTAAATAATTACATTTCTTATGATCTGAAAACTGTATCATTAACATCTGCCACATATACATTAGCATAGCCCAGTTCTATCAGTTCACCCCAAATTGCATTCAATCTCTTGCTAGAGAATATGTTGGATGCCCACTACATTCTCCCATTGCCTCAAAAGGCATGAGAATCCACACTACTAGACCACTGTGTGCAGGCTAAAACTACTTGTTCAGGTTTATTTGCAGATGAAAAAGGAACAAGAGTAGAAATATCAACAAGATACTATTTAGTGCAATACTTGGAGAAAATTACACCAAGTCCACAAAGGATTAATACAGCTATTTTCAACAAAGATACTTCTTATTGTCTTTGGCAAGCAACAGTGCAAACACTGGTGCCTTTGAATTAAACAGATACATTTCTCTTTCCTTTTCTGTGATCTTTTACAATGAGCTATCACCCATCTACTCCTGGAGAATGCATCTTAGGCTTTGCCAAAACTAAAATCTAGTAGCCCGAACTGCAATTTTATGTATGGCACTTTTTTCATATGAAGTTATCATTTGACGTAGATAAGCAACCAAGATATTAATATTATTTACACCTTACGAAACAAAGCAGTAATGCCAGCTTCCTTTATATATTTTCCGTAGACTGGGCTTGACAACTGATCTCAACTAAAAATTAAAACTCTGGCTGTGAAGCTGTACATATTAATATTTTAGTCATGCCATCACAGCCATCAAAGTAACTTCAAAACTGATTTCTAAACCCAAGGCATTGGCTTACTACTAACAGGCTGGTGTCTCCTGCCTCCCATTTTGAAACTTAGTAAGAAGAGAGCAACCTTCATTATACCATTGAAATATAGCAGAAACTCCTGCAGATACTGAAAGATTTTCACCCAGTGAATTTCATACTATAACCCAACACGGTGTAGGCTCTTTGCATTCAGATGCTACGACATGTATTATTGTTTACTCAATATTGTGAATTTTTGCCATTATACTTTGGCATTATTTTTGATTGACTATATTCAATATTTGTACAAACATTTGTGATGCAAAAGAAATTTGCTCCTAAATGTACCATACCATGCATGATTATAGAATCCATACAATATGTGTACTGTTTAGAACCCAGATGTTTCCTTTTGCATGCTTCTGTGGTAAACAAAGATCCGTTCCCTGCTTCAGTCAGATTTTCCAACAAAACAATATGAACCCAACAGCATTTTTTCTTCTGGTTAAGCCAAAGACACTGACATTTTAATATGATCTACAAATTAGTTCTGTAACAGTATAGCTCCAGGATGGTAGGCCCCAGGCAGGAACAACAGTGCTCCTGTTTATTCTTACAGAGCAGTATTCTCAAAATAGATATTGGTGGCTTGGATTTTCCACCTCCGCGCTCCTGTCAGACACCGTATCGGGAAAATGTGCACCCACTGCCCATACTTTTCCAATCAGCTATTTTAACAGTTGGAAAATCATGGGCTGGGGATACAGAATTTTCCAACATTCTCCCAGCATATGTCAGGAGCGCTGAGCAGAAGATCTTAGCGTTAATTTGCAAAACGTTTATATAGCTTTTAACCAAACAGTTATTTTATCTTTATTTCTTTTCAATTTAAGGCAGTTTCAAGAAAAGATTGCCCTTCATCTGGTACAATGACAGATGTTACAATTTAGCACATTTGTCATAGTACCATGTGCTGTCAAGGAAACGGAGTGAAGCTGTGAGTAGGAAGGCGCAGCTGTGATGCTTTTTTACAGCGATGCACTTCCAAAACAGCAACGCCCGGCCACAGAACAGGAACACTAACTCACATTTCACATTCTTATTTTTTTCCAGGGGGAAGTTATTGTTGGATTTATTAATTAGCATTAAAAATTAACTGAGCTCAAATGGCTGCAGCTAGCTAGTAGAATGTGACTAGAGCAATGCTTTAAAAGGAATTTGCTCTTTTACTGTAGTTGTTAAAGTTTTCTTGCTCAATATTGAAAGGTTATCTGAAAATAAAACCTACAATGCATGAGTGATTTTTTTTCTGAATTGTAAAAGGCAAAGACAGAGTGGTAAAGTCATGCATTAGTAAAAGCGTTTCAGTTATGGAGACCCTTTTTTGTAGGATTGTGTCACTTTTGTAATTACTGTACATGAAAACTGACATCTTATAAAAAAGGCTTTCAGAAATATTTTCTGCTTCATAAAATTCCAGGATGACTATTGTTAATAGACCTTGCAAACTCTTAAGAGCCCCTGTAATCTCCTCGCATTGTGAATGCATGATTACAAATAGCAATTATCTCCCCACCCACTCCCTTTTTCCCATAAGAATACTGTGTGCTTTTTTTTAAATGTATAATGGAATGCGAGCAACTGAAAACTAACAATCAGGTTATGTCCATTAAATTGTAAACTTCCTATGAAGTGCACTTGGACCACCATCTGTTTTCCCTGCATGGAATTTTCAATAGAATCAAACTAAAAAAAATAGTTGCTTTTCATAAGCAGTCTGATAATGATACTGTTAGCTTCCCAACTCAATTACAAAGCATTTGTGTTCTATATAGTGGCTTGCCACTTCAATGGGACTGTTCTTTTAATCAGTCTGAGATAATTCTGCTCAAATGTTGTCCATTCTCAGCTGGACTCTGTGAGAGCCCAGCATTGTTTGTGTACATTCTGTTAACTGCTCATAGCAACATGTTTTATTGTTTGGGCTAATACAGCCATGCTGACCCACTGATTCCCAGAAATACCAAATCCAAAGAGACCTCTGAACGCACTGGAAATGCATCCCTTTAATGTAACTGAATAGTTTGCTTGCAATGAAAATGATAGATGTCATATCTGTATTTTGCAAATGAAAGAAAAAGATTGTCAAACTATTTTAGAAGTGGGGAAAAGATACATTGAACAATTCACCTCACATAGAAGAATGTATAATTGGAGAGGTTACCAACAGATGTTAACAAGTACACACTAATATACTACCAGGACCTTCCGAACACTTCAATACTAAGCTCATTCTCATTGGTACGTGCAGTAATTATAAGGAAAAGCTGAGTAGACATCATTTAATTCATTTTTTGTGATGGCCATTTTGCATTTCTGTTTTTTAGAAAAAAGCTTTTTATCTATTCCCAATAGAAAACTGGAAAATTAATGTAATGGGGTAGTTAGTACCAAATAAATAGTGACGTGTCCATTTCCATCCCCAGGGCCATTTATTTATGAATAGACGCACAAGTTCTCCTGTAATACAATTGTTATGCGTACGTGTTCAGAGCATATCTCTGTGCTCCTACCTCTGCAGTTGATCTTGTGTTGGTGATTCAAAACATCAGAACATTTGTAATCTAGGTAATAAAACTAATCTTTCATTTTCTGTAACTCCAGATAGATCAGTACTGACCACATTCAAATAAAAATATAAGAACCAGCTCAGTCTATATCTCTTTCAATAACTTGTAACATTGCATCTGCTCAAAACAGTGGTTCTTGTGGCCATGGCAATGCTTAGATGTGTCTGAAAAACACATGTCAAGTGAGCATTATGAATGCTTAATGCTGAATTAGCTTGGGGATTTTTTTCTTTCAACATGTCATGTCATGAGAATTTGTCAGCTGCTTCATTGTTCTACCAACGGATGTCAGCAGCTCTCTGAAAATAAGAGTTAGAAAAAGAATTTAGCTGTTCCAAATTATGCACTGACGTAATGCAGTTAACTTACAGGATGGTAGTGATGATCTTCTTGAATGTTGTTCTAGAACACTGTCTACTTTAAGGTACAAAATTGATAAATGTGTAATTTTAATATCCATAGCAACACATCCTATACAGTACCAACATCACTTTCATTTTTTATGCATGTGGTCCATCTAATTAATGAATGATTTCCAAGTCAAAACGTTGCCTGGACATGTCCTAGGATTAAAAAAATCGAATTTAATTGTATTTCTTGTTAGATTTTTTCCCATTGTGATGGGTTATGTGGTTTTGTCTGTATCGACTTAAAAGAACATGGGCTAGAAATTCAATGCATTTGCGCCTCTCGTTAGTGCCCCGAACGCAAACGACTTTTTGCCCGGGTGCGGCGCTGCTAACGACTCCTGGTAAATTCAGCGGGAGTTTAGCGGCGGCGGTAACCGATAGTGCCCCGCTCTGCTGCGCAGGCAATGACGACGTCATCACCGTATGCAGTGCCCCGTTTTCGCCCCGTCTGCAAAATTGGCCCGCGCCCCCTGAATCTGCGCTGGGCGATGACAGTGACCGATTCAGGGGGTGGGAACAGAGCAGCAGAAGGCTCGCAGGGCGCTAAGTAAAGGGGAGGTGGCGGGCGGGGGAAAAACTAAATTGTCCGACTTACTTGTCGCGGCCCTTTGCATCTTTGAACATGGGGTCCGTGCGGCGATCTGGCAGCTCGGCACTCCTCTTGTGTGCCGGGCTGCTGGCACGACACCCCGCTCCTCGGTGGTCCAGCTAGGGCCCCACAGAGTTGTGGGCTTGGGCCCTCCCCTTTGATAAGGGGAAGAGCCCTTCCATGCGGCAGCGTTAGTGGCTCAGTGTGTAGCGCTGCAGAACTCACCGCCCTGATATTCGGGGCTAGCGCTCTAAGAAGGAAGTGGAGCACTTGCATTAGCGCTCCACCTCCCTCTTGGGATGCTACAACTGAAGTTAGCAATCACCGGCGCTATTTTTCGCCGGGCACTAAATTTACCATCCAGGCGATGTTAGCGACCCAAAATAGTCACTAACGAATTTTCCCCCCAATATATTTAGTGAAATAGAATTAGTAAGGCAGATGTGTGGAAAAAGCTGTTATGTTTGTGGTATAAGCTTCTTTGACGTGGAGTTTTAAAAATCAAGTCACGGTCTTCACTAATTGTCAAAGGAGCTTTGTTACAAGCGTCTGCCCACCACAAGCAGATGCCTGTTGCCAGCTTGTTCTGGTCTATGTCATAAAAGTACCAGTTTATCACTTTATACAATAAGCTAGTGCATCACATGCAATAAATGGCCAATTGAGTCTGGAGACTCTCTTGCCAGGGATAATGAATTATGACTCTTTTCACCAATTTGACAGATCAGCAAGCTGCAAATGTTGCAGGTGGGAGTAAGTTATGATGACTTCTTGTGTAGGTGGAAGAACCCTGGCTCTTGCTATCATTGGTGAGGTATTCTCTTTATTCTGTGGAAATGGGCACTCCTGTAATATCTTAAATCCCTCTTCAAATGAATTCTGTATCGCTGCTGTTGCTGTTTGATGTTCAGTATTGTCACTATTGACTTTTATATACATTAAAATACTATTTCATGTTATATAAAAACCTAAATCTCTTGTTCAGTGACCAAGGTTTTTTTAACGGAGCAGTTATCTGCATGAACACTTTTGCGGCCTTCTGCGCATGCACGCGGTATCCCGGAGCCACAGTACCCAACAGTTGTGACCTGCAGCGTGGGCCACACTTTCCTCGGCTCCGTAAGGAGAAGGTCACTGGATCCGTTGGTGGCAGGGGGAGAAAAGAGAAGATCGAAAGGGGAAAGAGAGAGGAAATTGAATGGGGAATGGAGAGAGGATCGGGGAGGAGAGAGAGAGGGAATTAGAGGGGGCAAGGGGGGAATTGGAGGGGGGAAGAGAGAGGAGGGGAGGGGGGAAGAGAGAGGAGGGGAGGGGGGAAGAGAGAGGAGGGGAGGGGGGAAGAGAGAGGAGGGGAGGGGGGAGGAGGGGAGGGGGGAAGAGAGGGGGGGAAGAGAGGGGGGGAGAGAGAGGAGGGGAGGGGGGGGAGAGGAGGGGAGGGGGGGGAGAGGAGGGGAGGGGGGGAGAGAGAGGAGGGGGGGAGAGAGAGGAGGGGAGGGGAGGGGGGGAGAGAAGAGGGGGGGAGAGAGGAGGGGAGGGGAGGGGGGGAGAGAGGAGGGGAGGGGAGGGGGGGGGAGGGGAGGGGAGGGGGGGAGAGAGGAGGGGAGGGGAGGGGGGGAGAGAGGGGAGGGGGGGAGAGAGGAGGGGAGGGGGGGAGAGAGAGGAGGGGGGGAGGGGGGGAGAGAGAGGAGGGGGGGAGAGAGAGGAGGGGAGGGGAGGGGGGGGAGAGAGAGGAGGGGAGGGGGGAGAGAGGAGGGGAGGGGGGGAGAGAGGAGGGGAGGGGGGGAGAGAGAGGAGGGGGGGAGAGAGAGGAGGGGAGGGGGGGAGAGAGGGGAGGGGAGGGGAGGGGGGGAGAGAGGAGGGGAGGGGGGAGAGAGAGGAGGGGAGGGGGGAGAGAGAGGAGGGGAGGGGGGGAGAGAGAGGAGGGGAGGGGGGGGAGAGAGGGGAGGGGAGGGGGGGAGAGAGAGGAGGGGAGGGGGGGAGAGAGGGGAGGGGGGGGAGAGAGGAGGGGAGGGGGGGAGAGAGAGGAGGGGAGGGGGGAGAGAGGAGGGGAGGGGGAGAGAGGAGGGGAGGGGGGAGAGGAGGGGAGGGGGGAGAGGAGGGGAGGGGGGAGAGAGGAGGGGAGAGAGAGAGAGGAGGGGAGAGAGAGAGAGGAGGGGAGGGGGGAGAGAGGAGGGGAGGGGGGAGAGAGAGAGGAGGGGAGGGGGGAGAGAGGAGGGGAGGGGGGGGAGGGAGGGGAGGGGGGGAGAGAGAGGAGGGGAGGGGGGGGAAAGAGAGAGGAGGGGAGGGGGGGGGAAAGAGAGAGGAGGGGAGGGGGGAGAGAGAGGAGAGGAGGGGAGGGGGGAGAGAGAGGAGGGGAGGGGGAGAGAGAGAGGAGGGGGGGAGAGAGAGGGGGGGAGGGAGGGGAGGGGGGAGAGAGGAGGGGAGGGGGGGAGAGAGGGGAGGGGGGGAGAGAGAGGAGGGGAGGGGGGAGAGAGGAGGGGAGGGGGGAGAGGAGGGGAGGGGGGAGAGGAGGGGAGGGGGGAGAGAGGAGGGGAGGGGGGAGAGAGGAGGGGAGAGAGAGAGAGGAGGGGAGAGAGAGAGAGGAGGGGAGAGAGAGAGAGGAGGGGAGGGGGGAGAGAGGAGGGGAGGGGGGAGAGAGAGAGGAGGGGAGGGGGGAGAGAGAGAGGAGGGGAGGGGGGAGAGAGAGAGGAGGGGTGGGGGGAGAGAGGAGGGGAGGGGGGGAGAGAGGAGGGGAGGGGGGAGAGAGAGAGGAGGAGAGGGAGGGGAGGGGGGAGAGAGAGAGGAGGGGAGGGAGGGGAGGGGGGGAGAGAGAGGAGGGGAGGGGGGGAGAGAGGAGGGGAGGGGGGAGAGAGAGGAGGGGAGGGGGGGAGAGGGAGGGGGGGGAGAGAGAGGGGGGAGGGAGGGGAGGGGGGGAGAGAGGAGAGGAGGGGGGAGAGGGAGGGGGGGAGAGAGAGGGGGGGAGGGGGGAGGGGGGGAGAGGGAGGGGGGGAGATGAGAGGGGGGGAGGGAGGGGAGGGGGGAGAGAGGAGAGGAGGGGGGAGAGGGAGGGGGGGGGGGAGGGGGAGAGAGGAGGGGGGGAGAGGGGGGGGAAGAGAGAGGAGGGGAGGGGGGAGAGAGAGGAGGGGAGGGGGGGAGAGGGAGGGGGGGAGAGAGAGGGGGGGAGGGGGGGAGAGAGGAGAGGAGGGGGGAGGGAGGGGAGGGGGGGGAGAGAGGAGAGGAGGGGGGAGAGGGAGGGGGGAGAGAGGGGGGGAGGGGGGGAGGGGTGGGGGGGAGGGAGGGGGGAGAGGAGGGGAGTGGGGAGGTGGGAGAGGGGGGAGAGAGAGGAGGGGAGGGGAGGGAGGGGGAGAGAGAGGAGGGGAGGGGGAGAGGAGGGGAGGGGGGAGAGAGAGGAGGGGAGGGGGGGGAGAGAGGTGGGGGGAGAGAGTGGAGGGGGGGGAGAGAGGAGGGGAGAAAGAAAGGAGGGTAGAGAGGGAGAATTGGAGGGGGAGAGAGAGAGGAATTGGAGGGGGGAGAGAGGAGTGATAGGGTGAGAAAGAGGAGGGAGAGAGAGGAGAGGGGAGAGGGTGGGAGAGAGGAGAGGAGAGAGGGTGGGAGAGGAGAGGAGAGAGGTGGGAGAGAGGCGAGGAGAAGGAGAGTAGAGAGAGGGAGAATTGGAGGGGGAGAGAGAGAGAGGAATTGGAGGGGGGAGAGAGAGAAGGAGAGAGAGAGAGGAGGGGGAGAAGGGGGGAGAGGTGGGAGAGAGAGGAGAGGGAGAAAGGAGGGTAGAGAGAGGGAGAATTGGGGGAGAGAGGATCGGAGGGGGGAGAGAGAGAGGATTGAAGGGAGTGAAAGGATCGAAGGGGAAGAGAGAGAATCAGAGGGGAGAGGGGTCAGGTACTCAAGGGGGTGGGAGAGAAGGTCAGGAACTTGAGGCGGGGGGTAAAGAGCACGGAGAGCACAGTGGGGATGGGGGAAGAACGTGCTCCAGGTCTAAAGGTGGGGGGAAATGAGAGCGAGAACATGATTCAGATGGTAAGACGGATCACGTTCCACCCCTTTACACCCACACCCCATTCTTTCTCTTCCCCCTAGATCTGGTTGATTTCTTGGAAAGCTCGGTGCGTTTGTGGCAAGTGATATCATTGGACGGGACAAAATCCGGAAGTCATGACACTGTCACTATTCACTTCATACCCAATAAACCTGTTAACAATCCGTAACCCACACACAATGTCCCATCTATGGCAGGGTGGGGGAAGATTAGGAACTTGTTGGGGGGGGGGGCGGGTGCAGGAACTTGTTTGGAGGGTGGGAGAAGGTCTTAACCCACGAGGTGAGCCCTGTCTGTACTATGTGAGCTCTGTTCTGTCTGGACCCTTACAGTCAGAATGGCTCGAATTACACTTTGCAAAATAATTAATTATTTAGGCAGGCAGGATCTAATTACACATTCCATAGAAACTGCTGGGTGTGTCTTGTCCTCCAAGGGGGACCAATCAGAAATCTGGTGTTGGAAATAAACGCAAACTTTTTTTAATCATGGTTTCAGAATATCATTCTTTCCAGTGGTAAAAATGGGAAATGCTGCAGTTTTTTCAGAGCACGAGACCTTTTTCATATAATGGAAAGAATTTTGTAATGTAATACAGCCAACACTATAAATGGATCATTTTTTCTTTACATTATTAACTTGTTAAAATTATGTCATTTATGGGGTGTAGTGCCACCTGGGGTTGAATTGTAAAATAACCTCTGTAGCGTATTTCCAGTGCATAGTGGGTGCCTGTAAACTTTTGTGGCAGGAAAATCAAGGAGAAGCTGTTTTCGCAGTTTTCCCAAATTGGCTCGCACTTTTTGGCCCTTCCCGCAATCCACCTGCCAAGTCCTGAGTACCCTCATTTAAATAAATGGTCAATGGTGCTGCAACTCCAAGTTTCCTGCATTTAGTGTTGCGATACACTTGGGGTAACTTCGACTGAGAATTATAAAGCACAGCTCTTACCAAGATCTCTTTAGACAGGTAGAAGTGAGGAGTAACAACAGAAAATGCTGGAAGTACTCAGCAGGTCAAGCAGCATCGAGGAGAGAAAAACAGAGTCAACGTTTCGGGTCGATGACCCTGCATCAGACCCGACCCGAAACGCTGGCTCTGTTTCTCTCTCCTCGATGCTGCCTGACCTGCTGAGTGTTTCCAGCTTTTTCTGTTGTTATTTCAGATTTCCAGCATCCGCAGTATTTTGCTATTGTAGAAGTGAGGAGTTTCTGAGCCTGAAGAGTTTCATTAGCGATTCTTGAAGCTGGGAAACGTTTC